>NC_079156.1:120606372-120943515 GCF_947563725.1 Argiope bruennichi
TCATCTTCTCCATCCCCAAGTGTTTGCACCTTCGATTCCACTTCAGGGGACTCGTTCGGAGAAGCCTGTTCCAGCCCTGCAGATATTTGACAGTCTCCATGTTCGTGCATCTCCTCATTGAACTTTGGTTCATCCTCCGGATGGCTAAGCTCCATTTCGGTGACACTGGTCTCCATTCGATCTTCAGTCTTTTCTTCCACTTGGCTCTCGCTGTTTCCTTCAATTTCTTCTGTGATATCATGGACGTCTTCGGTTTTGTTACTTTTATTTCCTAAAATTTCTATCTTGAATTCATTCATCAATTCCTCTTGTCCTTTCTTTATCTCTGCCATCATGGCAAATAACAATGCGAATTTTTCATCCATTTTTCTGGTTCAAGGCATACACAGGAAAGTCCAACTAATCCCACTTCTGACACCAAATGTTACAAAATTTTTCTATACAGCAAAATACCGTCGATCAATCGTAATGACGCAGCACATTTAATTGCTATAGTTCAGCAGCTTTCTTGCTGTCTAATCCTCCAAGACCTCTACGTGTCGGCGACTCCGACTCTCTCACACACAACTTCCGCCGATACACACACTTCCTTCTGACGATATACACGACAACTCGGGCGATCCACATAACAACTTCTTCCGATACACACGACACGACGACTTCGCAGCTTGATGGTTGGGTTGACGGGGCGCCTAGCCCCGGCAAGGGCTTATCCCCGGTAAGGAGAGACTTCACAGTGCTTTGCTGTCTATACTTTGCCGTGGCCGTAACGACTTCGCAGCTTGATGGTTGGGTTGACGGGGCGCCTAGCCCCGGCAGGGGCTTATCCCCGGTAAGGAGAGACTTCACAGTGCTTTGCTGTCTATACTTTGCCGTGGCCGTCTTCGACGAAATTTGGAGATGACGAGTGTCAGGACTCATTGTGACTGTCTGATATTAGGGTGAGGGTGTGTGGGGGGGGGGGTACGCTGCCGTTGGGCTTAGTAAGTTTTTACTGCTTGTGAGCTAGAATTGGCTATTGAGAAACAGTATAATTTGAGTTTGAAAAAATAAAAGTTAGGAAGAAAAACTAAGGGGCTGAGATAAATTAAAGTAGTATATTACGGGGTCTTCTAGAGTTTGTAGATGGTTTATATTTAGGGATTTTAGCTATTGCTTCATTTTCATTCTTATCCATGTTTTTAAAGAAGTTAGTGGCTAGATTTTTAATGAATTTTTTAAGAGGGGGATAGTCTAGGCATAAGTACATATTTGTATTGGGCATGTAGTATTTCATATTGCAGAAATTTCTAATTAAGTTATTTTGCTGGCGTTCAATAAGTCTAAGATTAGTCTTGGCAGCATATCCCCACACAGGGCAGGCATAAGTTAATACTGGGCGCAAGTAGGCAGAGTAAATAAGCATTTTATTTTGTCTACTCATTTTGGAGTTTCGAGAAATTAAGGGATAAAATTTACGAGTTAACGACTTCGCAGCTTCAGATTTCCCGTCTTTTATAGTTCCGGGAGGCGGGGGCTAGAATCTTCTGACCAATCAGGACGTATCTGAATGTATCTTCGTTATTACTGGATGGATCATGAAGGTTCTCGAACTTTCTGGTATTATCCATTTAGTCACCAAACTCGCCAAATTTGTCACCAAGTCGCCAAATGGTCGCCAAGCTCTCAGGTCATTTACGCGGCAGCTGCTCAGCACAGATCTTACAACGGTCTTTCTCACGATGACACTATTCATGGCCGAGTAGCAAAATTACAAATTTGTAACAATACCAATTTTGATATATTTAAGTCAATGCGACTTTGAGTTATCGTGTTATGTATTTCTAAAAATGCAGACAGACACATGGTCAATTCATTGATGGAGTTTATTCAAAATTTGATAGGTGTTTAGAATATAAATATTAATTCTATGTATCGAATTTTATCTATCTAACTCTTTTTGTGTTGTAGATATCGTGTTAACGTATATTCGAACATTCGGACCGACAGACTTCTACACAGATTTTTCTCAACAATTGATAGAAATCTAAAAATGTGTAATAAAGGCCGTAAGCCAAATTTTATCTGTCTAGATCAAAGCGTTTTTGCGTTATCTTTGTCACAGAAGGACAGACGGGCATTTTCCAAAAACATGTTTTCGAACTCATGGAGTTCTAAAACGTGGAGATTCGTCAAAATCGAAAGTTTGAATTTTTTTAAGACTACTATACTTTCCCTATACTACATATACGAGAAAATAATAATATACAAACATAAGCTTGTTACAAAATTTATATTATTGAAAAGCTTTGATGTTTTTAAACAAGTCCAAAATTTTTTTTCAGTTGTCGAGAACAAAAAATTAATCTTTGCATTTTAAACATATCTGAAAAAAGTAATTATCGTTTGCAGTTCTTTTAATTAAATGCAGTGAATATCGTTTTCTGATAGAAAATACGAAATTATCATTTGAATTTTCAATTATATTCTAGAGAAAAAATCGTCTGCGTCTCTTAATTAATGTTCCAATTAAGATTTTATCTTTTACGGTTTTGAATATTTCAGTCATTCTTATTAATTGGAATAAAAGGAAGTTTTTTAAACCATTAAATTTTTTTTGTTGAAAATATATTTTGGTATTTGAGTATTAACTGTATGCCACTGGCTAATTTTAGACTTAACCGCACGCCATTTGCGAACATAGTCAGTAAGCTAACATGATGTCTCTGGCGTTAATCACTATTAAGCGTTTAGTACAAGTACTCGTACTTGGGTAAAAGCTATTATGGTTGTCTTTTATAATACAATATACTCTCTGTAACACAGCAGGCTACCGCGAAGGCCCGCAGAATTAGCAAAAGCTCCGAAATAACGAATGAATAAAAATATATATGAAATTGCAAATTTCATGTTATCATGTAAGAACATTACTTTTGCAAGTCATTGTTTGTCTTAATTAATTAAGTCACTCACCGGTTTCAACCGGTTTGAAACAATCACGTGAGTATCAAATAATGCATGCTTCGATATTTAGAAAAACGATAGGTCCGCCCCTCATCGCAAAGTCGGTCATGCTCTAAAACTTTTTCTGGTTTAAATCTGATTTAAAATGATTTGGAAGGATCATTGTATTGTGCAATTGTTAATTTTCGGAAAACCGATGGGTTCTTTTTCATCTCTAAATCTTTCGAACTCCAAAACTTATTTACCAACTAGAAATACACACACACACACACCTTTCGATATCTCCCCTCACTGTTTCGTGTTGATTCCCATTTTTTTTTATCTGTGCTTCTTCGGATGATAACTTCTTACACCCTGCCCTTTATTGGCCAAACAGGAGAATCTGGTACATGGTGGACATTCTCGCCAAGTAGTAACTTTTTGTTGACAAAAACTTTTGTTGTTGCGATAACGTTCTTTATCATTTTCTAATAACCATTTTCTAATCAGAACATTTCTAATAACCATTTTCATATCATAATAATATTTAAAAAATTTTCATATAAGGAATATTACAAAATGTGATTCATACTTTGAGCAGCAATTTATTTTATGTTTCGAAAGATAATTGTATCATCGTTATAGTAGTCACTTTCACGATAAGTACTTTCTTTGGCTAGCAAAGTATAAAATAAATCCTTTCTTCGGTATTTAATCACATTTAAAGAAAAAAAAATCTACTTCACTTGAAATAAATACCAAAGAAATTTCAAATGAATACCTAATGGTTAATAAGATCCCATAATCAGTGACTGCGTGAATGATTTTTGTTTTTATGGATATTGTCACGAAGAAAATACAATTTTAGACAATAATTTTGTTTATTTTAAAAGGAGAAATGGCTATGGAAGAGAATCTGATACATTGTAAAGTATGTTGCCAAGTTGTAATATTATGACCTATTTTTCCAAAAGAATTAAAAATCTTCTGGAAATTTTTAAATTGATCATTTTTACGTAATGTTGCCATTAAATTCTTCTCCTTTATTTTTATTTATTAATTTTGTTCAAGTTTTTAATCTTTAATCTACGTGTATTTAAACAATTTCAAATTATGTAAATTTTAAAAAGGTATAAAGGTTTTATGTCATTTTTTTTCAAAATTGGCAACAAAAAGGGTTGCTGTTAGAAACAGTCAAATTAAGGGCTTGGAAATCAACATAAGCCACTAACTTCTAAGCAATTGCAGCTATCGAAAATGTTTAAGTACAAAAATTGTCCGCCTTAATGATGCGCTAATTTAATTTATTTTTCTGTCTTCAATATTAAGAAAGTTATAACGAAATGAAAATTCAAAATTTTACGTTTCTAATAATATATTTCAAGTCGGGTAAAAGCCAAACAAAGTTACTCTAGTTATTTTGCTTAATTTTTTAACCCTTTTTTTGATTTGGCTTCAGCTTAGTTTTTAATCAATTGAAACTTCAATTGAAAAAGTTAACGCATTCTTACATTCGAAAGTACCAAGGCTGTGACACTAGCGTGGCGCCATCGTGCACAGCAGAAGAATACAACTTCATGCGTAGGCTTGAATTTTTTCTTCGTAATCGAATGTGTCAGTTGCTGCCTGTTGGCCGTTGAGTAAGGCTGGCTGCACACACAGCGTTTTTTTCCTCTGCGGGAATTTTACTGTTATCACTCCCAGAAATCGAATTTTCAGCATCGAGTCAGCATAATTTCATATACAAATAAATTTACTATAACTGTGTTGTTTAAACTCTTCGCTGCTAGTGTATTTTGAAATGAAAAGAGAGCAAATTCTAGCTTTATTGTTATTCCGTCGTCGAATGAAGAAGCAAAAATCGATTCATCCAATAAATAAAAAGAAAGAGAGGATATTTGAGTTTTTTACACTTTATTTCAGGATCTGAGGCAAGATGATTCGAAATTCTTCAATTACTTCAGAATGTCGATAGCGTCCTTTGATGAATTACATGGGCGGTTAAAAAATACCATTCAGCGCAGAAACAGTAAAATGAGGAATTGTATTCAGCCTGTAGAAATGCTAGCAATAACACTGGAGTAAAAAAATAACTTTTGAAATCTACAAGTTGGACTATTAAATTGCATTAAGTAGAATAAATGTCTTATTTACAATTATTTTCGTACATTGTTATTATGAAATTTTGATGGTAATTGTGTTTGTTGATGGAGTTCCATGAAAACAAACAGCCTTAGAAACAACCAACAAACCTTATTAACAGAAACTCATAGATACTTAGATAAGCTTTATAGGCATATACAATTAGAAAATAATGTCTATTGATGAATCATAAGAATTTACCGATCTTCCTTCACCAGCTTCTTCGCCAACATAATCACTAAAACGTATGTAGTGAATAGCTTATAAGCCAGTTAACTGCTACGCTACCCGAGCAATTACTTTTGTATCATGGTCATGTTACTGGCCTGAGAACCACTAGGTCCCAGGTTCTATCCTCGCGCATCGCAAACCGCGAAATTGGTGACCTCGGACGATGAACCTTCGTACACTGTTGTGACGCCATCTACCCGCAACCAAAATCGTCAGACTCACTTGACGCAGCAACCAAAGTCGCCAGACTCACTTGGAGCAACAGCATCAGCAACCACTCAACCACACACGCTCGCCATAACGCTTGGTGCTACTGAACTGGATATAGGCCCATTAGACAACAGCTAAATACATCACCACTCAACAGCCATATCATTCGACTCACTGGAGGGAGAGTCGGTGGTGAAAGCTTATAAGCCAGTTAACAACTACGTTGCACGAGAAATTGCTTTTGTATCGTGGTCATGTTACTGGACTGCGAATCACAAGGTTCCAGGTTCTATCCTCGCTCATATCAATTCGGCAACACGTACATAGTTTTCAGCTGTTGTTATTTTATCTTTCATCGAGATTGATGATGATGGATCTTGATGTGGATGGGGCGGATCCAGAATTGTTGAACGATTCTGCCTTAGTTGGGATAGCAATGCATTCTGAGTTGCAACTAAAGAAATGGATGACGGAGCGCAAGGGGGAAGATGGGGTGGTTGTGAGTATTTCGAAGTCGTAGGAGTATTGAAAAGTTGTTGAAGTGGCTGTGAAAAAAAAATGTGGTTGGAGATGGTATGGGGCAGATTGATTCTGTTGCTTGAACTGACCGGACTGCACATTGTAATTTTCATAGTGAGGAATTGCAGCTTTTTGACTTTAATTTCAGAAATGACCTGAAGAACTTCCATTTGGAATTCTTCTTCCATTCATTACTATTAAAATTATCCGTATGGGGCAGCAGACTCTGATAGAAAGACATTTGGGCGTTTGGTTTCCAAGGTACCGTTTCCTCCAATGCTTTTAAAATTTTCAAATTCACTTCATCTAATTCCTTATGTTTCTTTCACGATTTATTATTGCAAATAGATTTTACTTTTGTTCCAGTTGCTAATCCTGCTTCGTTTTGTGAGTTTCCATGCCAAGAGCCATCAGTTTCGGCTTTATTTTCATCATCTATAACGAAACTCTCAGTAGTCTCTGCTTTTTCGTATATTTTTTTAAAAACTGGCGTTCATCGTTAAATATGTATTTTTTTTTTTTTAGTGAGCCACTAGTTTTACTTTCTTTTGCCTTTTTTTTTTCTGTTTTGACGAAGGCATCACGCAGATATTTCCATCGTTTCATCACTTCTTTACCTAAAAAAAGAACTGTGTATCAACTAAATTAACTAAATGAAAAATATAATATTTTCTTTTGTTTTTCAGGTATCTAGCAGGTGGATGTACTTTCACCAACATTCATTATTCCTTCAGAGTAGGAATATCAACAGCTGGAGTGATAGTCAGAGATGTTTGTCAGACACTATGGAAGGTTATGCAAAGCGAATGCATACCTCTCCTCACTAAAGAAAAGTGGGAGTCAATAGCAAGGAGATTTGAAAATGCAGCAAATTTTCCCCATTGTATAGTGGCAGTAGATGGAAACATGAAGGCATTGTGAGTCCAATAAAAGTGGTTCTATGTATTTTAATTTTAAAGATTACAATTCAGTTGTATTAATGGGCATTGCTGACAGTAAGTACCATTTTGTATTTGTGCATATTGGCAGCTATGGAAAAGATTGTGATTCGACGATTTTTAAGCAAATTTAACTGTGGAAATCAATAGAAAGAAATTCAAAAAATTACCTGATGAGAAATGCTTACCAGGCACAGAAAGCCCAAAAGTTCCATACTTTTTTGTTGGTGAAGCAGCATTTGGGCTGCATAAACATTTGGTAAAGCCATATGGTGGAACCCATTTGACAGTCGAAAAGAGAATCTTCAACTGTCGATTGTGTCCAGCAAGAAGGTATATAGAATGCGCTTTTGGTATGCTCAGCAATAAATGGAGAATATTTCATCGACCTCTTAATGTTCAACCTCAATTTGCTAAAGATATTGTTAAAGCATGTATCATTCTTCATAATTATGTTAGGGATAGAGGTGAATACATGACTGAAGATACAATGTCAGTAACTGGATTGGAAGATACTCAAGGAGAGAATACTATAAGAGTGCTCAAAGCAAACAATGTGAGAAACATTTTATGCAAATACTTTTGTTTCAAATGCAGGAAAGGTTTCCTGGCAAATGTCCAAGATATAAAAACTTTCTGGTCGCCATGATATCGAAGATAGATAAAATATGCCGCTTTCTCACTTAAAATAAGCATTCCAAGGGAAAACATTTTTCTTCGCCTAACCTTTATTTACTTGTAAAATATTTTTGTTTTATTAGAAAAAGGTTAGAAGCATAATGAAACTTTTTTTGAGAAACATAATATTATGACTGATTTTCCAATTTATATTTTTACAAATAAAACGTTCCCTAATAATTGCCCGCTATGACTGTTTCAAAAATAACAAGAATTGATAGTTAAATCCAGAAACTATAGTGCAAGGTAAATAAAAATTATCTGGTTCTATAGAATGCTATCACTGTCGTTTCTAGATTCTCAAAATAGATTTTTTTATGACTTCCTTTTTTTCTAGTAAGTGTATATTAGAAAATATGGACTTACCAAAATCGTTTTCTCATTTTCTTCCAATTCATCAAAGTCGCTATAAATTTCTAGACAAACTTCATGCCAAGCATTTCTGGTAGCGTTTCTGCCTTTAAATATATCGAGAATTATATCCCATAAAACAAGCCTTTCTTGGACTAAAGCAATTAAAATTTCATTATGAATATTTGAGTCATGTTCATAATAGACGAAAACCTAATGATGTTAAAAGAAAAATTGTGTTTCATGCAGTACGATAAAAGTCACTGTGAAAAAGCAATTCGAGACATTAAAAAACGTCATGTGTGTAAGCTTTCATTTGATTGAGTGCGCCAATACTTGGACTGCGACTATCAAAGTACTTTTGGCTCCAGTGACAGCTGGCGTCTATACAAAGTTCTCTAAAGGCAAATTGACCGCGCCTTTATTTTTCCGCCAAATGTTTAAGCTCTAATATAATTCAATACACTATTTTTATGGCGGCAGCGATGAATTAATCACGTTGGGAAAACGCGCTGTGTGTGTAATCAGCCTAAGGTGCTGTTATAAGTGTTGGTCGGATTTTTGATTTCTCGCAAGATAACTGATCCAAATTTTCTTAGCGAAACACGAATTCCAGTCGTATCCAAACCTCCCTACTCTCCATATATCTGGTTGCTTCCAAAATTGAAGAGGCGGTTGAAAGAATCCTATTTTGAGTAGAGAAGAGAAAATGCAGAACGTGATAACAGAGGAAACCATTCCAAAAGAAACCTTTCAGGAGTGTCTTCGGCAGTGGAAGGATCAATGGGCTAAGTGTGTGAAGGCGAAAGGGGCCTACTTTGAAGGAGATTAGGATCCCAATTTCGTCACATAAGTAATATATCTTTTCTGGACAAACGTCGGATAGTTTTTAGACAGCCTCGTATACATGCGCTAAATTTGGTAGCTGCAGGCCAAACGGTCAGAACTGTAAAGCATCAAAACACACACATACACACACACTTATATATATTGTTACAAATTTTTTCTTCTACAACAAATACCGCCACTCAATTGTAATTACTCAGCGCATTTAATTGCTATAGTTCAGCAGCTTTCTTGCTGTCTAATCCTCCAAGACCTCTCCGTCTCGAGTGCTTGCTTCTTTTATAGCCTTCCCACAGGAAGTGATGTCATTTACAGGAAGTGACGTAATCTTGGGAAAGTCCCAGAACTTTCTCCAAGTTTCAAGGAGAAACTGGTCTCGGTGATATAATGTTGGGACCATCTAGAGTCTTCTAGAAAATTCCTTTCGACGCCAAGGAAAATGTTTTATATCAAATATATTATTGACTTATGCTATAAAGTAGATATATACAATTAATAACTTATTCATGTATGATGCAACAACTTGTAAACGTTTAATTAAATCAAAATGCAAAATGAAGTAAAACCGAAAAATATAAAATTTCATGCGTCAAAAAAAAGCAAACAGAGAACACTGCTACTGACAAAAACAATAAAAGCTGTAAAATTAATAATTTGTCTGCAGTCCTTTAGATTTTTATCACTCCCTCTAATCGTCTAGGCATAGATATGACCTAGTTTTTTTTGTTGTTAGTTTAGGAGGGATTTTTTGCCATTCTTTTGTGAAAATTTGTTCCAACTCTTCCTTATCAGAAATGGTTCTTTGGCGTATATTTTCCACACGATATGCCCATAAATTTTTAATAGGGTTTAGATCTGGTGACTGTGGAGGCTGATCCAAAGTCATCGCAGTACGATAGAGTTACTATTCTTTCACAATCTTTGATGTATGTTTGGGATCGTTATCATGTTGAAAGATCCAGCTTCTTCTTCTTGTTTTAGTAGCGCCAACTAGGGTAGGGCCAAGAGTACGTCTTAGCTGCTCACGCATCACATTCCCTTGCACAACCCCTTTTTACAGGGGGGCACATTCACACATCAGAAAATTTAGCTTCAAAATATGCACTAAATGTATCAAAATAACATGTACCAAGAAACTGTAAGAAATATTCCATCCATTTTATCTTTTAACTTATGGCCTAAAAAATAGAAGGACGTAATATTAAGTCTAGTTATCCGCATGAAGATCATTACCCCAATTATACTGAATAAATTTGGATAAAATAACTCTTTTTTGTCTTTTTTGTAGTGGACAAAACACATGGAACATATTCTTGCAGAACAAACTTCATCTTGTAGACGAACTTTTGGAAGAATCATACTTTCAATCCTTAGAATGTTTCATCTCTTTAAGTTTTGCTAAAAAAAAGCCTTTTTTTAATAAGTTCAGTTGTTGTATTTAGATCTATTCAAATTAATTTTATTAAACATATAACATAACATATAACATATTTTTACAAAAAATATAAACACTATTCGTTCTTATGTAAATGTATATCATTCATGATCAAACTACGCTTATCAACTTTGAAGACTTAGCCAACAGATGATGGCGACGCTTTGCGTAGTTGCTGCCGCTAAGTATTGTAGGAACAGATTGTGAGTAACGCAACTCATCATCGCAAGTTATTGTGGTTCACACGTAACTAAATATTATAAATAATTATTAATGTTTTGTATTTGTTTAATTGTTATAATTGTTCATGTTTGTTTTTGAAGTAATTGCATCAAAAATATTTTATATATTATTTTTGTGTTAAATGAAACTATTTTTCTGCTGTTGCATCTGGCAACGAGATTCATATTGTAAAAATAAATAGAACGAGTGAGATGCTCGCCGTTGCTTGGATTTGACGTAGTTTGTGTTTTTATTTTAATTTCTTTTAAATACTTTAAATCGTTGGTAGTAATATCCTAAAATAAGAAATGTTTATTTTATGTATCGAGCGTTTACAATCTGCACATTAAAACGCAGAGTCATACGCCGATAGTATCTTTCGCGCGTCCTTGTTTAAATGTATATAATAAAGTGTGATTTGTACTGTCACGAATCACCAACTTGCTTGCCCTATGTCTGGAATATAATAATCTGCAAATTTTCAACGATTACTGAAGCTTTTTGAAATCTACTTACTATGACTCTCTGGAATTAACATACGGCAGCCTTTTTTCTAATTTATCTATTTCAATAGCGCAAAAATATTATAGCTAGCTCGTTAAAGCAATATTATATTTATAAGAATTTATGATATATTTAGCTGATTATGCTTCAATTATTTTTTAGATTGTATCTTTCTTAAAAAGCGACGCCTAGTGCCGAAGGAGTCAATTAATTGATTCACAGAGGAAAGATGATTACGAGCGGCATCCTTCAACAAGGATCGTTTAAAATGATATGCTATATAATCTACAGATACTGATTCTTTTTTACCTAAAAGCGTTAAGTAAAATTATAACTATATAAAAATATTAATCAAAACGTATGGGCCGTTTATTTTTAAAGTGATTGAAGTCTATTTTGTTCAACATATTCAAGATAGCATACTGATATAATCTTCGCGATTTTAAAACTATCAGTTTTAAAATTATTGCTGTTTAATGGCATGTGATATGAGCACTAAATTTTTATCAGTTGCACAAAATGAATGAAAAAAAATTTATAGTTGTAATTCTAAATTAGATATTTTAAAAGTTACTAAAACTTAGCATAAATTCAATTAAAAGATATTTTAAACAAGCTGATAGGATATTCAGTTAATTAATTACATTCAAATGTTTTAATTCTCGTCTTACATCAATGGTTACAAAAAAGCAGTAGGAATTCGTGATATAAAAGTATTTCAATGGTTGCAATATAATTTTTTGGAAAATTATTAATTAGGGCAGAGAGAAGGTCGCCAAAACCATGTTGGAAACAACCAAAAGAAAGGAGAAAACAACCGAACTGAAAAGACGAAGATAAAAAAAGAAAGCTGAGTACAAGCCAGCATTGGAAACTGGATCAAAATATATCTAAATCAGTAGGTCACTTTCACCTCTCATTTAAAATAAATTTTATGTACAAATATGTCCAAGGCCTGATTTTATGTTAACATCCGCCCACCAGCTTTGATTTTTTTTATTGATTTTTCGCCGAATATAATCTTGCAATTTTTATTGTAAGCTTAAAGGCAACATGTCACCATATCTTATAGTCTTCTAAAATGGCGGACTTGGCGAGTATTTGGAGAATTGACGCGTTTCTGTTTGGATTAATGAGAAATCGGACATTAATATTAAATCTTATTCATTCAAACATTAACCGTATTAATAAAAACATGAAATATTTGTTGTTGACGGGATCGGCTCCAGAATAAGCCGTGTCGCCAAATTTGATTTGTGTAACCTTATAAATGACCGACTTTTTTGCGAGTTTTTATTCGGTTAGCATGATTTTTGAGTAGTTGGCGAGAAAATGTACCTGTTTTCAAATCTTAATGGTTGATCCTCATTTTCCGAAGATCTAACATAAATGACAGTAAGTCTTAATATGCGGTTTTTCGCCAATCTTGAATCTTGAATGCAAACAGTGTGTGATAGAGCCATAAAAGCTGTTATCCCCAAGCTCGTCAAAAGGATTTCAATAATTCAAAAGCTCGCCAAAAAGTCTGCAATCTTAAATGGATACTAAAAACTGTAACAAATGGCTTATACGGCTGTAATAAAAAACTTTCACCATTAGATTTGGCGAGAAATTGCCCCAGGTTAATTCAAATGTGGCCAACCAATGCCTGGAAAATTGTATAATATATTATTATCATTTTTTAATTTATAGGAATGTTTAAAAGGCAACAAGATAAAAAAATCTTCCTAGAATTCAAAGCAGATCATTTATATCTAAAAACAAGGAATGTAAATTTGAATTATTTTTCTAATGAATTTGAATCATCGTTCTAATTTGAAAAATTTGGCATTAGATTTAACATGTTTAAGACCTAATTGTTGATGGTCATTTTAGGGGCTGGTGAAAAGGTCTAGAATTGATGATCATTTTATTGGAGGATTCTTCAGTGTTAGTGATGGGATTTTTTTGCATTTTTAAGTTTGACCTACAAGTCAGGGATTGTAATACAAAAAATGCGCGGTTTTTTTTTTTTATTCTTTTATATGAAATTTTAACAATAAGCATTAAAATCATATTACTTGATCCTGTACTCTAACCTCTTCTCTTTAATAGCAACTTTTGGATTTAAATAATATGTATATTATAAGATATTCTATAACACTCAAGGTATGAATTTCAGGATCAAGAATATAACAGATCAAGATTGAAATTCATTTGTTTGGTGCCAGGAACTTTGAACTGATTTCAACTGTATACGGTGCGTTGGTTTCCACATTGGTGAAAACATTTCGTACTCATCTGCTCTATATTCTGGGATTCATTGTAGCTAAAGGGATATTTAAAATTAAAAAAAAAACGTATTATTTCTTCAGCAGATGATTCTCATTAAAAGGGTAGGACGCGGTGGCCTGATGGTAAGGTCTCGGCTCGTCAGTCGTAGGGTTTCAAATTCGAGACCCGATTCCCCCGAAGAACCATCGTGTAAGGGGGTTTGTTGCGTGCAAAATCCGTAAGGGACAAACGTCCTCCATCTGGTGCGTGGAGCAGGGAGTGCCAGTTCAGATGTCGTCCTCGTCATCTGACGGTTGTTCAAAATTCGTCCATCCCAAAACAGCATTAGTGTTGCTTTAAAACGGTACATTAATGTAACTAAACTAAAGTGAACTCATTAAAAGGGGGAAAAAATATTCATAAGCATCCGATCGTTTGATGAATGAAAGAACGAATTTTTTTATTATAGTTTTGGCCATGAAGACGAACAAGCTTCGCAAGCATTTATGGGTAATTTGAATGGATTGAAACAATGGTTAACCTTTTTGGCCAATACGAGGGACACACGAAATATCCTTGTTTATTATGCCCCTGTTACAGAAGGGCCATGAAATACCATCGGATAAAATAATATTGGTTCACGTGAAAAATTACGGTTTCTGTAGAGGAAAAATTGTTATTCATGAATTTTGATGGGGATATGGTTAAAATTTCCCCGTCTGTATAAGAAATATTAGGACCCTCTGAAATTCAAAAAAGATATATTTATTGTAAAAAAATATATTTTATTATCAAATATGAAAGTGTATTTATAGCTCTTAATTAGAAGCATATAAAATGTCTCCTACCTTAGCATGCAATTACATATTTCAAAGGTCAGAGACGCACACAATAACAGAATTATCACTTAGTTATGGATTCATTTATCTCTCCAACCATCACATGGCGAAATATAATTTGTATTAATAAAGTTAAGGGTTGGTGTTAGAGAACTCTTCAGATTTTATTTTATTTTTTACTTTCTCGTATACGTAGGATAGAGAATGTATAAAAATCGTCAAAAAATTCGAACTTTTGATGAATTTCCCCGTTTTAGACCAGCCTGAGCTCGAAAAACACATTTTTGGAAAATGTCCGTTTGTCTGTGGCAACGATAACTCAAAAACACTTTAAGCTGGACGGATGAAATTTGATATATTCGGTCTTCACACCAAATTTTCAGATTTCTAACAAATTTTGAGTAAAATCTTTTCTGATGAAGTCAGTCTGTCCGTCGTTTGAATATAATAATTACAAAACGCAAGGAGCCAGATAGATAAAATTCGGTACACAGATTTGAAATCTATAACGTAGACAGACATCTGTCAAATTTTGTACCAAATCCAACTACTGGCTGATTGTTCTATCTGTACTTTCAGAAACATGTACGCGCGATAGTTCAAAAAACGCATTGACTTGAATATATCAAATTTGGCGTGTGGATTATGTGACCACAAATGCAATTTTCTGCAAATTTTTGTTTCAGTTGGTTGAGAAAAATGCGTCTAAAATACAAATTTGCTTTTCTGACACTATTAATCGCATGCCAACGTTTAAAAAACTCATCAAGGATGATGCTATAGATTCAGTAAAAATGCTAAATCCATGCCAAAAGTTATTATTGTGAAACTGTTGTACTTCAATGCCATATAAGGAGTTCTCTGGCTTGATAAATTTATTAGAGAATATGCTAGAAAATTTTCTGGAGACTACTCCCACTGGTTAACCCCCGAGGGGGCACCTCAAAATGAGGATGAGATGCTTCCGGTATGGTGGTTAGATCTCGCCACCTTGGTGGGTACATAAATAGATGGGGGATTTGGCTCCTCCCATCGATGTACGGGACTCACTTCCTTCGGGAATGGTTGTACAGTGACCGGTGATGGCCCTTAGGACTCAATAACAGTTCCCGCCAATGTTACTGTTACAGCGGTCCGGTCATTCAGTATTATTTATTCGTGTGCCTTCGGGCGGATCGGAGAGTCAGTGATATCACTTACTCCCACTGGTTAAATAATACATATTTTGTGAGTAAGTTATAACTCATCTTTTTAATCAGCAGCTCATACCTGTTTTAATCGTATTTCGATGTTTTTAAATAAAACTGCTGAAGCAGGAAGTCGATAGATTGTAAGATTTTTCTGAATGACTTTAAAAGAAAAGCGGAAAAGTAAAATTGCTACCCCCCCAAAAAAAATGGTGCTTAGCATTGTTACAATTTTTGTTGATTCATGTATAACAAATGCATCGTCATTTAGTATGATTGATAACTGGCAAGGTCAATGGCAGCCAATTGCCAAGTAATTCTTGGGTTTTAACCAGTTTGCTGCGGAATCTATTTTTTGAAGATCTCATCTCCTTTTTAAAGTCAGGCAATGACACTTATATATGTCGAACGCAATGCAAACGATTGCACAGTAAATTTTGCAAAAAAAATCATAATTAAGCGAATAAGATTTCATTTTTGTTAGATAAAAAATTACATATCGGCCATGCCAAAATAGAAATGTGGATTGACGTATATACACGTCAAACGCACATAAGTGGTTAATATAGTCATTATCTTTTCTCCTTTTTTGAACACGTTTTCGAAATTAGATATTTTTCATTGTCTCTTCTCCCACAAACTTAGATCAGCAAAATTCTAAAATGTTTCTTCTTTAATCTAAGATTATTCCAAGAACACAGAAATAATTTGGCGCTTTACTCAAGGGATACATGCTTGAAAAAGTTTGTTTTGAATGAATGGCAACGATACTGGAATAGCTCAAACAAAGGCGTAAAAGTCAGAGAGTATGTTCCCAGAGTTGATTTTAATTTATTAAAGCATAATAAATATTCATTAACTTTTGTATCTAGACACTGTCCTTTTCCTTTTTATATACAGGTGATATATATATACAGGTTATATATATCCGTGATATTTTATTTTTAAATTGACACTGTTCAGAGATCTCTGTAGCTGAAACTATTACTGAAAAGCCCCAAAATTTGGTTCGGGAACTAATAAAGACACATGAGAAAAATAAATCTAAAAAAAAAAAGTTCCAAAACTCACCGACAGGGGAAATTTGTCGCTTTTCACATAAATTGGAGATTTAACTCCAAAATAAAATTTCTCACTACGTTTAAAACAATACAGCAAACAGACAAAGGAATGAAGTAGCAGTTATTTTACTAGAAATGTGATTTATTAAAGAAAATAATTACCCCTAATGGTTGAAAATAACAAATGAAAAATAAATTTGGAATTAATGTTCAATTTTATTTCATTCTCTGTTTATTTTTCTTACTCTGTAGTTTCATTTTTTCTTCGAAGATATAGATAATTTTCAATGTGGCCACCATTTCCTTGGCTCAAACATTCCATTCTGTAAACAGCATTCTGTTCGGCTGATCGTAATATATCACTAGGAATGTTAATGGCAATCCGTGATATTTTGTTTTTTAAACTAAACAAGTTCGACATTCCCCCAACATAAACCTTTGATTTCAAATAACCCCATCGAAAAAAATCACAGGGAGTTAGATCCGGGCAGCAAGGCGGCCACACAACAGGAAAACAGCGACTGAAAACACTTTCTTCTGTAAAATGATACCGCAATAATTGTTGTACCGATCGACAAATGTGTAATGGTGCACCATCCTGCATAAAGATTATCCTATCCAAGTACTGCCTTTGTTGCAGTTGTGGAATTACGAAACTTGTCAGCATATCCTGATAGTTTTGCGTGTTTATTGTACAGGTCAGTAGTCTAGATTGCGTAATGGTCTTGTAAAAGAATGGTCCGATGATGATGTCTGCAGTAAAACCACACCAAACAGTTTGTACGAATGGAATGGGATTTCATTAACCACATGGAGATGTTCGGATGCCCATATTCTGGAATTCTGAATGTTGACAGTCCCATTTAAATGAAAATGAGCCTCATCAGTCCACAGAATTTTCAACGGCCAAGAATCGTCAACCTCCATCCTGGCAAGAAAAGTCAGAGCAAATGTTAATCGCTGACTGGAGAATTTTTCTCAAAACTTTCCTTACTGTCGAAGCACTTAAGTCGAGCTGTCATGCAACTCCTCGTGCGCCGCTACTGCCAGCAGTGAGTGTTTTCAATAATTGCAGTCGCAACGTCAGTAACTGTTTGTTCCTATACCTGTTTCCGTCTTATACCATGACGAAGTGCAAGATATCCTGTTTCTTCAAATTTCTGAATCATGGCTTTCAATGCATTAATCGATAAAGGGCATTTACGTACATTATTTATACTTCTAAATTTACGAAGAGCAGCAGCAACATTTCATTGGCCAAGATAAAACAGCTTCACAAGTAGCGCACGTTGTGGTAAAGTGAGACCCATCTTATAGTCAACTAATGCTTTCGAATTGCTTCTTCTTTTTATAACCCAGATTACATACGCTACTGCCGACTACGTCATCAAGAACTTGCATTTTGCTGTTTTACTTACATTTTCATGCAAAATTTCAGTTGAAATAAAAAATTAAAGCGCCACTTTGTCACCTATACAAAGAAAAATTATTTTCATTCTTTAACCCTTTAAAGGGCCATTTTTTTTCTAGTCATATTATGTTAAAATATTTTTAGGCTTGAAATTAGAATAAGAAAAGGGATTCATTTAGCTTATTAGATAAATTTAATTTGATTAATTAATTAATTTGGGTAATTGATAATTAAGTAACAAATCAAGACACATCATTTTGTGTGAGATAAAGAACTGAAGCATCTAAGTTTCTGTCTTTCTAAAATAATTTATCAGAACTGATGCCAACCTACATAATTTCTTACAAAGATTGATAAATTTGGTGGAAAACATACTTCCCACGGCCTTAGAAAGAGTTAAATTCTTTTCATTTTTTAATTCTCTACTGAGTAAAGAAAAATGAACAGAGAATGAAATAAAATTGTACCAGATTTCCAAATTTGTTTTTAATTTGTTATTTCAATCATTAGGGGTAATCATTTTTTGAATAAAACACTAGTTTCTAGTAAAGCGACTACTGTTTTATTCATTTGTCTATTTACTGTCTTTTTTTAAACATAGTCAGAAATTTTATTTTACAGATAAATCTCCAATTTATGTGAAAAGCACCAACCTCCCCCCCCCCCGTCGGTGAGTTCTGTAACTTTTTTTTTCGGATTCCTTTTTCTCTTGTCTTTATTAGTTCCCGAACCAAATTTTGGGGGCTTTTCAGCCAATAGTTTCAGATACAGAGCTCTCTGAACAGTGTAAGTTAAAAAAAAAAATCCCCTGTACATAGATTTCATATAATAAATAGTCTGTCCTGCATCAGCAGGTGTCTGGAAGATTTCGATCACTTCGCTTTTGAACGTACGCTGCCTAGTTCTTATCACCTCACTCGCCCTTCTAGCGAGTATAAACATCTCAGTGTACACAGAAACGAGGCTTCACTGAGGATGATGGGGAAGATTTGTGAAGTCTCGGAATATAATTATGAGGAAATTCAGAGGAGGCTAGGATGATGGGTTTATGCACTGGGTTTTTTGCAGTCTTGTTTTAAGTGATGCTTTATTTATGTATTATTCTGGCACAGCTTCTAGTTTCTCTTTATGCAGGATTATAATTGTTAAAAAATGTTGTACGTTCTGCTCATATTCTGTATTTGCCTTTCAAGTGGTGCTTTTTTCATGTCTTGGAAATTTTAGATCTGCTTTGTATTTCCACTTTGTATTAATGTCATTCACTTATTGCTCACTATTTATAATGGGCTCAGTTGGTAATTTAGGTATTGTTGTCTTGTTTGATATTGTTGTACAGTGTACTATATTTTCCATTCTTTGGATATTGTGCAATTACTTTCATTTTTATGTTTATGTATGTTATTTCTTTCACTATGTAATTTTCAATTTATTCTCTTAAATCCAGAATTTGTTTGTTTAATATTTAATTTAAATGTTTTATTTTAATCAAATGAACCATAATGTATACCCTTAAATGCCCCCCATATTCTGGCAAGGATTGTAAGCATTTCAATAAATAAATAATGCATGAAGTGGAGTTTACGTTTTTAATTGTACTATGATGTCATTGGATTTTCTCCATTAGAAAGGTCCGAGTACTTAATGAAAAAGAATATATATTAACAATTGGAGTAACACGACTTTAATATCTGAGAATTTGAGGGAATCCCGGATGCGAAGTTATATTTAAAGGATTTAATTGAAATTAAACATAGTCAATCCTCCCGAAGAACCAACTGGTCACCAAAGGCGATTTGTAACGAATAAGTTCGGAGAAACAAAGAAGAATAATATTGTAGAATTTAGCTTAATAGGTATTCAACTGACTTAGAATCTCAAATTAATTGTATCTCCGAAATCTTGCCCAATAAAATTTTAAAAATTATTAATCTATTAATCTAGTTTGGTGAATAACTATTCTACGTCATATTAATAATAATAATAATTAAGTCATGGCTATGGACTTTAATGACAGCATCTTATCCCCACAAAAGAAAGGACTATTTGATATGAACCTGAACAAAAGACATTGGATAATCTTATGCGTCCTTATTGATTAGAATGGTTGCAAATTGGCTATATCGGTTCAGTTCCCAAAGCTGGGAGCTCTGTCAAATTTTCACTTTGCAATAGATTTCTACACTTTAAGACAGAGGGAGAAGACGACCATAGATGATGTATCTAGGAAACAAAAACCTTCATATAAAATAAAATATTCTGAAAACTTGGTGTAGTAGTTGTGGTTAGAGGACTTTGTCAAAATTTTCCACGGTAAAGAATGCACAGAGAAAGAGTGTTTTCGGAATTTCTCTCACCAGGGAACCACACGAATAGTACAATAATGATAACTTTTTTAAATAAGTTGCAATCGAAAGAGTATAGTGAACATGTTTTATGGCACATAAATAATTTACTCCCGTCTCCCCGTTATCGAGATAAACGGTCTTAAAATCTGGCGACATTTTAAGAAAAGTCGCCAATTTTTGAAGATTCTGAAACAATGATCAGAATGTCGATATCTTGAATATTAACGAAGTGACAACGACTGTTCTAAAATATTCCATACTTGGCTATGTATAAAGTCGCCAACATTATCTATGCATAGTATAAAATGAAATTTCTTAAAAGCGTCTGTATGTTTGAAATAGAGAAACTCGAGAAATACTTAACTGATATTGGAGATATTTGTACCATTTTGTAGGGCGTTTATTGTGGAAGGTTTTGGTATATTAAAATCATATCAAAATAAAAAAAAGGACTTTCATATTGCGATTTTAATTATTTTCCTACCACGATTCGCGCATGCGTAAAACAGTGGTATCTGTCCCTTTCATTTATCCGTGCATGTGCGAAAATCTCGAACTGCGCATGCGCAAATAGTTGTGTTATGCATATGCAATACATTTCTTTGTTTGAGTCTGATTTTAAATAGTGATTCAAAATTCATTATGCCCCCAAAAAAGCAAATCCAACCTTGGCTAGAGCAGATTAAATGCCAAAATGCTTCATTTGTTGCGCGCGATAGTGAAAATGTAGAGGAAAGAAACGTTCGGTTAGCGAATATCAGAGAGAGAATGTACACACTTAGGGAAGGAAAGTCTTTTGTAGAGCGAAGAGACTGTCTCTCTTTAAATCGCACTGCAACTGAATTACAGAGACAGAATGAACCTCATGAAGAGCGAAGTGATCGCCCAACCAATATAGTTTAGAAAGAAATATTATGGAGAAAGCTTAATTTTATTTTCATATCAGATTATACAGAGTTGGTAAGCAAGTGGGGAACGTTTCTATGGTATAATTTTAATGAATTGTTTTGTCTATGAACATATCATATTTTTACCATTTTAACAATCTAAATATTTCAGAATGTGCGCTATAAAAATTTGTATGGTAGTTATTTTTGATGATTTCTAAATATATTTTTATGTTTATTTGATGTTACGTGACCTTCCCATGTTATAGTGAATGGAGGCTACACTTAAGTTTAAAGCTAATTTTTCCTCTTGGATGTTAAGCCACGGGCAACGCTGTGCGGGTACTGCTAGTATAAGATAAATAAAATAGCAGATTTAAGATTAGATCAGAGTTTAGTTTGTAAATCAGTAGCAGCTTCTCTTCTTAGAAGTTCTTTGGGTAAATTGCCGGTACCACAGGATGCTCTGACGTAATATTGCTTCGACATTAACGTAAATGAAGTGGTCTCTGAAACTGCGAAATTTTAATTAAAGAAAATTCCTCTAGGTGCTATTGCAAAAGTTCAACCTTTGGATGTTATATTCTTCTGATCCTGGAAGTGGTTTGCAATAATGGAAGTATTAGTCAATATTTTTCAAAGCAACAACTTCATCAAACTTCAGTCCCTTGTTCATTTCCGCAATACTCCGACGTGATTCCTTGTGCTTGGTACAAGTCTGAGTTATTGAAAACTCGATCACCTTCATTTGAAACACTTTTGTAATTGTGTTTTTTCTCAAGAGGTTGACCATTGTAAATGCTGCGTTCAATTTAAGTTCAGGAAATGTTTTTAGTACCACAATTTTCTAAGCTTCAATCATTTTCTTGTTCAGTTCCATATTAATAACATTTTTTGGTAGACTTCTTTCATTTTTATGTTATTATATCTATGATTTGTATTTAATATTAATCTGATTACTAAATTTCTAAAATAAATATTTTTTCATTTATATTACCTAAAGTAAATAAATAAATTCGAAAACGTCGTTGCGTTAGATGCTTCGGTGGTTCCGGTAATTTACCAAAAGAACTTCTAATAAGAGAAGCTGTTGTTGAAGCTTATGACACTTGTCATAGACGAGCCTGCTGACAAAGTTAGCAATTTTAAGCCGAGTTTTAGCGTCTCTTATTATAGTAGCGACATCTAGGGCCAAAAGCACGTTTTATCTACACATGCATCACAGCCCGTTTGATGGAGCAGACTTCATTCATACTTTTCATTCACTCATCCACAAATCATAATTTAGACCTGAATCAGAGAACGATAACCTCTGATTCAGTACCCCAAATGGTATTGTCTCGACTTGGAGGAGTTTGTGGCTACGACCACCTTATACATGGAGATTCTTCGGACGGCGGGATGGAACTCATAACCCAAGGAATCCGAATCCAAAGTCTAGGCTAGCCCGGCATAGAAGAGAAGCTACTACTGCTTAAACTCTGATCTAAACTTAAAGCCTTGATCTCATTTGTCTTCTATAGCGTTGGCGACTTTTCTACATTGCCAAATATGGAATGTTTTAGAAAAGTCGCTGTAATTTCGGTAGTATTAAAGATATAGGCATTCTGATCACTACTTTCAAAACCTTCCATTTCTCAAAAAAAAAAAGATCGCCTAATTTGGCGACTTTCCTTAAAATGTCTCCAGACTTTAAGACCGTATATCTCGATAACGAGGAGACGAGGCCAAATAATTTATGTGTCAAAAAATATGTTTAACTATTCTATTTCGATTTCTACCTCTTAAGATTTAGTCAGAATTGGAAAGTAAAGACGGGCAGATAATAACTGATAACGTATCTAGAGATCAAAAGATTTCATATGAAACAAAAATTTCCAAAATCAGATCAGTGATTGGGACAGTTCTACTGGTTTTTTCCCCAAGTTCAGTGATGAAGAGGGGAAAATGATAATCCTGTGATTTTAATATTTCTCTTGATGACGATGCAATAATCGCACATATACAGTGTAGGGGAGAGATGACGCAGAAAAGAGAAAGGGGAGTAATTATAAAAACATGCAAAGAAGAAAGATAAGCGGAAAGATTGCAGAATCTCATAAAATTTGCTGAACAATGCTCATTAATGTCTACTCATGTTATGTAGCTTTCATTTTTAAAATATTTTAAATAGAGGCGACAGTTTTGTTATGGGGGCAGATATTCGAAGTAAAACATCATCACAGTAAGAACAGTTGAACTTGAAAACGATTCTCTCTATATATATATGGTAATATTAAAATTTTATTTAATTATGTTTTTATATATACTAGACTTACTTTTATTTTATACTGTCTGTGTAAGTTTTAAAATGTTAATTGTATGTGTTTGGCTGTTTTAACTTTTGTGTATTAATCACAACTAATAATGAGTGCGTTTTTTTAACGAGTTTTAATACTTTTTAAAAATGCTTTCATAAAAAAAAATATCAAAAATGCATGTATGAAACCAAAATATACTAGTTAAATGACAAAAAAAAAATTACAAAAAGAAGCTTTTTGGAAGTAAAAAGAGGTGAAACAAAAATCTTTTAGTTTTCAGAAGTTTATCAAATGATTCGCTTAAAATTTTGTAGATATCTTAAGAAATGTATTGCTAGTTCTGGAACTAAAAAAATAAGCTTTATTTCTATTCACTTTATAATTATTGGGATGCAACGGATGAATAACATAAACTTTTAATGTTTTTTTTCCTCATTATAAGGCATAAAAAAGACCATCATATATTTCTAAATAAATAAATTACTTATTCTCTAGTTTAAGAGCTGTGGAACATGACGAGAAATTTGTATACAAATTCTGAACAAGGCATATGCATTACATTTTAATTTGTAAGGTTTTTTGAAGAAAAATTCTACCAAAGATTAAAATTTGAGATGTAAAATAGAAAAACAAAATGTATATAAATGTAAATATAAATTTTGGTGTAACTTCCCAAAAAATGGATTTAAAAACAAAATTCAAACAGTTTTATGAAGAAAATGATCAAAGACTAAGAATATAAAATAAAAATAATTTATGTTTTGGGAAAAAAAATGACTTTTCAACGTTGTCATCTATCTTAAATACAAAGATATAAGCCTAATCTTGCACTTTTCTTATTTGAAATGAAATTCAAACAGTTTCCATTTTCTTCGTCATATTGAAATTAGAGAATGACAGTGCTGTTTACATTTTTATGTTCTTTAACAATGGAGCAATGAATTCTGGCTTCTGATTTTATCTCATTTCACTTTTTATATACTTTATAAATGTTTCTTAATATGTTAAGTATGTTAGGAAACAAAGTAGATATGTTGAATGATTGTATTTGCTGTTCTTAACAGTTGTTTCATTCTAGCTAATATGCTGCTGGAAGTAGAATATTGGCAGCAAAAGTGGTTCCAAAATTTTCACAACTCATTACTAACTACTCATTACATAATTCATAACTCGCATTTTCATTTATAAATAAACTTATCGAGCCAGATAACGCCTTGCATGGCATTGGCTTAGCTTACAATAGTTACGAAATGTTAATTTTTGGCATAAATTTATCATTTTACTGATGCTATCGTATCATCTTTGGCGAGTTATTTGGCGATTAATCCTTGGCATGCTTTAATAGTATCCAAAAATCGATATTGTGGTTTAGATAAGTTTTTCTCAACCAATTGAAACAAAAATTTGGCGCAAAATTGCACTTGTAGTCACAAAGTCTCATGCCAAATTTCATATACATTAAGTCGTTGCGTTTTTGACTTATTGCGTTTACTTGTTGATGCAAGTACAGACTGGCAGACAGTCACCTTGCAGTTAGATTTGGCTAAACATTTGATAGATGTATGCGTTATAGGTGTCTATCGTGTTAACTTATATTTGATCAGCCGGACTAACGGACTTCCCATAAACAGATGTTACTCAAAATGTGCTTGAAATCTGAAAATTTGGTATAATTATCGTATACTAAATTTTACCTTCCAGCTCATTTATCTTTGCTACAGACACACGGACATTTTTCAAAAATGTGCTTTTCGAGCTCAGGGAGATCTAAAATGTGGAGATTCGTCAAGATCTCCAGTTCGAAATTTTTGATGATTACTATACTTTCTCTATAGAACGTATACGAGAAAGTAAAAATGAACTTAAAATATTGCATGAAACAAGTGCAGCTAAATATTAGATGATGTGAAAAATTACTAGTTTCATACGATCTGGACATGTAATTTTACTGCATGAAGAAGTTTCATACAGCCAAACAGGTATAAGCAATACCAAATAAGCCGCAAATAGATGTAAACTAATGCTATTTAAATTTTTATCTCAATTTTGAAGTTCAATAAATTCTTTTCGGAATTAACCAAGTACATCAAGTTTTGTATACGAGATTTATTTCAAAACTAAATCATTCAGGTATCCAGATAAACTAGTAAAAGCGGCTGTTCTAAATAATCTAAACCACAGAAATTATTTCATTGTGACCGATGGATTGGAAGTAAGACTAAAGCAATGTGAATCCTGCAATTTCCACAGATGATATACAAGAATACTGCAGTTTCCACAGATTGTATACAAGAATACTGCAGTTTCCACAGATGATTTACAAGAATACCAAGCGTTTGGATGCTCATAACATGCTTTAGAACAAAGATTAAATTATTCAGAAAAATATATATTTCGAAATTGACGAGGTTTTATTATTATTATTGGATAAGAAATATTTCTCATGCATGTTGATGTAATCTTTATATTTTTTATTTTTATTTTCTCGTATACATAGTATAAAGAAAGTCAAAATCGTCAAAAAATCTGAACTCGAGATTTTTACGAATCTCCCCATTTTAGACCTCCTTGAGTTCGGAAAACACGTTTTTGGAAAATGTTTGTCTGCGGAAAAGATAATAAAAAAAATTATTTCAGCTTTGATATTTGGTTTTTACACCAAATTTTCATATCTCTATCAAATTTTAAGTAAAGTCTGTTTGGAGGAAGTCCGTCTGTCCGGCTGTTCGAATATAAGTTAACACGATAATTACAAAACAAAACATGTAGATGCATAAAATCCGGCTCACATATTTAACATCTATAGTATAAGCACCTGCCAAATTTTGTGTCAAACCCAACAACGAGTTGACTGTCTGTCGGTCTGTATTTTCAGAAAAATGTAAACGTATTCACCCGTAGTTGCTAATATATATCAAATCTGATATGGGGATTTGTGATTACAAGTCCAGTTTTGTGTCAAAGTTTTGTTTTAATCTGTGGAGAAAAACATATATAAAACACAAATTCAATTTTGGATATTATTTAACACATGCCAAGGATGAATCGCCAAATAACTCGCCAATGACGGCACGGTAGATTCAGTAAAAATGCTAAATCCAAGTCAAAAAGTAATATTTCGTAACTATTGTACGCCAATGCCATGTAATACGATCTCAGGCATGGCAAGTTTATTGGAGAATATGCAAGAAGGTTTCAGAGAGACCACTCGCGCAGGTTACAAAATTTATTATTTATGGAATCGAAAAGAAGTGCTTGAACTTTCCTGTGTATTGCATAATTAAATTTATAATTGCTTAATGCCTTTATGAACCTGTCGCCAAGTCCAGAAAGGAAATAGAGCAAATTCCTACAAGGAATTAGCTGATATTATGGTAATGTATCCTTAAACAGTATTATTAACCCTCGTGTAACTAATTGTAAATGTAATCTGGACTCTGAACAAAGCTTATTGTGATGAAATTCATTTAAAAAAATATTTTTTGTTTAAGGAAATTCGCCAGATTTCAAAATGAACTACTCTTAGAAAATGAATCAAATTGATTCCATGTTACTTAAGACAGATTGTATGGATGACGTTGCTATTCCAATGTCAATAAAACTAATAATATCTAACAATGCTAAACAGATGGTGACTGTTCACAATGTTGACGTTGATCTGAAACACAGTCACGCAACCATCTGCTAAGCATGACTACAACAAAGGAGAATTGGCAGAAGTCTGACATCTTGAAAAGAATTTGTCTGCTTTTCTAATATGATAAAACTGCTACTTAGAGTCATGGATAAGCCGCATCTACGTTTATGTAAATCTATATTTCGGATTTGCGATGTTTATACTTTAATGTTTATTCGAAAATAATGAAAAAGATTGGAAACTCACTAATTACGCTATGAAAAGCTCTCATGTTATCTTAATATTTTTTCATTGATATAATTCGTATTTCTTACAAAAATATTTATTTGGAAATTAGGCTGATTACACTTTTTTAGTTGACCTGCCTTCTTCTCTCAGGTCGACATTTTCAGGCAATTGCCTAATCAAATATTGGTCGCTGCCAACGAACTGCATAGTTATATTTGCAAATATCTATGCAAGGTCAAGGTAAAATGTTATTTAATCCAGGGAATCGAAACAGGAAATTTCTGTAAGTGAGTATTTAACATTATAGAAATATAGGATAATTGAATTTTATTATTCCTTTCTCTGTATAATAATAAATTGAAACAACGGACAAAAGAAACTGCATTGGAATTTTTTTATTATTTGATGCTTTCTTGAATCGCCATTAGACACTTTTCATATCGAAAGTCTATTTCTTTTAATGCTTTTCATGTTTATCCACCTTGTAAATTTACAGTTTCATAAATGTTTTTAAAGAATTGTATAAACAGCTGACGAATAACCCGATAATCCCTTTTATCAATGGTGAGTTACTCAGTTTCCGTACATGACTTCGCCACAAACAATTTTTTGCTGTGTTCTGCACTTAGGGTAGCACCAACTGGCAGGTAATTACTGACCAATTGTGGTTTTTAAAATTATAATGTGTAATTCTAATAAATATCGGCCTTAAATTCTAATATAATACTAATTATTGACGAATTTCAAAATACAATACAATTGCATATAATGCAATTATTAACGAATTGTATTCTTTAATTCTGATAAGTTCTGGCGCATAAGATAGTATAGCAGATAATTGTAAGTAATTGTTAAGGAATTGTATTCTTTAATTCTAATAAGTAATTCCGATAATTTCTAATGCATAAAGTAGTACCAATTGACAGGTAATTATTAACGAACTGTATTTTTAAAACAATCTATTAAGTAATTCTAATATATGCTTGCTGGCAATTCTAATAGTTCTGGCGTTTAAGGTAGTAGCAATTGGCAAGTAATTATTAATGAATTGTATTTTTTAATTCTAATAAGTTTTTGTCTTGATTCTGGAACATATGTTCTTACCAATTAATTATTAACGAAATGTATTTTTTAATTCTAATAAATAATTCGAATAAGTTTTTTTGTCTAAATTCTGGAGCATATGTTCGTACCAATCGGCAGGCAATTATGAATGAATTGTATTTTTTAACAGTAATAAGTAATTTTTGGCATGTAATTCTATTGCATTCTGGTACATAAAGTACCAATTGGAAGATAATTGTTAATGAATATTATTTTTAATTCTAATTAAGTTCTTTAGAATTAAAAAAATACTGCTCGTCAACAAAGTTCTGACCTGTAATTCTAATAGATTCTGGTGAATAAGGTAGCAGTAGTTGACTAGTAATTATTAACGAATTGTTTTTTTCTATTATAATAAGTTCTGTCATTAATTTGACGCATACAGTTGTATCAATAGGCAGATAATTATTAACGCATTGCATTTTAATAAATAAGTAATTATAGTAAATTCTGGCATATAATTATAACGCTTCGTGGCTCATAAAATAATACCAATTGGCACATAATTATTAATGAATATTATTTTTAATTCTAATAAAGTTCTTTTGAATTAAAAAAAAATACTGCTTGTCAACAAAGTTCTGACCTGTAATTCTAATATGTTCTGGAGCATAAGATAGCTTCAAATGCAATTAATTACTAACGAATTGTGCTTTTTTTAACATGATAATATTTAAAGGCGGATGTTCTATCTGGAAATTCTATGATGTGACATGCAAGATGACGAAGATTCATCCAAAATTATCTACAGAGTAGACAATTAGACCTAGAACTATGAAGTGTGCCAAGAAGTGGCACATTTGAAAGTAGTTACATCTTGGTAGAAGACTACATAAAATAATTTTTTAATTTGTTTACATTCTTGATTAAAAATTAATCATATTTTAAAATTTATTTTTAATAAATTGCAGTTTATTTTCATTTTTGTAAAACTATGAAATTTAAAAAAATTACCATTTAAGTGATATCAGTTTTTTCCCATTCAATTTTTCTGAAATTTCAATCAATGCCCTACAGAAGAAAAAAAAACTTTTAATATACATTAAAACACAATTTTTTTAATCTTAATTGCTAGTGCACTATATTAAAGCCATAATTTTATGTGCATGTTATCGCTGCTATATAAATAACAGTTAGTTTAAAAATAAAATGGATAGACGAATTCAGATTAAAACATTATTACTGCCGTGTTGTGAACCAGAGATTCGATTTTTTTTTTAATTTTATGTTTAAGACATCTTATAAACTGAGTTTGTAGATAGGATAAAAATATTATTATACTTATATATCTATAAAATTCTCTCGAAAAATAAGATGTTATTACAATTCCTATTTTGCTAATAAATTCCCATTATTTTTCTCCATGGCGCTACTGTTTATTTCTAGTTAAATGTTCAGATTACATTTTTTTAATTATAGTAAAGTTTCCACTGCTATTTTTATTTGGTTGTACATATACTTTTTAATTTGCACTTGCAACAATTTGTAGTGTACTCATTCCATAAAATTCTTATTTTCCGGTTTTAAACAAGATAAAATTTTAAATAAATGTAATGTATTTAAATGAATGTAAAATGTACATTAAAAATTTGATAACCAGAAAACCAGAATTCTGGGCGAATAAGTTATTACCAAAGGTGGCTAATTTTATAGTATTTTAAGGATGATTTTCTTTCCTTAAATTGCCTAATGTAAAAACTGTTATGCATGAAACGCAATGTCTGGTTCAATCAAACCGAATAAGCTCCTACGGTTTGATGCGTAATGATATTTTATATAAACTTTAAAATATCATTATGTTCAGATACGTCGAGCTATTAGAAACTCCTTCACTTTATTTTTCTGCCATCATTTGATGTAAAAAATCTAATTTTTTTCCAAAAGATTTTTTTCGTTTACAGATAAATTAGAAGTGAGTACAAACGAAATTAAACATTTATCTTTATATAATTTCTATTACTTTTTTATAGCTTTAATATTTCTTTGTTCTTGCTTTTCTATTTTTGTCTATTTCTTGTTTCCTTTTTGTTGTCAAATACTTCATGTAATTATAAAAATAAATAATTAAACTGGCTGAATTCTCAAAATGAGATGAGAAATAATCACGTTTCGGTTACAGTTTCTCACGCTCAGTTATTATATTAGGAATTTTTTATTCATTTTAATGGATTTGCATTTTTTTTTTTTCAGAATGAATTTCCAGAAAGAAAGAATTTGCATAAAGAATTTCTAGAATCAGCAACTGATTCTCAGAATAATCAAAACTGTGCTAAAAATGATAAATGATAGAGAAAAAAAAAAGCAAATTTCTGTAAATGACATCTGTTTTTTAAAAAAGTGTTTATTTAAAGGGGGTGAGAGAATTTGCACATTCATTTACGACACTGCTTCCTTGAAAATATTCGAAAAAAAGCGTCACTTTTTATCACTAATGGTTCGAATAAAATGATAAGATTAATTTTCTTTAATTCTTTCAGAATAAACTCACTGGTTCGTTAGAATAATGGATTTACAGAATGGCTACACGCTTGAAAATGCTGAGATATCAAGGGGCGATTTTTTCAGTTTACTCTCTAAAAGATCACCCAGCAAAATCTACAAAAGCTTGTTCGATTATATTTCAAGTGTCGCTAAGGAATTGGTAAGAATTTTTTTTTTTTTTTTTTACTTGCTATGTATATTGTAGAAAATATGATACCATTGCAATTGTGTTGATTTTAATTTAAAACCATTTGGATAGTTCTCCATTTGATTTTTTCATATGCTTTCACAATATATTTACGTTTTACGTCCTGAATGAATTTTGCGAATGATACACTTCCGAGAATCCGGTCCGCGACTATCCGGCCTAGTTTTCTTTCATCGTAATTAAATGAGGAAGGCAAGGTTTCTATTAAGTCATACATTAAAGACTTTTTCAAAACATTAAGTTTTGACTCTTAATTTAGGGTTACCTTTTCATATCTGTATAATCATTTATCAGCGAAAAATAAAGTCAGTTTGAACCAGTTCCGGCCAGAACTAGGCCTATCCAGCTTTTTTGTTATGCAGTTTGTCCTTTACAATCTGTCACATTTAGCCAGATACTCGGGAATGTACTGTAATGCATTTTATCCTTGGCCAACAGCATCCAAACCTTGATAAACAGGGTGTCTCAAAAACCTTGACCGTGGCTTTCATTCCTTAAATATTGATCATAGACATATACTGTAAATTATAAAGTTGCGTAAAAAAAAAGCTGCAAAATGTTATGAAATGGATTAAAATTTTCAGGGGATTAAACTTTAAAAAATACAAAATTTAAATTTTTATACGGACCCCGTATAAAAAAATTCCCAGTGAGTAGAATGTGCTCCATCCTCTAAAAAAGTTCATATACAAAATTACAGAATTTTATCACGAAAACTCTCAAAGATATGTTAAAATAAAGTTGATGAAGGGTCAATCACAAAATAAAATGCAAATATTTACAGCTTCAGTGCAGATGACGCGACGCAGGAATGCATCACAAGGAAATAAAATATGCTTCATATCTTTGATCTTAAATACAAATTTTAAAATCTATGCTTTAAAATTTTATATCATGAATTATAGAATATAAGTTAAAAATAGCACATCAATGAACTTGTAAAAAAACATGTAATTTTTCCTTTAATTAATCTTTCCTTATGTAATTTTTCCTTTAATTAATCTTTCCTTATGCAATTTTTCCTTTAATTAATCTTTCCTTATGTAATTTTTCCTTTATGTAATATTTCCTTTAATTAATCTCCCCTTATGTAATTTTTCCTTTATGTAATATTTCCTTTAGGTAATCTTTCCATTAAGTTATTATTTCTACACATTTTTAATATTTTTGAACCAATAAATAGCAAATTATTTTTTTATTTATTCAATCATTACTTTATTTGTTAATTCGTTTACGACCCCTAAAGCACGAGCATCCGACATGATTTTTCCTCTTTGCGAACTCATATTCAGGCATCGAAAAGTGGTTTAAGTCAGCATTTATGCAGCTTCATATCTTTTTGTGATAAATTGTTGAAATTTTGTACATGACCCTATTAGAGGATGAAGCACATTTTACTCACTGGGATTTTTTTTTGTACGGGGTCCGTATAAAAATTTAAATTTTGTATTTTTTAAAGTTTAATCCCCTGAAAATTTTAATCGATTTCAGAACATTTTGCACCCTTTTTTTACACAACTTTGTAATTTACAGTATTTGTCTATTATCAATATTTAAGGAATAAAAGCCGCGGTCAAGGTTTTTGAGACACTCTGTATATCTACAATTTTGGTATTAAAATCTTACATAAAATAAAATTTGCTTTTTTTTTTTCACTTCATCGTTATAGGAAGTATAGAAAAAAATATTGCAATCATCAAATAATTCTAATTCGAGATTTTGGCAAATACCCACGTTTCAAGCTTCGCTGAGTTCAAAAATCGCATTTTTAGAAAATTTTCCTTTGTTATCTGTGACAAGGATAACGCAAAAACGCTTTAAGCTGGACAGATGAAATTTGGTATAAGGTTTTTATACCAAATTTGTAGATATCTATCAAATTTTCAGCCAAATTCTTTCTTAAGAAATATGTCTGTCCGGCTGTTCGAATACAATTTAACACTATAATTATAAAACAAAGAAAGCTAAATGGATTAAATTTGTTACACAGATTTAATATCTAGAGTGTAGATGTTTGTCAAAGTTTGGGACAAATACAAGTTAGTGACCGTCCGTCGGTCTTTATTTTCAGAAACATATAATCGCGATAACTCAAAAACGCGATAACTTAAATATTTAGGTTATTTAGTGACTATAAATGCAGTTTTATGTCAAATTTCAGAACTCACTGAGTTCGAAAAATACAGTTTTAATATTATATCTACCTGTGAACATATTAACTCAAATATGCTTTGAACTAAACGGCTGAAGATTAGTATATGAAATTACGATCAAATTTGTAGATTTTTTTTATCACATTTTGAAGGAAATCCAACCACAAAAAGTCTGCCTGTTTGAGTACAGTTAAACTAGATAACCACAAAAGGCTAAAAGCTATGTAAATAAGATTTAGATCACCAGTTTAGCATCTAAAATTTATATATTTATCACATTTTGAATTAAATTCGTCATTTGGTTGACCGTCTATTCTCTGTACTTTCCCATGCATGTAAACTTCGGTTTGTTATCTTATGACTATAACTGTAGTTTCATGTTCAATTTTGGTGTCATTTGACGGCAGAATGGCATCCATAACACGTATGCTTGCGATAGAATCAGTAAGGATATTAAATTCAAGCTGAAGATCTATATATAGTGTCACGTAGGTTCTTTAGTTTGGAACTCAATGACACACACACAAGAAGTAGAGCTAAACCAAATTATTAACTCAACTCTGAACTGAGAACACAGTCACAGACACATCTTCTGCTTTTATACTAACAGAGAAAGTTCCAGAATACTTTTCTCGATACAGTAAGAAAAGTCCAGAACACTTGTCTGGTAAACTAAAAAAATATCCAGTATCTTCTGGACGGGATTCGAACCCAGGTCGCTTGATCATGAGACCAGTGCGATGACCATTCGGCCGTGTAGATTCGGTTGTCTTTCTTCAATGCGGCAATAGTAACTATCGTTTACCAATGCCATGCAAATTATTCGCGGCCTTATTCACGGACCACAATCTTATGCGGAGGAAGGGGGGTGGTAAGATCTTTCTTGAGGAGTATGCCAAAAAATCTTGGGAAGAATGCTCCCGCTGATTTATCATATCACCATACATGCAGATAGGTAGACATACAGATCCTATTCGGAAGATCTATCCCACAATTTTCATTTATTTTAGCTGATTTCAGCTATCTTTTATAGCAATAACTTCTGGAACTCGGCTTAGCACAAATAGGAAGTTACTGTAGGGATTAAAATTTCTCTAAGATTTATCATCTAGGAGGGGATGTTCATTTTTCAGACAATTAATTAATCCAGTTGAATTGCATTTTGACGTGGTAAAAAATAAATCAGATCAATCCTTTTGCGTTAAGTTTTTGATTGAACTATCCGAAACATACCTCTAAGTTTTTTCCACATATGTTTTTGTATAAGATGGGTAGCAAATGGGGAAACGCTGGTTTTTTGCGTCTAAAAATTGCTATTAACCTGAGTGAAAAAATTCAAGCATTAAAACTATAAAAGTTTTTTAAAAAATTATAAGACAAGCATTCGAAAGTTAAGTTAGTTTTGTTAAATGAAGATAAATGTTTAAAAAAGGGTAAAAATTTAAATACATTTAAATTTCTGTCATTTTTTTTAAAAAATTTCACTAGACGAATTTAAATATATGCATTATATAAAATGATAAAAATCCCAGGTTGATATCTGTTTTATTTTCTGAAAAATTCAACTTTTAAAGAAAAAAAAAAGCAGAGCTGTCTAAAAAAATGTCAATGATGTCTTCTCTATCTATCCGAGTTCAAGAAAGAAAAAGAAAAAAAATCTTATTCTAAAAATTTTTATTCTAGGTTTTCAGATGTCATTATCATGGTCGATTTCCTTAAAAAAATGATTGACATTAAATTCTAAAAAAAAAAAAAATCAGTACTTTTTTTTTCTGAATATCGACTATCCTATTTTATTTGAAATCGTAGAACATCCCTTTCAAAATAAGATTTTTTTTAGGTGGTAAATATTAATGAGTAGAAAAGTACTTATAAGCCGTTTCTGACAAATTTTAATTGCGCAAAGAACAATGCAGATAACAATTTGAAAATTTTACCTTTCATTCTCTTCTCCGCAATGCATAACTAAATGGAATTCCGAAAGTTTTGCTTAACTTTATATTATTAAAAATTCTTTGCTTTTTTAAAAACATTTAGTCTTGATGTAATAAAATTATCATAATGTTTGATAATTAAAAATTATAAATAAATAATAAATAAAATTTTAAAATTTATAAATCTATTAATATTTATAAATTTCTATTTATAATTTTTTAAATCATTAAACTTTTTTAACATTATTAATCTTTTATTTTAATACGAAAAACCGATGTTTCAAGTTTATCTCTACCCTCCCCCTTAAAAAAACCACTCTTAAAGACCTGTTTCGGATAACCTACTGAACAATTCAAAATATTAAAATTACTGTGGTGTACTTTTTTCTACATTTTAATACATTTAATAAGGATTCGACTGAACTAAATATTACGTTACTGAATTATTACAAAACAAGCAAATCAGAATATCATCTGCAAAATTTATCGTCTGCAAAATTAAATGCAGACGAAGTAGCGACATTGCTTGAATCTTGAATCCTTGTAGAATTTACCAAATCAAAACTTTGAAAATATATTTCTCAATCCAAGAGATAAGCTGAGATAAATATTTTGTATAAATGTTTCGATCTATGAAACTTAATTAAAAATATAAATAAAATAATGAAAATTATGTATTGTGAAAAAAATCGAAATTCACCAGGACATCGCGATCTCTTTTTGAAGACCATTGAAAAATGATTATTCTGATTTTGGAAATTTGAAGACTTATAATTTTATTTTTAATTTGTAATTTTGAAAAACTTTAAAAGCTGGGATTTGCTTCGTATATCAACATTTTATTCCATGAATTTTAGATAAAATATTCATCAATGTTTCCAAGTTTTCTACTCTTTTTTAAGTGAAGAAGACTTTCACTGTCCCATTCCTACTCCCCCCTCCAAAAAAAAAAAGAAACTTGTAAAATAAAATTTTAACAGATAAAACAGATTTAACAGATAAAGTACATTTAGAAAATAAAGCATTTTCTGAAGATGACTAAAGAAAAATTCTCTTAAAAATAATTATTTAGCGAATTTTAATGAAAAATTTGAGGATGAGATTATTATTTTGATTTTTTTTTTTAATTTAGAAAATAAAGCATTTTCTGAAGATGACTAAAAGAAAAATTCTCTTAAAAATAATCATTTAGCGAATTTTAATGAAAAATGTGAAGATGAGATTATTATTTGATTTATATTTTCAAATGCTGTAGATTATAAAAAAAAGAATAAAATTAGTAAACAAATCGTATTTTTGTTTGTTTATTGAAAGGAATTATTGCCTTTTGTTTCAGACGAGCGATAACCATTTTTATCTGCAATGACAATGAATCAGAAACCATTTAGGGTTTTTTTTTGGTGTTGGTATTCAATTCTTTTTTACTGAATATTAATTTTGGGTGATGGTATTCAATTCTTTTTTACTAAATAATAATTTTTGGTGATGGTATTCAATTCTTTTTTACTGAATATTAATTTTACTGAATATTAATATTAATTTTACTGAATATTATTGCTGCTGCATGACAGATTTTTTTAGCCATTTTGATTCCTATCTCTTGTTTCAGAAAGAACGTCAATGCTTTTACACTTTTGATTTGGCTGAAATCTTATGGAGAATCGAATTATGGAAAAAGAAAATGCCACACGTTCGGCCCTTCTTTGGTAAATAAAACATTCTTTTTTTATTCAGCATTTCGGAGAGGTTTTTATTTTTTTATATACTTAGTATGGAGTAATCGTCTGAGCAAGTCTGCATCCCAACAGAACATTTAAAGTACTGCTACAGATTGTACGTCAAATAAACTTTTTAAAAAAATATTGAAACTGAAAAAAAGAAATTGTCCAGAAACGAAATTGGTTTCATTAAAATGGTAATTGTTTGAGTTTTAAGATAATGCAAAAATGATTTTTGTGAGGTAATAGTTTTGGAAGATATGAATATTAAATTCCATAAGTTATAGTGTTAGACATCTGGCGATCGGCCATGGATAATAAAAAACACGGAAATTACTCACGCCTGATATTCAAATCTTCTTTCCAATAAAACAGCGCTTTCTTTCAATGTTTAAATTAAAATATAAAATTTATAGAACAATTATATAGTTAGTGAGAATCATTGGTGAAATACTCAGAAGTCAACTATTAAGTCTATTTTCTCGTTCGATTAAAACTTCTGTTACATGTCTAGATTTCTTTTACAACTTTTCACAAACATAATAGAGGTTTAGACAAGGCAGTCTTCCGAGCATTTCATATAATATTTTGCAACTATATTGATTATATAAAAGAAACGTTGAAAAAAATACAGCTGTAAAAACATTCAATGGAGACGTTCTTATGATATTTATTTACTAAATGAGTGTTGCCATTTTACTATAAGCAATAAGATTGATATTTATAATTCGAAAATAATATGGATTTTTATATTTTAAATAATTTCTAATATTTTTTGTACACATGGGGAAATTTTAAATACCCGTGATGCTGAAATCCATAACATGTTTCTAGTTATATATATTTTTTATGATGTCTATCTGTATTCATTTATAAAAAGAAAGTTTTGTTTACGTCTTGTCTATATGTCTAGACAGATATATTGCTCTTATAATCATAATAATTCTACACACAAGTAATCGTGATGATGATTCAAAGCAGTTCAATGCCTGAGTATTAAAATGTAAGAAAAATTGTTATGTAGTATTTTGTGTTGTTTTCGATGGCCTTTCGCAAATAATAATTCCAATGAAAAATCAGTGCATCATAAAATAAATTGTCATTCTAAAGAAAATTGTTTTGAACCTCTGACATAATTTACTGAATTTTATCAATATTTTTAGAAAACTATTCGATTTTTAAACCGATAAACTGTAAAAATTAAAACTAAAATTCTTCCAGACGATATTCTAATTCCCTTATCGTTTTCAAATCATTAAAAGTCGTCATACGGAAATGAAAAGCAAAATGATAAGCAAATGATATCACTTTTAAAAAATAGTTTTGATTGATTTTTTTTTTTTTTAAAAAGTTCAATGATTTCAAATCTTTAGCAGAAAACACAGATAACACTGGGAAAAATGTTTATCTCTTCGTTAATTTGGCAAAAAGCCATATTAAGAAATCAAGAATTATGAAAATTATTTTTATACAATATAAATTCTTACAGCGTCTTATGGAAGAAGCTTTCTAATATCACTAAATCTCTGTTATTTTCCAACGTGTTTTCGTTTCCAATTATTTTTTTCGACTTTTAGTGTCGTTCAAATTGATTTCATTTTTACGATTTGAAAAAAAAAAAAGCTATCAAAGACAATTCTATGCGTCTTTTCACATCTTTTTCATAGCTGTATTTTCTATTATTGCGTCTTTAGGCTCCCTGACATTCATAATTCTACGAGCAATTTATGCTATCATAAATAACTGGAGCATTTTTATTTCCTTTTTCAGCCGTGAAAACCAATTCCGACCCAGTTTTCTTGAGACTTCTTGCTTTATTAGGATTCTCGTTCGATTGCGCAACAGAGGTGAGGAGATTTTTGACCCTTTCTGTATTTACTTTGCCGAAGCTTTCGGAAATTGAGAAAACCATAAAATGTCTTCTATTTACAGGGAGAGATCCGTTATGTTCTGAAAGCCGGTGGTGACCCTAAAAATATTATTTTCGCACATGTGATTAAACCGCCAGGAGCTCTTCAATACGCAGCTTCCGTTGGAGTAGAGTTGATGACTTTTGATTGCAAGGAAGAACTGTTAAAAATCCACAAATATTTTCCACAGGCCAGGTAATGTATACTAATTTGAGGGATTGTTTTGAGGGAATGACTTGTGCACGATATGGACCTTCTGGTGTTAAGTATCGTAGCGTAGTCTTGAGAAAAAAGTATAAATTCTGGACCTTTTCTCTTTCACCGATTGGTCAGAATTGATCGCATATCTACAATTTTGGCGACAATTTCTCTTCGGAAGTTTATTGCTCTTTTGAGCAATAAATGAATAATACACACACTCATGTATATATGTGTGCGTTTATATATATGTGTGTGTGTGTGTGTATGTAATGATATTTGAATTCTAATTTCAGTTTAATTAATTTCAAGATTTTATCTTAATTTAGCCCATAGTAACTTCATTCTAAAAATATTCTCTTATTTCGTGATCCAATTCCACTTTCTTTTTTTTAATTAATTCCTTTGTAAAAATAATGAGCCATCAGTACTACGCATCCCTTCGGTGCCCTTGAAAAGGTGTCAAAAGTCACCACATGTATTGAATTGGCGCGTGACCGGAAATCCCATATATAAGACTTGTGATCATTTGTGCAGCCTTTTTCGCCTTCTTTCCTTCTTTTTTACTTCTGTTTTTGTGTCGCGCTGTGTCTGCTTGTAAATAAATTGCTTTCCCCAGTTGGATATTAAAGAGAGAATAAGACGAAATTAAAAATACAACGTTTCGTCTATGTCTTCAAATCTGCCTTCTGCTGCTACCCAAATAATGTTACACGCACACACACACACACACACACACACACACACACACACACACACACACACACACACACACACACACACACATATATATATATATATATATATATATATATAGGTTCCTAATTTGATACTTAAGTCTAGAGATAAAAATCAGATGGTAAATTTTATCCATAGTTCATCGCATTTGTTCTAGCAAGCTTGCTGGATGATTGAATTTAAAATCTGATACAAGTCACACACAAGTGCTAAGTGCTAAGTCACACACAAAACATCACGTATCACCATCATTGTATGTTTTTGAGTTGTTGTATTTAAAAACAAACTTACTCATTGAGGTAAAATATGTTGAGATTCCTCAAAATTTGTAGGGGTTGAAAGATGTCAATAATTTTTTTATGAATCAATTAAAAATCAAAAGTCAAAATTATCATCATAAAATCTCCTTAAAATTTCAAAGCTACCGTCTTTCAATAAAAATTTATTATAAAATGATGCATTTTTTTCAAAAAATAAAATATTATCCAGCAAAGTCAATTTAGCTTCCTCGTTTACAAAGAGAAAGTATTGTTATCGTCAAAAAAATTCAACCTCGATATTTTGAATAATTTCCACTTTTCAGATCCCCCCTTCTGAAAAAAAAAACGTTATTAAACTGCTTGTAAACATTAATACTCGACAGCTCAAGAAGTTAATATCATAAAATGAGTATGCAGTTTTAAAATTAAAACTGAACTGTTTTTTAAAATTTTATTATGAACGAAATCCATTGTTAGTCTATGTCAGGGATGCTGAATCAATGGCACGAGACACATATTTTGGGCACGCCACCGATCAAAAGGGTTTGCATGTGACTTTATTTGATAAACTGAACTTTTCCCAATTCGATTGGTTGGAAATTGAATAATTTGAAATGCAACTGATTGATTTCCTGTCTAGTTCAATATGAATTCAAAAATTTATTGAAATAAAGAAATAGTTGGAATTGATTGAAACAGAAAGATTAACAAGCAAAATAAGTATAAATGCCAGGAACGAAATTTTAGAAACATGGAATTCGATTCCAGACATACTTAACTGTTTGAAGAAGCTAGCTCGTGCTATTTTAACCATATTTTCCTCCACATATGCCTGCGAGTCATTATTTTTAGAGATAAATAACATTAAAAACTCGCTTAGAAACCGTTTGTCCTGATGACTCTAATTCAGCATGCATTCTGGAAAAAGTTACATCTTACAATCCTAATTTAGTTTATTTGTCATCTAATCTATAACAACAGAAGTCACACTTATGTTACTTTAATTTGAATTACACATATAACTAAAACATCTACTACTACACAGTGCAAAATGTATATTTTCGTAGCAAATAAAGGGTTTTGAGTTGTTAGTATTTAGTTTTATTATTTTTAATAATCACAAGTCAAAATATTTTTGAGGGCACGTTTATACCAAATATAATTCCAGACAAAACGAAAATAATACTTTATAAGTTAAATTTTATACCGATTCGATTGAAATATAGATTTTTGTTATGATTAAAAAATTTTTTAAAAAATTAAAAATTTATTATAATAAACAGACTAATAAAATGAAAACTACTTTTTAAACTTTTCTTATTTTTTTAAAATTCAATTTAAAACTATGATGAATTTCGCTGCAATATTGTGTCATATAAAAAGTATTTTAAGATTCATATATGTATAAATACACTTTCCATAGTTTACATTTATTTCTTCAAAATAAAATCACTTGTAATGTACCAAATTATCATCAATTAGATGAACATTTGGAGAATTAAACTGAAGTGACATATTCAGCCTTTTGATTGACAGTAAGTTTTGAATAAATATTAGTTTATAAAACAACATAGCAGAATTCTAATAATACTCTAATAACCGATTTAAGAAGAAAAAAAAAGAGAGAAAGAGAGACAGAGAAAAGTCCCTAACCGAAAACTTCCTAAATAAAGGCGAGAAAATTAATTTTAACCGATATGTTCAAAAGAATCCTATTTTTAATGCAATATGTAAATATACAAAAAGTAAGCAACGACTTTGTAGTTATTAAACAAATACGTTAAAGGTAAATTCCGTTTATTTTTTCTTCATGAAAAAAGCTTTCTTCACCAAATAGTTAATTATTCTAATTGGATTTGATTCCATTTAATCCAGACAATTGCAATTCATCTATATAGCTATTTTTTTCTCGCTAAAAGTCCTCTCAGCGAACACCAAAATTATGTACGTGCCGAAAGGAGACAGATAATGAGAACCTATTTTCGTGGGAACTAGCAGATGACAGATATCAAGTTTAAATCAATCTTTTTTATAAAATAAAATCTTTATTTCTCGCAAGCCCGGCTAGCTCAGTCGGTAGAGCACGAGACTCTTAATCTCGGGGTCGTGGGTTCGAGCCCCACGTTGGGCGTTTTTTTTATTATTTATTTTATTTTTTTATTTTATTTTCCTCCAACCCTTTTGAAGCACTTCCTAAAATTTGCAAATGCCAAATAAAATACAAGACCAAACAATAATTAATTTAAATTAATTTTTTAATATATTATTTTTTTAAAACGGTCTATAAAGTGTAAAATTATTGGTCTTAACTGCCATGCAGACTTATTACCCCTAACAAATTCTTACGATAAATTATCTCATGTTTTTTTAGACCGTTTTAGAAATGCCATATATATAAAAAAATGTATTTAAATAATTATTTTCTGCTTTTTAGTTTTAAAAAGTCTCAAATTTTGCAATCGATTTAGATTAACTTCTCGATGATGCACACGATGGTAAAATTAGACCAGAAAGTCAAGAAAGCAAGTCAATATTTTATTATCATCCAGTTTCTGATATATATTTAAAGCTTCAAGTCTCTTGCTAATCGGGAAGTTGCATATTATTCAGTTAAATTTAAAACTGATTGCAAATTTTGTATGGAACAGACAAACAAACATACAGACAGGAGAGGAAGTTCATATCGCACTATCATTTAGTTCTGAAATATGTTTTAAAGCTTAAAATCTCAAGTTCATTGGGAAGTTAGTTTAATATCGATTGCAATATCTGCACCAGACAGACAAAAAGATTGATAAGCAAGTGAGATAATAAAAACATGGTAAAAATGATCGAAACATTCAATTCCTAATGTATCCATAACAAGACATGAAAAGAAAATTATTTATTATACAAGAAAATTATTTTTTCTCGCATTATGAATTGGTGCAGATATTATACCATTTAGTCTATATGATTTCGTTCGATAAGTGGGATAGTAATATAATACTGGCTATTGCAAGTGCTTAATCGGCATAAGACGTTTGAATTCCATCCAGTCTTTGGATTTGCAAATACTAGCAGCATTCAATTTAGAAATTTCCTTTTATTATTGGTTGCTTAAATACAATACAATAATTTTGTCCCAAGTCTCGCACCATTAATCAATTAAAAGTTCATTTATTCATTGTAGACAATTTTGCTCTTTTTTTTTCTATCCATTGTTCAGCATGTGAAGAATAATTTTTTTGCCAATGAAAGGAAAAAAAAGAATAAGTGATATTAATATGATAATGCATATTCTGATGGTATCCAGTATATGATAATGCCGAATGCCATCTGTTCGAATTCAAGAAATTACTTCATTTTTTTACTGTCACGCTTTAAATGAAAGATAATGCTTTTTTCCTGTTTATAATCTGAAGAAGAGTTTTTATTTCCTAGCTAGCAGCGCTTTATTCGGAAATAAATAAATGTCAATGTATTTAAAAAAATCGTTTGGAATGAATTCGTTAAAATATTCTTTAAAAATATTCTTACTTCATTTTCATGTTTTATTTTCATATTTTATCTGCAAATAAACTGTTCTTTATTACTTAAAAAATTTTGTATATCCAAAGAATTTATTTATGTTCAGTGACGTTATCTTTAAGTTGCGTAACACAAAAATAGTTCAAAATGCTGTATCATAAGGTCTAAAGCTACTAAATTTGGCACGTAATACTTTTTGCATAATACTGTTGACCAAAAATGTTTCCCAAAAATAATAATTTGACTTTTAATTAACAATTAATCAAAATATTAAAGCTTTTCCCTTATAACTTAGAAAAATATTATCTGATAAATATTCCTCATATGAAATATTTGAATTAACTTTAATTGATGCCAATTTTATTTTCCTACTATTTTTCTCTAATTTTAACAAATTTACAGATTTGAGAAAATTTTCAAAATATTTTATCTATCAATATTTTAAGTACATTTTGCAATAATGCTTTTCATTGTTTTAGTCAATGCATTTATAAACATGCTTACGAATATTGATACTATAAGATATTAAATACTTTTTTGTATGCATATTATCATCGTCAGATAATTAAAAATAAAATTTAAGAATAATATAAACAAAGAAGAATAAAGTCTAAGATATTATCATACTAAAATAATAATTTTAATTAGAAGTCTGAATCTCCTTTAAATTTTTTCTTTATCCTGGAATTGAAACAGTTTCTGCGTCCTTCATTCTGTGATTAGAATTTCAGCCTCCATACAGGAATAGCCTATTTACATCTAACCATTATCATAATAACTTTTAATATATCATTATCTTTATCGCTAATGAAAAAGAAGACAAAATGGCTTTGAAAACCTGATTCTTTGTGAATTGTTCTTACACAAAAAATATATAAAGAGTTAACATTTGCTTTAGATATTTATTTGATTGTCGTTGACAACGAATTTCGCTTTCAATTGAAAGAGAAACTTCGGAAACTAAGAAAAAAAAATTATTACATTTTCCTACAGAAATTGCTTAAAATAAGGTTTAGGAGTGAGTTATTAAAGGATAATTTTGAGGCAGCAGTGAAAGACTTCAAACAAAAGATTCCAGCTGAAATTGCCTTAAAATAAATTAATTTAAAGGAACAATAAAAGATGCGTGAAAACTGTGAATTCCTCTCACAAATAATTCAATTGTAATCAGATTTATACCACGAGCAGTATTTATAAAATTAGTAAAAATTGTTAATTTTTTTATTTTTTATACCAATTGATAAGTAAAAATCCACAAAGATTAATTTCAATTCGATGATAGTCATTCAATCTTAAATTAAACTTCCAGTTATTGATCCGATTTTACTAGTTTCGATTTCATATGAAAGTTGACGATCTCTAGATACGTAACTAATTGTCATTTATATGCTCTTCGAAATCCACTAATCTCTAGAAATATAACAACAAAAAAAAAATGGTATAGTCTTCGGTCTCAACAATTACAGAGATTTGAAATTAGATTTGGCACTTTTCAAACACAGTTAACCAATCAGAATGCTCATTTTTTTATTGTTCAATAATTTAAAATAAAACTTTATTATATTATTAAAGAAATGGGCGTGGGATAACATTACTAAATCAATAGGGTTAATATATTGGGAGTAAAGAGGCTAGCAATAATTTATTTTCTTCCCTAGATGAAGTGACTTTAGAAATTCATACTGGTATATATTATTAATTTGGAATTTGCGACAATACCAATTATTTTTTGCATTTTATCAATAAGTATTCCTATAAGGATTGTTATAGTTTAGATTTATTGCCCGTGTTACTATTTTTGGCCCTTATATTTCAGATTAGTGTTGCGAATAGTTGCTGAAGACGTGGAGTGTTCCTACGACCTCAGGGACAAATTTGGTTGTGAAGTTGAAGAAGCCGAAGAAATACTAAGTTTCGCAAAAACTCTCGATTTGAATGTCATAGGAGTAAGGTAAAGCTCTTCTAAGTATATTCACTCGGAAATTTCATTTAATAGGATAAGAAAAATTAAAAACCAAGAACCATAAAAAATACAATAAACGTCTTTTATATGTCATTTTCATTGGATTATCGTCAAATGATTTATAAATGAATAAAGTCAATGACCTGTAATGAGCTATGAAATTTCATCGACGAACTTTGATTATCATAAGTTTAATATTTTTAAGGTATCCTCTTACATTTAAAACTCTTTTTTGACAAACCATCGCAAATATTTTTAACACTTTATATGATAGCATGTTCATTTATTTTCCAAAAACTGTCTTTATTTTATGTCTACGAAATAAGAATAAATTAAAGACATTTTAATAGAAGTGAGAGCAGCTGAAAATGGAACTAAGAGCTATTTCACAAACAAACTTTTTCCGTTATTTTTATTTAGGTTATTTAAAAAATTATTACCTTTTCCTATTTCACTTCTTTTATTGTATACCAAATATTATTTTGAAATATTTTAGTGTGATTTTTTTATTGTTTTTCTTTTTGATAGCATTTTTGCAAATTTAGATACTCCTGAATCACTAAAGCATCTTGATTTTCCACTGATACTGTAAGATCTGACGGAAAACGCGCCTGAAGCATCTAAATTGTATTTAAGACACATATTATTTGATAACAGTATCTAAGGTTAATTAACGTGTATTTTCAAATAAATGAAAAAAGAAGATATCAAAAACATTAGGTTCTTTCTGTATAGCTGTCCATATAATGTCAACTATATAATAAGAATTCCAAATTTAAAATTTTAAAAATTCCAAAATGTAAAATTTTAAAAATGAATTACGCTCGAAAAATGCATGAATAGTTTACAAATTAGTAGTAGTGTATTTGTAGTAGTAAATTCTGTAGTGGGTGTATGGTGACACAGATAGTAGGCTTCAATGACAAATAACGACGTTTATTAAAATGGGGACGCGAATATACAAGGACAAATCACTATACTGAGACTTACACAAGCAATACACAGCAGCAAAGAACAAACAGAAACTACATGTATTATAGTAACAAAACATGTATTATAGTTATAAAATGTAAAATACATAAAAAACATGTATTATAGTTATAAAAACATGTGTTATAGTAAACAACAGCCACAGCACACAAAAAGGCTGGTCAAAATTCAGGAGGAGGAGGGAATCTACGTTGCTATTCATCACGGTCTCCGCAAACGCCTGCAATTCTCCACTGTCTCCTCCCTTTAGCTGTATCCATCTGCCGACTCACTACTATACGACTGATTACTCAACACACGACTCAATGCTACTTTAATACTTGTCTCCAAAACTCGGCGCACGGCTGAATTCTCAATCCACCAGTCATTTGAATGCCACTCGACGCTAGCGTTTCTCTGGACTCACCCAACTAATTCCTCGGTGACTCGCTATACGACTCCCTCAACGCTTGGACTGTCGGCCTTTTATAACTTCCGGAGCAGGACATAGAAGGTTCTCAAGCAATCAAGCATAATTCGCCATTATTCCTATTGGTCCTATCGCCAAAATTCCTAAAAATTCTAGTATCATCCCTTTTGTTTGCAAATTCGTTGTCAATTCACCAAATGGTCGCCAAGTTTCTCGCCAAGCTCAGGAGTCATTGATCAGGCATCCGATCAGTAACCAGTAGACATGATCGTAAAATTGTCTTTCCTATGATGGAACTAACTGTACTGGGTAGAAACATTACAGATTCGTAACAATGCTGAACACATTTGGTTCTCAAAAGAAAGATAAGTTATGGGTTCCCATAATATTATTTTGAAAACTTAACGCGCTGCATAGGGATCATTTACCAAAAGAGAAATACAATTTGTTATATATTATGAAGATATAAATGTGTTATAATATTTACATTAAAATCCTTTTTGCCAATTTAGGGCATATTCACGGCACCGTCACATATTCTTAAAGTGTTTTTTTTATGTTCAGACTGCCATTTTTATTTGTGAAAATTAAAATATAAAATAAATTAATGCAAATAATTTATTGTCAATTATCATAATTTTTTGAAACGGCATTCTTACAAATTAATTCACAGATTATTTATTTTCTTTCATTTAAGTATAATTTAGAGGTTCCAAATATTTATATTAAAATATTTTTTTTAGCTGCATAGTGAAATGCAATCGATTTTCTTGTATCACAAGATCTTTCTTAACACTTTCATCGCGTCCCACTTTGTCCCACCCTCTGAGCTTTTATATATATATATATATATATATATATATATATATATATATATATATATATATATATATATATATATATATATATATATATACAATGATATAGAATATGATGCGCTGCAATGATATAGAAAAACCTTGAGTAGAAGTTATCTCATCCTTCGCATATAGCAAATATTCCTGGAAGACGAGTTATCTCGTATCTAGTGATGACATTGTTAAACAATTTCATAAAGTGTCTGGCCGGCGTCCTGGCATAGGGGTAGCGCGTCTTTCCCGTGATCGGGGCTTCCTGCGTTCGAGTCCCGGTTCAAGCATGGTTGTTCTTCAGCTGTTCTATCTGTGAGATATGTGCATGAGCCCCCCTGTAAAAAGGAGTTGTGCTAGCGAATGTGATGCGTGAGTAGCTAAGACGTACTCTTGGCACTAGTTGGCGCTACTAAAACAAGAGACGCTTCCTTGGCTTAAAATCGCTGACTTCGTCAGCGAGCTTGTCCATTGCAAGTGCCATTAACAACAACATAAAATGTCTGTCTATTTGTATGAATGATTTCTTATTATATGCTCCAATTTCGAGACAGCATAAAGTGAAGGCATAGGCTGACCTCTGTTTGTCTCTGGCTATTAAAGCTTTATTTAATTGTATTTCGAGTTTTCCTGATACACCTTATCACATTTTTTATCTAAAATATTTCATCATCATTTGTACATGGCCTATTTTCACAGAAGATACAGCGTTTTACATAAGGTAAAAAATGGCATAAGTCTTTTTTTTTTTTTTCATTATCGTAATTTATTTAGTTTTAAAAATACAGAAATGCAATTTTTTTTTTCTGAGGAACTAGTTGGATGGGGAAAAAAACTTTCTAGTTGACCAAACTTGTCTAGAGCAGCCGTATAAAAAATTTTTAGAAAATCTAACTTTTTGAAAATTAACGGCAAAAAAATTCATTAACGTAGTTTTGTTCTGTAATTTAATTTGAACTATTTTGGAATTCATATCGTAAACTTATCTCTAACAAGTAAAGAATTAAACCACGTTTCAATCTTTTTTTGGGACACCCTGTAGACATCATTGATACTTTTTGTAAATTGATACTTTTTACATATGTGTGAAATAAGCCAACAATATGTTGTGAAGAACACGCGTTGAGTAGAAGCACATTAAACAGAGAGATCATGTACTGAAAGGTTTAGTTTAGTTTACTTTTAGCTTTAGTTATATTAACGTCCCATTTTTAAAGCAACACTAGGGCTATTTTGGGACGGACCTCGTCATTTTGAACCGCGGTCAGATGACGAGGACGACACCTGAGCTGGTAGCCCTCCCTCTCCACACCACGCCACACCACCGGGAGGACGTTTAACGTGCACCCATGTAGTGAAAGGATAAAAGATCTAAGTTTTAGGATCAACAAATAGTATGTCCAATCAATGAGTGCATCGATCATGGACTATCGATATACATACATACAAATATATATATATACATACAAATAAATCCAACTGGCTAAATAAACAAGATCTAATCTGTATTTAATTCATTGATTTCATTTGTTGGGAGTGTTACATAGTGAACCTCATTGTCAATGATCAACAACGCGTTTCTTTTTTTTATCCGTAGTTTCCACGTGGGAGGTTTGTGTAAAAACCCAAACTCATATGCAGCTACGATTCGAGCCTCTCGAGAAGTGTTCAATACCGCCAAACAACTTGGCTTTCATTTCACGATGCTGGACATAGGGGGTGGATTTTTAGGCGACAAAAATAGCGAAGGACTTTTCCATGAGGTAAGATAATCATCTGATTTTTCCCAACTAAAAAATTGGGTGTAAATTCCAAAATATGCATTTTTGGATTATATATTTTGACATAAAATCTTCTGCGAAATTAAAGAAAAAGATTCGAATGTTTAATCTCTGTAAAATTTTATCATAAATGCAGTGGAATTCGTTTCATTTGAAGCTGATTTAACCGCAGTAAAAATCCTATTTTTAAAAAAATTTGAAATGAAGAAAATCTTTTTTTCTAAAAATGAATGCAAGTAAAGGAAACAATAATTTTTCAAATTAAAATTTATAATAAGGATTAATTTTCAATATTTATCAGCTTATATAAATGCGTTATTAATAAATAAAAAATAAGTAATTTTAAAAGATAAAGCAATCATAATTATAATTTCAAAATTATTCATTTAAAAATAAGAACTTAATTTGGTAAATAATTTTAATAAACAATATACGACACTTTGAATGCAAAATAAAATTTCAAAATAAACAGTGCAATTAGCATTAAATGTTTTTTAAATGAAAATTTTTTATTGAATACGTCGTGCAGCTGTAAAATCCTCCAGTGAAAGACTCTAAAAACAAGTACAATCACTAATGATCATTAAGGATACAGCAAGAGAAGACATATACCCCCCCCCCCGATACTCGAATTTATCCGAGTCAACGGTCTAATGGACCTCGTGTGACTTCGTCAGATAGCTGGAGGATATGCCACAATAACAAGGATACAGCGTTTTAGAAATAAATTCAAAAATTTTAGCAGAAATTATTCTAATTTTTTTTGTTAAATAAATAATTTTACTGAATTACCCTTTTTGTAATAGCTCTTTTCAAAAAATCTCGAACTTTTTCGTTGTAGTATCAAATTTAGCAAATCCTTCACCCCACCCCCCCAAAAATATGAATTGTCCATATTCTAACTATGAAGGAGTTGCTAAGTTCTTATTTCCAATAGTAAGAATATTTATTCTTTAAAGCGCAAAACCTATAACAACTAGAAAAGAAAGACATATGAAAAAGTGAAACTGCTCAGCTATTTAAGATAATTTAAATAAAAGTTGCATATAGATCAAATAATAATTGTTTAATTATCTAACTTAATACTACATAATGACGCATATTTTTAGACCTAGCAATTCAATATTTTTGAAATTAATTGGAATAATTTAATATTTGACAATTCAATTTTTATTGCATTTTTAATTTAAAGAAAGATACATTTTTAACGCGTTGTCTTCTTCTGATACTAGTTGCATCATATCTATGATTCACTTCTACAATTTACTTTGATGACTCCTGCTCTATTATAAATGAAAGATACTAGAGAAGATGTCATTTGATTAGATAGAAGGTTATGACATCGAAACTGCTAATCAAGTATTTTTAAATACAGTTACATATATTTAGCTATTTCATTTTAATTAAAAATTGAAATGTCTAGAAACTTACCGATTTCAGGGATGGGACACCGAGTTCTTAGACCGGAAGTTCTTAACTTCAGTACATCACAGACGCTTTGAGTATTGATACAGTTTACGTAGCAAGTGTTTATGCATTTAGGAATTTATTAATTAATTGGATAAAATTTATTTATTTATTAATCTAAATTTATACAAGTATTGGTATTTTAAAAAATATTTTTCACAGTTCCTTACACTGGCACGATTTTACAACTACATCTGAAAAATTAAAACTAAAAAAAAAAAAAAAAAAAAAAAATTGTTAATCATAGTGTTTTCTTGAAAAGTCTATAGAAGATAATTTCAGAAAATTTCGTTTATTTTTTTAATTATATTTAATATAGTTATTGTTATTTAAAGATCTTTTTTATTTTGAATGTATCTGTGGCCTGTATATGCTTATTTTTTTTCAGATCAGTTCGGTTATTCGGTCAGCTTTGAAAGAAAATTTTCCAGATCCTGATATTGAAATCATCGCTGAGCCCGGGACATACTTCGTCTGTTCAGCTGTGACTTTAACTACAGCCATCTGCGGTAAAAAGGAAAGAAATAGCCATTGCAAAACAATGAATGGTAAAAGAATTTTTTTTTAAGTTAAACAGCACTGCATTTATATTCCCTTACACTAATGAGAAAATTATATCAGTGAGCTTGATGATGAAGTGATTATAATATATTTTTATGACTATTAGAAAAGCTGTGATATGATTATGTAATTTCTGATATATTTTATTTATTACTGATTCAAATCAAAATATTAAGACAAAACTGATAGTAATTTACAGAGAAAAGGAGAATATGATCTCCCCGAAACATACTATCATGTGAAGGTAAGGGAAACTAAGGTATCACTTTCAATATACTTTTAAATTAAACTTACTCAGACACCACTGTAAGATATGATTATGTGTCATAGGGGCCCGATGCACTTCCACATCTTGCGATGTGTGTGGGGGGGGGGAATTGCAATGATATTTTAAACTCTTAATATAACCAAATTAATTTCCAAAACTTTATCTTAATTTAGCCCATAATAAAATATTCTCTTATTTCTTGATCTCATTCCACGGATGGAGCTGTGTAAAAATTACTGCGCAATCAATTTACGTATCAAATGAAAGTGATCCCTTCGGTGACCTTGCCAAGGTATCAAAGGTCAAAACTTGTAGTGAATTGGCGCGGCGCCGGAAATCCCATGTTATATAAGACTAGTGATCATTTGTTTCGTCCCTTCTTCTTTACTTCTGCTTTTGTTTTGCGCTGCTCCTTCTTGTAAATAAATCATACCTGTCTCCCGTGAGAGAATAAAACGAAATTAAAAAAAAATACCAAGTTTATATTAGTAAAAAGAATAAATATGGAATAAAAAGGGAAGAAACTAAGAATCCGGCCTGAAGACTTTTTCAAGATTCACCTTCAGGCAGGCATTCACACATTATTTTGAATGACGAAGCGTTTTTATGCAGTAAGGATGCGGAAAACGTGATGAAAACCTTTTTTGTAGAAATTTTACCTGCTACTGGTATGTGCTTTTCTTTTTGTTTCTATAATTGGTTGTGAAAGTTCTTTTATAGTTTATATTATGTTATTATAATTTTCGCTTAAATTCGAGATTGTAATTTATTGTTTTGTTTATGTGAAAAACGGTTTATCTCTTAGGCCTAATTTCAGGGGATTTTCGGGTCACGAGGAGTCGATACTGTTGGACATTTTAGTCTGCATTCCTCACAGAAAAAATCCCTTTTTTTTGAATCCCTGCCTGAGAGTGACCCTTGAGAAAGTCTTCAAACCGGATTCTTAATTTATTCCTTTTTGATTCTATATTTATTCTTTTTGCTAATATAAACTTGGTGTTTTTACTAATTTGGTTATATATATATATATATATAAAATAAAAAAAAATTTCCTATTTTTTATATATATATATATATATATATATAAATTTTTTTTTCCTATTAACTTGGTTTTTATTACTATATATATATATATATATATATAGTAATAAAAACCAAGTTAATAGGAAAAAATTTTTAAAAAACCAAAATTAAACAAAATAAAATAAGAATCCGGCCTGAAGACTTTTTCAAGGGTCACCCTCAGGCAGGGATTCAAAAAAAGGGATTTTTCTGTGAGGAATCCAGACTAAAATGTCTAACAGTATTGACTCCTCGTGACCGGAAAATCCCCTAAAATTAGGCCTAAGAGATACACCATTTTTACCGAAGAGAAACAAAACAATGAATTAAAAGAATACGACCACTAATAAGCAAAAATACAATAACATAAAATAACCCTATAATAACTCACAAACCAATTATGAAAACAAAAGGGAAAGTACATACCATCAGCAGGCAAAAAAGATGCCAAAATGTTTATTGACAGCGCCGTTGACAATTGCAACATTTACAATAATCGTTCAAAATTGAATCCACCAGCAGTGATAAATGCTTGAGATTGTTTATGAAGCAATCTGCACACATGTTCAAAATCGTCAAGCATTTCATGCACACGTGCACTAATTACAGATATTCGAGAAAAATTCTCATTTGAATCAGACAGAAACGCATAACCATAATCTGTTCACTCTGACCTGCCACTAAGGCACAAGGATTAGTCTGACTAATCTGAACTAAGGTTGAGTCCTAAGGGTCATCATCGGATATGGTATAACCCTTCCCGTCATCGATAGGAGGTAGCCAGTCCTCACCCTTTCTATATCCATCTATGTCCAGAACCAACCACCATGCCGGTAGTTTCACAACCTCAAATCTGAGGTGCCTCCAGTTGGAAATGGAGTTGCATAGACAAGACTTCAATGCCCCTATAAAAAGAAATTGAGATGGGATAGATCGGGGTAAAAAAGGGACTTGTCAGCCACTCCATGCTCTTTCATGCCCAAGCCATTTCTCTTTCTTTTGATCTCTGTTTTCTGTATTTGAGCGTCATCGCATCACTTTCGCCCATCATTCCTATACAGTGAAAGAATGTTACCGTGTCCTGCACCAACCTTTAAAATTTGGACCATGACTTTGAGATCAACTTGTGCAATTAAGTAGTGGAACAAGTAGAAATTTCCCGCAGATTTTGCTAAATCATTTTGATATGAATATTCTTCAGATTAGAATATTTTCAAGATCATATCTTTCCCGTTTAGATTATTTGTTTAGAAAATAAGTTATATGTTGAAATCATGTAAAGTGTTTGCACACATTTCAGGAATGAATCCCGTCCGGCGGTTTTATTACGTAAATGACAGCATCTACGGTTCGTTTTACAGAGGCGTGGAGTTGTATGGCTGTGCGATGAAACCCTTTCTGGTAAGGTCAATCTGTTTTCTCTTATAGTTTTACATCTACCATTCCCTTATTACCTACTCCCTTATTATTCTCCTAAGATATTGTAAATAATATTAACCTCCTGATTAATGATAAATTGAATTCAATAACTTCTGTAAAGATGAAGATTTTAGAAAAAGTAGCGGAAGTTGTCTCCACAAAATTTTCTCGCGTACTCTCTAATAAAATTGTCTTGCCAGAGAATGCCGTACATAGTATTAGTGTACAATAATCATGAAATATTCACTTCTGGATTGAAATTAGCACGTTTACATAATCTATCACGTCATTCTTGGCGAATTATTGAGCGATCTATCCATGACATACCATTAGCAATATCCAAAAATCGAATTTCTTTTTTAGCCGTGTTTTCTTCAACCGATTGAAGTAATTATGACACAAAACTGCATCAAATTACAATTGTAATCATAAAAATCCCATACCAAATTTGATATATTTAAGTCATTGCGTCTTTGAGTCATCGGGTCACGTGATTCTAAAAGTACAGACCAACAGACGGTCAATTCCTAGTTGAATTTGGTTTAAAATGTGATAGATGTAATAGATATTCTATTCTATGTACTTAATTTTATCGATCTAGCTTTCTCCGTTTAGTAATTATTATGTTAACTTATATTCGAACAACCGGCCAGTGTTCTAGCGTTCTATCTTCTAGCTCAAAGTGTTTTTGAGTTATCTTTGTCACCGACAGACAGACGGACATTTTCCAAATGTGTATTTTTCGAGCTCGGGGAGATCAAAAACGTAAAAATTCGTCAAAATCTCGAGTTCAAATGTTTTGAAAATTTATATATTTTCTCTATATTAGGTATACGAGAAAGTAAGAAACCTTGGAATGCTTTTCTCCCTTTTCAAAGATCGCGATATGCTGGCGATGAGATATCGGCTTTGTGTTTGGATGATCATTGGCTCGAGATCAGCTTCCGTGTAAAATTCGCCTTTTATTTAGACCTAGTGTAGGTTATATCTATTAGCATAAGCTAAACAATTCGTACACTGAAGTGGCGTAGTAGCTTGCAGAATGCGGCATTGAATTAGTCTTCATTGGCTTTCCATGTTTGAAAACACCGAAATCCGTCCCAAAACAGCTTTTCAGTTATTTCGAAAGTGTTGCACCTCTTTTTCCCTTTGAGCAGAAAGCGCTCCCTTGTGGCGTTTAGCAGGGACAGGCAGTTGAACGGGAGACCTGCATCCTGAGGTCGACTTTTTTTCCCTATGTGCAACCCTTGCGCTAACTCCGAATGCTTTCGGCTGGAAATGGTGGAATCCCTCCACCATACTATTTTTTTTACCTAACTGTCTATGTGTGTTTGTAAATTTTGTAGTATAGCTGTGTTTGTGTAGATTAAAAATATTATATTTTAAACCGGGCAGTGCATTAGAAAATCCCAATACACTCACTATAAAAATAGTTTGTGGTACAATTACGTGAATTCAGTTTATTACAGTTTTTAAAATTTTTATAAATTCAAAGTTTCAATTTATATTGAAGCAATATATCTTCTTAAAGCTGTGATATTATAAGAGAAGCAAGAACGGAGTTATTCCCATTTTTAAGTAAGAAATGTTAAGATTCGGGTCTCTTCAGGCCACCTGTAGAATACATATTCTTTGCATTATTCCTCTTTCTATTCTTTTCCAAAATAGAGATAAATTTATACGTCATGCGCGTGAGGATACAGTTTCTCTACGTTCCTGAGTTTCTTAAATCTTTATTTATCATTTTTTAAATTCATTAATAATTATATATACGGAACTGAACATTAATCGTAAACTATGATACTTTGGTAACTAAGATTGTTCAAATTTAATACGCATTTTATAAAACAAAGAATCTTAAGGTAGGAACACCCAATTTCATTTTGGTTAAGTAGAGCAAATCGGAACTGACAGTTAACTGCATTTTGATTGTAGTTTTTTCTTTTTAAAATTTAATTGTGCAAGAGTGTCTAACAAGCTTTCCACTGTAATTTGCTTTTATGGTGGGTTTTGTAGTAGCATGTCTTTTTCTGTCTTAAAAGTTTGATTATGAATTTCTCTAAAATCTGACAGTCAAATTATTGCAATAACAATCCAGGGTCTCCTTAATTCCTAAACTTAACTGACTGGCAAAGTTAATATTCTCTCATACTACATAAACAATTTGCATGTATATCTTAGAGATTTTCTTTTATTTCAGAGATCACATTTGTAACTTGTTCCAGATTCGAAAGCGAGAGCTACAAAATATTCGAAGCAGGGAGGAAAAATAAAATTCACATAATTCAAAGCATTACTGTACTCGATATCGAGGAAAAAACTTTATCGACTTATTAATCGATAAAAAAAATTTCTCTAAACGTAAACTTTCAGAGAAATGAAAGCCAATGTTTTCCACATGATCCTATTCTATCAGTGCTATTTTATTTAGCTGATTAAGGACATAAGTATCAATAGTATTAAAAGAATCAAAATGTATTCAATTCTTTATTTGTAAATCACGTATAACTTGATTTGCATTGTAAGCAAGAAAACTAAGCTAGTTCTTCTGGTGATCTTGAAATTGGCAATCTTCTGTTCCATTATGAATATTCTTTCTTTCTACGTAATAATCGGTCGGTCGGTGTCCTCTTTAAACTTGATCCCAAATATATCTTGTCCTTCATCTATTTTCTTCCAGCTAATTATATATTTTTGAGATGCATCATATAGTGGTCTGATATTATCCAGATTGATTAATTTCTCCTTTAATCCATGCATGTTTCAACAAATCCTGTCGATACTGCCTCGTTCAGTGGTGGCGGGTGGTCGGCTATACACAAGAAGAAGTCCATACTTGTATATACTGTCGATACTGCTTCGTTTAATAGTGGCGGTGTGGTTGGCTGTACACAAGAAGTTCATGCATGGTCAATAGATGGGGGACGTCGTCACAAAATTTGCGTAATCAATAAAAAGTATTTTCGTCAGACGATCTAGAGTGTCTCATTTCTAGAAAACCTAAAGGACTTCTTTGGTTATCTTGTATTGTCTTTTTTTTGCTTCAAACTTTATCTTTGGAATCAATCTGGATTATACCAGACGCGCTATATGATGTATCTCAGAAATTTAATATCAGCCAGACGAAAATAGATGATGGACAATATATCTTTGGAGTGAAGTTCATGCTCCCATCACGGTATTTGGTACATTTTCAAAGTCTAACAAGATAATTTTGTTCTCCCCCCCCCCGGTCCCCTATCAGACCCTGCATCTAACCAAACCTTTTTTGTCTTTATCATGGAAAAGTATACGTATAAACAACAAAAAGTTTTAAAAACACGTTAATTAACACTATGTTTTAAAAACACGAATCCTATCTTTTTAGAGTGACGAGGAATTGCAGCGAAGACCAACCTATAACAGCAATGTGTGGGGGCAAACCTGTTGCGCCGAAGACCTGTTGGCGAAGGAACAACAACTTCCAGATCTTGAAGAAGGGGAATTCATTTTATGGGAGAATATGGGAGCATACAACCAAGTTCTGTGCAGTGCATTTTGTGGAGTACCATTTCCAGCCACAAGATACGTTTTCGTAAATAATTCACGGTACTGTAACATTGTGCTAACCTTTATTCAATTAATTTTTCTTTTAAGATTTGAATTGTCAGCGATATAATAGAGTATATTTTTCAAACTTAGAAGTTTTCCTTTTTTTTCTCTGATTCACTTATAAAAACCAGCGGGAGTGATATTCCTAATGTTTTCTCGCGTCTCTCTAATAAAGGAGTTATACCAAAAAACGCCTTGCATGGCATTGGCGTTCAATAGTTATGAATTATTAATCTTTGGCGTGAATTTAGCATTTTTACTGTGACCATTGGCGTGTTCTTTGGCGATTAATCCCTGATGTGTGGTTAATAGTATCCGAAAATCTAATCCGTGTTTTAGACGAGTATTTCTCAAAAGATTGAAACAAGAATTTGACACAAAACTACACTTGTAGTCACAATATAGTCATGCCATGCTAAATTTGATATATTTTAGTCATTGCGTTTTGAACTATCGCGTTTACGTGTTTCTGAAAGTACAGACCGACAGATAGTCAATCCCTTGTTTAATTTGGCTCAAAATTTTATATGTGTCTGCACTATGGATCTTAAATCTATGTACCGAATTTTGTCTATCTTGCGCTCTTCATTTTGTAGTTATCGTATTAACTTATATTCAGACAGACAAACAGACAGACTTCCTCTGAACGGAGTTTCCTCAAAATTGGATAAAAATTTACTAATTTGGTATAAAGATCATATACCAAATTTCACTTCTTTAGCTCAAAGAGATTTTAAGATGCCTTTATCACAGTCAGACGGACGGATATTTTCTAAAAATGTATGTTTTCGAATTCAAGGAGGGCTAAAACGTGCAGATTCGTCAAAATCTCAAGTTTGAATCCTTTGGTGATTACAATACTTTATATTATGTATACAGGGTGGTTGTAATTAAACTTCCCCTATAAACAACATATTACAACGCAAACGGGTCAACGGATTGCAACGAAATTTGGTATATAGTCGAAACACGTGATGTGCTGACAGAATTTCAAAAAAAAAAAAAAAAAGTTCCAAAATATACACCAAAGGACTCCTTTTCCGGAAAAAATATTAATTGCAACACAATAAATGATCAAAACAGAATACAGAAACAATATTATCATTTATTGACTAAGTTCTAATCACCTCGCCATCGAACCATATTAAAGGTATGGAAAAAAAACAGTATGCTTTTTGAAAAGGGGAAAAAAAGTTTCAGATTGTAGGAACAAGAACAGATTAGGACGAAATTGCACAAGAAGAGCAGTTGTTAATCGTGTCCAAGATGATGTAGGGAAAGATGCTCCATGTGGCCACCCTCACTCACCTACAAAGTTTCACGTCGATGGACAGTGTGTTCAACAGCAGATCGTAACATGTCATTTGTGATGCTTCGCATATGAAGTGTTATGCTCTTTAAGTCATTCAACGTCACCACAAGATACCGTCATCATTAGAGCCGAAAACATCGACATAAAACATGACAACGACTCAAACGTTTCTTACCCCAACATGTTGTGCATAAAGCTTCCTCTTCCTCGCAAGCATTGCAAATCTCGACATTTTTTCGTATAACTGAGAGTTTTTCCCAGTTCTACATTTTATTACTCATAATTCTTGTTATGGATTGTTAATATTGTTTCGGTATTCCGTTTTGATCCTTTATTGTGTTCAATTTAACGTTTTTCTGGAAAAAGCGCCCTCTGGTGAACATTTTGGAACCTTTTTTTTTTTTTCGAAATTTTGTGACGAATCTCATGTATAGTCTATTTACCAAATTTAGTTGCAATGCTTTCATCCGTTTGTGTTGTATAATGCTGTTTATAGAGAAATTTAATTATAACCATCCTGTACAAGAAAGTAGGAAAAAATCAATGAAATGCTTTTTTCCCTTTTCAAAAATCGCGATATACTTCTATATTAATAATAGCTACCAAACTGTTGCCGGAAATCGAATATCAGAACAGCAAACAAACTTTTTTCTAAAAAAAAAATAATACGAGGTATGAAGAAATTAATAGATATTGGCAGAATTTTAGAATAACTTAGTTTGATTTCACAAAAATAAAACTAAGCAAAATGTGCAAGAAAAAATATTTTTGAAGAAAAATACGATTCAGATATTGGTGATTCGTTACATTTTGAACTTTCTTGATTCCAAAAATCCGTTTATTAGAATTATAATTGTGCATCAGCACAATAATTCAAAAACAAAATGAGCTGTGTGGATGAAATTTAGAATGAGTTTTGAATCAAATTCATCAATATGATGTGTACTTTAAGGCATGTTTATTCGAGTGTCTACGAACACATGACTTAAAAATCTTGTAAGCTTGATTATCTAAATGAAGTTAGATATATATGATGCAGAATTTTAAACTAATTAATTCAAATAAAAAAAAATACAAAGGCTGTTTTTTTTTCCTACAGCTAAGCTAAGCAAAAAACGCATCATATTCTGTAAATGTACGAAACAATCGAGGAAAAAACATTCTTTTTTTATTAATTATTCACAGCTGACGACAAGAGACAAGAGCCAGAAAGAAATAGCTGATGAGAAATTCTACACTTGATATAATTTCGTTGTTACATGGTGTTGATCCATTTTTCTTAGTGACTATGTGCCTTGCAGAATGCTAACAATTTCATTCAGAAATAATCTATGCACATCAAAAATATCGATTCGATATTATTTTTGACAAATGAATTTATTAAACTCTCTCATCATATTTGGGACTATTTTTATCGTTGTAAACTACACTGAAGAGAGAAAGAACGATTAGGAACAACAAAGTTACATATATCTATTTAAATAATTGTTAATTTATGTTAATTACTTATAGAAATATCCTGAATCTTGTAATTCGATTGCGCGAGTTAAAAGCGCCATTCATTGCATACGATGGAGTTAACGCCGCGTCAAATGTTGATTGTAGTGCCATCTATTATAAGCTTTTTGAACTAACATTCAGCTGATGAAATATAAATGATTGAGTATTTACATATATATTCCATCAACTCTTCCTAAAACACTTGGTCTAATTCAACCACCACACATTTATTATTTAAAACTAGAGCAAGAATGCTAAGTTTTTAAAATACGAAAATTATTCATTAGAAATTAAATTACTTTTACAGGTTTTTCGTAGTAATTTCGAGGCAAATTATCCTACAAGAAATACTTTTAGTCAAAAATGCTAGATTCTATATTTTACATTTTCAATTTCATTTTCGCTTACTTTTCCAATACTTTTTATTAATTTTTCAAATTTATTTGGTCATTGAATAGATAATTAAAATTCTGAAATAGGGGAATAAACTTTTTTGATAGGCAATGGCGTGACTTTGATTACTCTGCATTTAATTCTTCATATTTCTGTTTTAATCTTTTAAAATGTTACTGACAACATTTTCATTGATTTTAAAATAATTTTAAAGTTTATATATGTAGATTTAAAAATTACTGATTAAAATCTTTGCAATTTTTACCTACATCTTGTAAATAATAATAAATGAGTAATATTGCATCTGAAAATAGAGTTAAATATTGTATTGAAATTTAAAGTGTTTCTAAAATAAATATTGTTAGCTTGCAGCGAAAATTAGATCTCAACGGTTTTTAAAATCGTTTTCTTCCCTTTTCTTGTCCAGTTTTAATTTAAAACGATTTCAGACGATAAAAGGATTTCATGTTTGATAACATTTCTTTGTATAAGAGTAGATTCCATTTCAAAAATATTACATATGAAAATATTTTAATTTCAAATAATGCCATGCATATCAGATAGTCCTATCTAAATTTTGTATGATCTTGTGACAATTAGAAATTTGCATTATTTGTAATACCAATATAATTCTCACTTTTTATATTTTTAAAATTAAAACTTTTTACAATAAATGTAATTTTAATTGTTTCATAATTTTTTTCAGCTTCAACTTGGAATGGATAAGCAATGTTGAAGAAGTATCGGACTTTTTAAGCAAAACATGTTCGCTTGTTGCAAAAGAATGAAAAAAAAAAAGAAAGAAAGAAACAAAATGGGAAAAAACATCACATTTATGTAACACTGACATGTAGACAAGAATTTGTGTTTTAAAATGCGCATCTTATGTTTTAAAATATTTATATAACTTTCGAAGACCTTTATTATAATGTTTTGCTCAATAAAAAAAAAAAAACACTGTGATGTGCTTGAGTGTCTATTTATTTTTCAGAAAAAACAAAAATTCCTTATTCGACACTCATAGGATTCACTAAAGAATACCTATGCGAAAGCATTCTATACCATAAACAAATATAGTTTTATTTTTAGGAAACTTATATAAAATTGCATAATATTGTCTAAAACAGGTATAAATCGTAAGATCATTGGATGCAAAATCTTTTAAAATCAATGGAACAACAGGAATAATTTTTAATTTCAAAAATTCTGATATCAGTGTTAATAGTTATAAGTCGCGAGAATTTTGGAAAGATACAAATATGCTGAAATTTCAGAAATCAAAAATTTGATCTGGATTGTTTATGTAAGTATTTCTTTCGAAAACTTGTTTATAAAGAGGAGCTTTGATATTTTATGAGAGAGGGCAGCTTCTAATCAGAGGTAATCTCTTCAAATGAAGAGTTTTACGTCCCCCCTAACTTCTCTATTACGAATTTGACATGCTTATTTAGATTGAGTTTCTTATCCAAGAGAACTGGCCACGGTGGCCTGGTGGTAAGATCTTGAGTTCGGAATCGAAAGGTTTCAGATTCGATACCCGATTCCACCGAGGAACCGTCGTGTAAATGGGTGCACGCTATATCCGTCGGGGCCAAGCATCCTCCCACTGGTGCGGTATGGAAGTTTGGAAAGGGGTGTCAGCTAAGGTGTCGTCCTTGTCACCTGACTGTTGTTCAAAATTACGGAGTCCTTCCCAAAATAGCCCTAGTGTGGCTTTAAAAAAACGGTTCGTTAATATAATTAAATTATCATTGAAAAGCGGCCTTGAATACTTGATTGATTGGTCTTTTCTAAAAAGAGTTGCATGATTTTTGGTGATGTTTTTTGCGAGTAGCCAGAAGATGCGCCATGTTTTTAAAGATAAAAAGTTATCTTTCAGATAAAGAAATTTACGATGTTTCTAAAAAATACAGTTCATTACAATCATTTTTGGGGGTAAAATAAGAAATAAATGTATTATAAAAATAGACAACTTCGAATATCCCTTTGTAGTATGCCAACTCTAACTCTTCTGCTTTCGTAGAGTGTTTACTTGAGTTTGCTTTTGAGACTATCTTTTCAGAAAAACTTTTAATGATTTCAGTGAGTTAGTGGTTGTAACTTATTATTTTAAAGACGAGACAATCTTCCCACATCTAATCAAAAGACTTCTGCATGTCAAGGCAAACACCACCAATTAGAATTTGAAGTTGAAATCTTCAATGACTGTATTAATAATGTGCAGAAATTGATGGACGCAGCTGTGTCCTGATCTGAAACCTGATTGCTCGGTTAGAATGACTTTGGTTTAAAAAGCGTGCTTGTTCATTTTTTAAAGTAATCTTGTACTGAATGAGCTAAAAGGCGCCGAAATTTGCGTCTTGGCGGTGTTATGATAGCTTCTAAAAAAATAATGATGTTTTAACATGATTAGTTAACAATTGATTGTTTAAACTATTAAGAGTTGTTTAGAATTTTACATAGTTATTCCAATAAGAGAAAAAAATGTGTTCCATCATTTTTTGTAACTTGTGGGACACTGGAAAATGATACTGTTGATTTAATTAAGGATTATGGTAATAAATAAAGGAATGACTCACCTCATCCACGTCTCGATATTTATTACAGTGAATATATTTTTTGTATACAGATTCAAACTATTCAAACTACACATTTTCGAGCGCGTTTACTTGGCATCCGTTTCCTCCAAGCATCCCCTAAGAAAGCCAGTCCCTGAACAAAAACAAGAGTTCACAGTTCTGGATTTTTCATTGCGCCATCTGTTGGCGTTCAGATGAATCACCAGATACTATTCATGAATTTCTCGCAACTTTTCATTGATTCCGCCTATTTGAAGAACTTCCGAATTTTTGATTGAAAGACCTAATGATAATTCCCTTTTCGCTAATAGGAGACAACACTTGCATCGATTGTTGAATGGGTAGGAAACATTAAAGAATCATTCACCCTAATAGTGGAACAGTAATCTATAAAGCGAATAAATTTGATGAAATAGGAAGATATAGGAGAGTTGTTTGATATTTGTCAAACGAGTGGATTTGAATTACGAAGAAACAATTTCTAATGAGTTTGACTTATTTGGTAAATACAAGATTTCAAATAAATGGACAGATTGATTACAAAGACTGTTTTTAATGTTCTTAGTAAACTCTTGACTTTTAAAAGTATAACTAAATAACTATAAAAGTTTTTTTCTTATAAACAAAATTATGTATATGTAATTTTATTGGAATTGTCTCACTTTTATTAGTGTCTTTTATGAAATATGGAGTGTTTTTTAGCTGTAATTAAAATATTCGAAGAAGATGGTGTCTATATTCTAATAATAATACTAATTAATTTTACGCAATTAACGAAACCACAAAGGGAAATAAAACTATTGTTTGTCAATGGATTCTAAAACCTTCCGCGCTTTTGCGCATACGTTAGGATGGGTTTAATTCATCAATACCGGATTGAAAAGAAAAAAAAAGGAGATTTCTAATTTTAACAATAAAGGAAATTCCGGTAATGCGCACATCCTTCCGCGTGCCACCCTTTAGTAAGATATTGTAGTGAATAGCTTATAAACCAGTTAACAGCTTACGCTGCACAAGCAATTGCTTTTGTATCATGGTCATGTTCCAGGACTGCTAACCACAAAGGTCCCAGGTTCGATTCTCGCGCATCCCAACTCGCCACATTGGTGATATCGGACGGTGATCCTTCAACATTCGTACAGCTGCTGTGGCGCCATCTACCCGCAACCAAAGTCGTCAGACTCACTTGACGCAGCAACAGCACCCATTCACCCACACACTCCCGCCATAACGCTTGGCGCTACTCAAATGGGTACAGGCGCATTAGAAACAACAGCTAATACATCACCACTGAACATCCATATATGTATGTGTGTGTGTGTGTGTGTGTGTGTGTGTGTGTGTGTGTGTGTGTGTGCGCGTGTGTGTGTGTGTGTAAAGAAAAAGTGGCATGTTTCCCTAATCTCAAAAATTCACAAACAAAAAGATTTCAGGAAGTAACTTTTTTCCCTATGAATTAAATCTTTCAGTTTTACTTTTTTTTTTTTTTTTTAATTCTAATAATTTAAGTTTTTAGTTTCATACCTACCAACAGGGAAAGAAATAAAAGGCAAGAAATGTATTGTTTTGAGTGTTTCCAGCCACTTATTGTCAAGAAATAATTATGAGCTTCTTGAAATAGATGGATTTTCTACATTGTTTTTCAAGTTGTGAATAGTATTTCGTTGTATATAATATTTTTTATGTAATTTCAGGTAATTTTTACAATTGTTATCGTGTTACCATTGCAATCCATCTATAATTTCTTTGTAATAATATGTATTATGGAATGTCTATGAAAGCTTGAAATTTTTATTTCATACACGGTATATAATTTTTCATTCCTTTTCTGTTAATTTCTTGTGTTGTTTGAATAACACTTTATTAATGCATGATATTGTTCAGTCGAACTGGCATAATAAATAGCATAAAAAACATAGAAAATACGTAGCAATTGTTTTATTGATGTAAAAGTTTAAGCTACTATCCATGAATGACTTCTAACTTACCACCCGGATATGCGCTAGATAAGACTGTAATGGCGGGGAGGGGGAGGTGTAATACCGTTTTTTCGCGTTTAAATAATACTCAAAGAAATAACAGTTTCCTTGAGTTTAATGAACTCAGAAGAAATATTTTAATATAAATGTAGTAGTTAAGAAAAAGACTTAAAAATTACCTATAAAACTGATAGCTTAATTCACAGAGAAGGAGATCCATAGGTCTCACTCTCATAGACACTAATGACAACTTTTTTAACATGGCCATTCACATAGACAGTAGCGCCGTCTCTGTAGTTATCTGCGACTTGGAACTATTGCGCGGTGGAATGACGTCATCTTTCTTCGTGACCTCATGATACGAATGTCAACAAAGCAACTGCATTTATTATATTGACTTTTCTCGGCCAAATTTCAGTCTTGGAATAATATCTCCTAATAAATTGTTATCTGAAATATTTTTTTTCATTTATTTTATCCCTTCTTATATAAAAACAAAAAATTTCATCTCAGCTTGTTGTGTACTAATAAAATTCAGATGCATTATTACCATGTATCAGATTAATTAAATTAAATTTACACTTCACTATGAAATTCCATCAAATTATTTTTTAAAAATTCTATTCCACCGGAAATGATTTTTTAAAAATTCATATGTAAGGTAAATACTTATTTTTGGCTACTTAAAGAACAAATTTAAAATTTTACAGTGAATGAATTGCATATTATATAAAGCTCTATTATTGATTTTCACTTTCCATTAATTATAATATATTTCAGTAGATTTTAAACTGCAATTTATGAGTTTTAAAATATTTTATTCCAATTTGGACAACTTTTAATCAATTATACTCTGTATTTATACTAGCTTTAATCGCTCAAATATCAGGTTTGGCTACTCTAATTTAATTTTATGTAAGTTATTTTAAAAGTGAAAATTAATTTCCGAAATTTTTTACAAATTCTAACAAAATTAAATACATATATTTAGTATTACAGAATAATCATGCAATAAATAACAAACAACCCAAATAATGTTGTCTTATTTTATTGAAGAAAAAAAATAATTGAAAACAATCCACATATTACAAGGCAAAAAATATTAGTAAATATAACATAAGCTCATTTGAAAAAGAAATTTCAATCACAAATGAGGAGTGATTAGTTTTATAAATTTAAAATCTATGAGAAAAAGGTTCTTATGTAATATCAATGCTAATTTTACAAGATAAAAGTACAATTGGCTTGAGTCACATTTTTAACATGCTTCAGATGGTAAATTGAAAAAGTGGAAAACATGAAAATAACAAACTGACATAATTATTACTAATTAATTTTCAAAAAATAAAATTAAAAAAACTATACATGTAAACCTTTAATTATTTTCGAGAATAGTAGGTTGTCATTTCATTATTCATTTTATTGATATTATGTTTAATCATCATCCAATTTGCTATCCACTCTATCAGTTCTTCCCAGAACGAAATATGGAAACTGCCCTTTGTTAATGCACATAATTCTTACTTTTCATGATACAATGTTCTTGAATTAACAATGGCAAATAGTTTGTCAATCTTCCAAGGAATTCTGATGTTTCTATTCCTTTGCTCTCAATGTTATTAGCTGTAACATGTAAATTCAAAGCAGTTGCAACAGAGTGACTAAGTACCTACAAATATAAAACAAATGTTGTAGAAAACAATTTAGGCAACTTGTTTCTTTTTAAAAGCATTAATATATTATACATCATTATGAATAAGAAAGCAATTAAATAAAAGTCGAACTTCCTAGTGAATGTGAATCAAAGAAGTAGAAGTTAATCTAAAAGATAATTTTGAATTTACTATCCATTAAGCATAAATAAATCTTCATTCTTTGAAAATAAAACTGAATATAAAGTGAAAATTTTGATCAGACATTTTGGAAATTTTTCTAGAATATAATTATGTGCGGTAAGTTAATACTTAAAAGCTTAAGTAGATGATGTAGAAAGTTTTAGAACAAGTATGCTGGAATTAATAGTAAGAAAAAAGTATTATATTATGATTATCTCTACCTGAGCTGCCAGTTTTATATTCATTTTCTTTATTCCACACACTTACATTATTATTAAGCATTCAAATTCAGAGCTTTATTACACTAAAATTACAATAAAAGATAGGACACATTTTGCCATCATATCATATTTAAAGCATTAAATCCATTAAAATATATTAAGAAAAAAAATTAAGAATCAATGAAATCTAACTAGAAATATTATTTTATGATTAAATTTACGAAATATGACAGTAATTCAATAACACAAATGGAAATTTCGCAAGTTCTCTAAATAAAATAATTCCAATTAGTTCAAATTATTTTCATATTCAATTTCAAAACAATTATTAAACATATTCTGCTCTCATCCGAAAGAAATTTGAATAATATCAATCCAGATGTTTCATTCTGACTTCTACAACAAAGACATCTAAATTTGCTCACTTAGAATTTGCTCATTTAGAAGGAACTCTTCTCTATTTATAAAACAACCAATATAAATAAAATTTTTATATTATAAACTATTTATAAATGTTATATCTTATGCTGTTTCATGAAAAATAATACTAACTTTAAGAATGCGATTTCATGCATTGTTAATTTTAACAATATAATTAAACCGCATAAAATGTTTACTAATTAACATTTTTTAAGTAATAAGTGGTAAAAATTATAGCTAAGCATTATATTTATTACAAAATTACTATGTTAATTTAGATTCAAAATAACCATAACAATTTTCATACTGTAAAATCTCATACCAAACTGATACCACAAAATCAAAATGAAATTGTTATGAAACTGTGGCGATTCTAGCCTGACATACGTACATAATAGATTTATGATTGTTTATTTCTTAATTGCAGGAACATTTCTGTAACATTCTTAATTCTTAACATTTCTTAATTTAGAATCATAAACTGATCTTAATTTTACTTTATAAAAATTTATTTCTTTGAAAATATTATAACAATAATAACAATATTAAATATGAATAGCCATTATGACAATAGATTTTTTTTTTCAATGATGGCTAAATATAGATTCATATTTTTGAAACTATTTTTGTTGCCATATTATATTTTTCAGTTGTGAATCCATTATATACAGAACTAAAAAAAAAATGTAAAATAGTAATAATAATAATAATATTATATCAAATTTTCTATAAATATTTTAAAATTCTACAAGTGAATTAGTAAAATTAATTCCATAATTTTATATTCAAACACTAAAATAATTTTTTTAATTTATAATTATTATTCATTTGAATCGTCGGTAATAAAATTTCGAAAGACATTTTCAATTTAATATTTATTGAATAATTGTTTATCAAATTTGACGATTTTCTCTTCAGGACAATCTTTTGTGGAAAATTAAACGTATTGAAAAATTAATAAGACTAGAATACATCCTCTGTGTAGAAATATTTTCTTTTAGTTTTCATCATGAGAATTTCGGATGCTTTACACGAAGTTATAAAGATAATTTGGACTCTGAATAGCAAGCATAGTGTACTTTCGTTTGAAATGGCAGAATTTCAAGCAGTAATTTCCTGTTTCTTAGAGAGTGGCGCTGCGGTCTTTCATCAAACTTTTGAGTGGAACATTTTTCTTTATCAACCTACTAGTGATTTCCGCAAGTTTTTTTTTTTTTTTTTCGTTTAATTCAGATTTCTTATCGATTACATCATTGTGAAATTTTTTTTTTATGATTGTTTCTTTTCAATGTTTAAAAACTCAACTCAAACTCTAAAAAAAACTCAACAAATTCAAAAGTTAATTTCTAATAATCTGCCTTTCCAAGAGAGCCATTGAAATTTCTCCAAATATTCATCAAATAACGTTCCAACACCTTATGAAAATGTATTATGATACAAATAAAAAAATAAAACAAATAAAAAATAAACATAGAATAGAAGGGAAGTAAGATAAAGAAATAAAGAAAAATTTGAGGACAATAAATGAAAAGAATTATTTTAGTACTGAATAATGCTAAAGTTCTGCCCTCTATCAAGGGATGATAGAACTTATATATTACTAGACATTCCCAAGCAATATATGTGATCTTTCTATAATGTGACAAGTAGCGAGTGAGATTCAATTCTAGTTCACTCTGTTCCCTTAAATTAATTATGGAGCTAGATTCATGAAAAAAAAAAAAAAAAAACATTAGAAATGCATTGCAATATAAAGTAAAATTTCTGAACAATAATGCAGAATAATTTTTATTTGAAATTTTATTTTCCATCTCGAAAATGTTATTCTTAACGACGTAACATGTTATAGAATAATGTGGAATCATCCATTCGGCCAATTCCAAATAATCATCTAGTGATATTACAAAATTTTACTGTATTGCCTTCTAACAGAAGCAATGAAAAGTAAAAATTACAAAATAAAACAAAAAATGACATAATAATAAGGAGAATCTGACCTTTAAAATAACGTCTGAAATTTAAAGTTTAGATAATTTTTTTTTAAATATTAGGACAGTTTTGAATAATGCCAAATTTTAGCCCTCTGTAAATCAGGAGAATTGGGTAATATATTTCTCACCAGGGCGAGAAGAATTTTATTGTTATAACGGATGAATTGGTACAAAACACTTGATTTTTCAAAAATTTTAAAATCTCACGAAATAACTGTCACTCATTTTGGGGACTACAAGATCAGTATCCTTGAATTTTATGCCACTGTCTAAAAGTTACATTTAACTCTAAATGTTTCATTCACAGGAAAAGTGAAGCAAAGATTAATAACATTCGCTGACCAAAATGTCACAAAAATAACATTAAATTAGACACTATTTTCAAAAATAAATAAATCTGAAATATAATTGGTAAGAATCTTCATACCGCATTGCAATGCCCTTTTTAATTTTCTCCTACACCAGTTAAATGATTAGAGCAATGCAATAATAGATGGCGCTATCTCTGCATCTAGCTCGTCATTTGACAATAGTGCAAATTAGACATTTAGTAACCTAGAAATAGAAATATATGTAAACGTTGGTTATTTAGTCCCAAGATTTTAATTTAATTTTATTATTACATTAGTTACTTTATAGGGGTATAATATATATTTGATTAGAATTCTTTTCTCGTTGCCGAGATACCGGATTTTCATTCTTATCAAATCAGGCCGAAAGACAGAAACAATGTTCTAGCAGTGATAAATGGAAAAAATGACATTAATTTAGATCAAGTAAATTAGAGGGACAATTATTAAAAAGAAAAAAGTGGCAATGAATAAAATAAACTATATTAAATTTCCATTATTTTGCAATTTTTTTGGAATAAAATGTTACTACCACTAGAAAAGTGTTTTATTTTCTTGGGTATATATATAACCTAAGCAGTTAATATAATAACGTGTTATATGAAAGGAGAGAAGGTTAGCACTCCCCTTGACAAGGACGGAATGGCCTCTGGGCCTATAACACATATACACGGTTAAGGCACATGGTTGCTTACTTCGCAGCCACTTAACCGCAATTTTTTTTCCTTAATTTCCGTGTTAGTTTTGGCTGATGACTAGCAAAAAATATCATTCGCACGGTTTTGTTTTACAATTGAAACATCCTTACATGCATGCAGATTTTGTAATTACCCTGGATAAAAAAAATTGAGCTCCATCAGTTTCAAGGAATATAAAACAGGAAAGTGAATTTTCGAGACTAAAATGTAGAATTCAACAAATCAAAATCGGAATTACTTGTTAATAAAATCAAAATATTTAATATGAAATGATGAGAATTGAAATCTTATTATTTAATGAAGTATTACAATGACTTGAAACAATTTGTAGAAATTGCCACTTCAATTATTATCTTAATTTAGAATAACTAACTACATCTCATACAATTTAGAATATTTATAAATTTTATAGTATTGCCAATTTCAAAAATTGTAACGCAATTGCAATACCGTAGGTTTGTTTTTCTTTTCCAATTATTCGAAATACAACAACAAAACAACAACAACAATAGACAAACAAACAATGGACAAAAAGGACATCTGAGACGTTCGATTTAATGCAAGCGCAGCGAAACGACTCCTTTAAGCATTGGTATTTGTTTATTAAAATAACATGACTTTGAGAGTTTGAAGAAACTTCCATCAACAATAGAAACGTTTTTGACAAATTTAACCAGAGTTCGTTAAGCATCAAAACAAGAGTAAAAATATCATAAGCATGATAAGACATAATTATAATTGAATATTTAAAAATGAAGAAACACCGTGAAAATTGAAATGTTTTAATTAGGAAAAATGTCTCATACTTGCAAATTTCAGTTTAAAATGATTGATAATTTAAAATTTTTATAAAATTAAAATTGTAATTTAAAAAAAAATCCTTTTCCCAATGATCAATTTCAATATTCCAATAACATTATCTTTCTTGTTTTCTGCATTGTGTTTGAAATAATTTATGTAATTTAACTGTTATTCATTCATTCAAAATTTTCGATGATCATACAGTATTTATATTAGCAGATTAACCTCTCGTAACTTCAAAAATTGGCGATTCAACCCTTCGGAATTCAAATAAAAACCCTAAGATGCAATTTCGAATTTAAAAATGGGATTTTTAAAAATAAAAATATTTTTTCTTTGCTAATTTGTCTTCCTTTTTGTTTTGTAATAGAACTGAAGGTCATCAATCTCTTAGTTAAAAAAATTAATTAATTAAATAAAATAAAAACTAAGATCAATTTCTGTGAATCAATTTCAGCGTCGAGAAATATCAATATATCTTCAATCTAGATCTCGACATACCTTGCATTCAATCTCTCATTATTCCGTCCTAAATATTTCGAGATAGGATTAATTTTCCAAGAATATCTTCATTAATTCTTTTTGAACTTGTATCTCAATCCACCTATTTTTCAATCTTTCACTGATACTTCGAATCAGAATAAGCTTCGAAAAATTTTACACTTAACAATTCTACCACTATTTTTAAATTTCTAGTTAATATATAAAATTTCCGAAATCCAGGAAACGTCAGCTTTGCGCAGAGGCAGTGTCATAGCCAATGAGGTTCTACCGAGGCGTGACTATTGCTAGTTGAAAACTTTTCCCAATACCCCGCCCTGTCGACGTGAAATACCGTCGGCTGAGGCAATTTTTGGAAACTCCTAAGGGAGTTTAAAATTTTAAAAGAATTCTCTTCACACCAGCAACATATCCTAAGACTGAAGTAGGAATATGTAGTGATAGCTGAATTCGAAACGTTTCCTCACGCGATTGCAGCGCCACTATTAGGAAAACCATCTTTCTCTTTCTTCGCTTGTACAAAGATTATGGCATTGGATTTTATTATGTTTCTGCATAAATTTTCATAAAGACGAATATTTCTAGATAAGGTATCTTCCTTTCATTTAAATTTCTTGTTGAGTTTATTTACGATAACTTTTATCCTATCGTATTTTATCTCTGCGAACAGGTACTTTTACCCCAGAACATACGTTAGAAGTAGGAGTTTGCACATTTCGAGAGTTCGTTTCCATTAGCGATTGCAGCGCCACTATTGGGCAAACTAATTCCGTCACTGATCGTGGTATTCGATTTTACGTTTCTGCATACATTTTCAATATATTTTTCCCAAAATACAAATTTCTAAAAGACGGATATTTCTAGATAATGTATTTTCCATTAATTTAATAGTTTATTTACGATGAAAGTTTCTGCGATCTTACTTATTCAAGTGGTAGTTTTCAGATTTGGCCGGATTTTAGTTGGATTTGAAAATAGAAGTGACTACATTGTTATCGCAAAAAAGTAAATTTAAATATTCGTTTTATAATGTCCATTAATTTGTGAATAATTAATTAAAGGGAAATTTCTTAGTGTATTGGAAGTTTTGAGATTGAAAACTGTATTAGCGTCTGGAACTCGGTCCCCTTAGAAAGAATTGAGAATTTCGATCTTTTGTCTCTTGTGACTTACTGTAGTACTTCCTTTAGCATTAAAAAATTGCTATAACAATTCTGTATTAAAAAATGCTATAAAGCTTTTGTTATAATATTCTTAACCTATTCTTCACCATTTAAGAAAAATTATTAAACCTCAGTAAAATATTTCCTAAATTTTATCAAATAAAAAATTGATTTTAGAAGCCCAGATTTAATGTATCACAATGAAAGCAGGATAGAAAAATAATATATCTTCTTTCGTTTCCTATTTGGACTAATCTTTCCTATTTGAACTCTGCCCTCATCAGTTGTATGTTGTTTTACAAAAAGGCAAAAGGACTTGTCGTAATTAGGGTTGCGTGTATTTGTTGTGACTGTAATTATTGGCACGTTTTAGAAAAATAATTTTATTTGCATTCTAACTAAAGAAATTAAAAAAATTTGATTTTTACTACGAACTTCACAAGGTCACGGCTTCACCGAAGCAGTCCGCGAGAGAGTTCTGAAGAGAAAGGAAAGAGAATAGCCGGATGAAGAGCAGGGCGGCAATTACGTCACACACAGCCTAGACGGAGCCTTAGTTTACAGATATCTGATATGACATATAATTTATGATAGATATATATGATTTATGATAGGTATATATGATTTATGATAGGCATTCATTACAGACGTTTTATTGATCTTACCTTGTTGCATACCAATTTTACCTTCCTCTTAGTACTTGGTGTTAAAGCTTTTTTTAAAGCAGCAAACTATAAATTGGATTCTGTCATTACCTGGGCTTTCAAAGTAAGAATACAGAAAGTTAAAAGTAGATAGTATCTTGTAAGAATAAGAAAGAAAATGCACAACGGCCTTTTTTCCTAGCCTTTTGTTTTTGATCATGGACTTTACCAATGTATATATTTATTTTTTTCTTTCTTTTTCTCATTTATTTATTTATATCTTTTCTCTTTTCGTTAAAATTCTTTTATTTCCTTTATTATTTTTTCTGTCTACTTTTCTGCTTTCTAAATTTAAATTGTCTATTTTTAGTAAAATTTATCATTTACTAATAATTAGTAATAATAGACTGTAAATGTATTGCATTTAATACAATACATTTACTATTTGAATTGAAAATTTTGCTTTATTCTTGGATAAAGACATTACCATGCGGTGGCCAGTAAATGCTTGGAATGGTTATTGACTAGCTTTTAGGAAGATGAATCATGATGCTTTTGTTTTCAAAAATAGAGAATTGATGGGAGGAGGATAATTAAGTAAGTTTCTTGGAGGGCAATAATAGCAGGTTTCCAATCTTCCAAAAAATGCTTCATTTGCTTAATTCTGTGGTAGTTTCCGCAAATATTTCAGCTTATGAGGTTAAGGTAATTATTAGGGAGCTATTGAATGTTGCGTTTGTTTGGCAATTGATGAAAATTTGACATTTGGAGGAATAAGTTAATCATCGTAAACATCATAGTAGACATTTGTTTAAAAAATTATTCTTAATTATGAGATAAACTTTTGTAAGTTGGACAGGACGTAAAACAAATTGTAATGCTTGATTGTAATTAGTGGATTGTTTTTCTTGAGAAATAAATGAAGTCATTTTTTTTTCTATAATCTCAAAGTCAATCCATGGATTATCTGCATATAATGGAAGAACTTTATTATTAATAGGGTTTTTTTTTTTTTTTTTTTTTTTTGGAGTAGTTTGCTGAATTTACCTTTGCATTGTAGGTACTTCAGTGGTGTAAAATATCTTCAATAATTACTATGGATGTGATATGAGAGAACACTTTATTTGCGATTATTTACATAGAAAGTTTCGAAAGTATATTTACATCGAGAAAAACGAAATCTGAATTAATTACACTGGAGTAGAGTTGAGTTGCAACTGATATGACGCTTATGTAATCTCCCACCTTGCAAACTTATCTAGTACCTGAAATTGCAACAAAAGTTATAAATTAAGTCTATTGGGAATTTTAATACGCCGGCCAGGTTTAGTGACACCATCAGGAGTTACTTTGGTTATATAATCATCATCTTCACTGGAATCTTGATCTGATACAACTGGAGTTGCAGGAAGTTGAGTGTTTGTATCTTTTTTCTTTTGCTGAGCAATGAATGGTAGTTTTTCAGAACTTCTGATTTCCAAGGAATAAAGTCTTTGGAATGGTCTTAATTTTTCAACTTGAGCTGTTCTTACTTTGGCGACTCTTGAATGTCCATCTGCTCCAGGGAGGACTTCAGTTACACTTTTTAAGTGACGGTGAAGGCTTTTTCTATCAGTTTCAAGGAGAATTATGTCTCCAACATTCAAAGATTCATCTCGGGTGTGACGACCTTCATGCACTAACATTGCTTAGTATTAGTTGCGAAATCTCGTTCTTAAATCATGCCGTAGTTTTTGAATAAAACGTAAGCTTCTATTTAGGTTTTTACTGTCGATTTCGTCTAAATCAGTTGTATCACTACTAGGAAGGCCTTGCAAGAAACAACTAGGTGTCAATGGCCTTAGACCTTCTGAATTATCTTCAATATATGTAAGAGGCTTAAAATTTATTGTAGCTTCACAGTCACATATAAGAGTCTCCAATTCTTCATAATCAATAGTCTTTCGGTCCAAAATTCTTTTTAACATTTCTTTTAGCATGCGGATCATCCACTCCCACCATCCACCCCACCATGCAGCAATTGGAGAGTTGAAATTCCATTTAATTTTCTTGATAGTGGAAAACGACATGATCTTCTCTCAATCTAGATTTTTCAAGGCATTACTTGAACCAACGAAGTTGGTGCCGTTATCAGTGTAGATTATGTTAACTCGACCTCTCTTAGCAAAAAATCTTCTTAAAGCCATTATAAAGGCTTCCGTGACTAACTAAGGAATAACTAAGACTAAGGAATTGACTAACTCAAGATAAACAGCCCTATAAATATCACAGGTAAAAAGGACAATCCGTGTCTTTTCTCCAGAACGCAAAAACAATGGGCCTGCCAAATGAATCCCTGTGACTTCAAATGCTGCAACAACTTTTATTCTATTTTTTAGGAAGAGGTGCTAAAAGTGGCTCCGTAGGTTTGGCTTTAAATCTTTTGCAAATAATACAATGAGAGCTTACACGTTTTGTTATTTTATTGGCACAAATAATCCAGTAATTTTCCCTCATATTGGAAATGAGAGCTCGAAGTCCGGCATGCTGCAACTCACAATGTTTCTGGTGTATCAGTCGACGAATTATTTCATGGTTACTCGGCAACAATATTGGGCACTTAAAATTCTCTTCTTTATCTCTTAAAATTCCCTGTATCACTTAAATCTATATTTTTTCTCTTCAAAATGGATAAAATTCAGGATTACTTAGCACCATATATTTTCTTTTTATTAAAACGGAAATGCTGTGCCTGAAATTTGAACAAAAGTTTTGCAATGTAATGTTATACACATTATTTGACTTTTGTTTAGTTTCACTGCCCCCCAAAAGTCCATGACTTAACATTTCTTAATCTACTGGTTCCAATCCTAGTTTATCCACAATATCCTTTTTTATGAAAGGTCTTTGAGCACCGGTATCGAATAATCCTCGGATAATTAAAGATCTGTCTTTATTGATAATTTTCACCAATACCATTAACAATAATGTAGATGAATTCCTAGGTGACAAGAGAATCTTGGCATCTAATTCAGGTGAGGGATTCTGTATTGTTTGATTTATATTTGGACTATGATGTTTTATCTTGCATATAATGCACTTCAAATAGGCCCTACAAATCTTCGAATTATGACCTGGTTTCAAACAAATAAAGCACGTACCTTTTTTCTTTAATATTTCTTTTTTCTCTTCCAGTGACAAATCAGGAACATTAAAGCATTCTGTTGTATTATGAATTGACTTATTACAAAATATGCATTGCTTGTCATCTTTTTCAGCTCTTTTCTTTTCACTCGATACAATGCAAGCTGCTGTAGGAATTTTATTTTTCGGTTTAATTCTTTGGAACTCTTGATCCTTCGCAAAACCGGATCAAGCAAGTTGTAATCTCTAATCACTCTCGACTTCCGATCACAGAAATTCTAACAAATTTCCCAAAATATTCGGCTTGACTTTATTTTCAATTCTGCACTTGCTCGTTCCCATTTTTTTATAAGATATTCTGCAAGATTATATAAGCGTCACGAAATCGACAGTAAAAACCTAAATAGAAGTTTACGTTTTATTCAAAAACTACGGCATGATTTAAGAACGAGATTTCGCAACTAATACTAAGCAATGTTAGTGCATGAAGGTCGTCACACCCGAGATGAATCTTTGAATGTTGGAGACATAATTCTCCTTGAAACTGATAGAAAAAGCCTTCACCGTCACTTAAAAAGTGTAACTGAAGTCCTCCCTGGAGCAGATGGACATTCAAGAGTCGCCAAAGTAAGAACAGCTCAAGTTGAAAAATTAAAACCATTCCAAAGACTTTATTCCTTGGAAATCAGAAGTTCTGAAAAACTACCATTCATTGCCCAGCAAAAGAAAAAAAGATACAAACACTCAACTTCCTGCAACTCCAGTTGTATCAGATCAAGATTCCAGTGAAGATGATGATTATATAACCAAAGTAACTCCTGATGTTGTCACTAAACCTGGCCGGCGTATTAAAATTCCCAATAGACTTAATTTATAACTTTTGTTGCAATTTCAGGTACTAGATAAGTTTGCAAGGTGGGAGATTACATAAGCGTCATATCAGTTGCAACTCAACTCCACTCCAGTGTAATTAATTCAGATTTCGTTTTTCTCGATGTAAATATACTTTCGAAACTTTCTATGTAAATAATCGCAAATAAAGTGTTCTCTCATATCACATCCATAGTAATTATTGAAGATATTTTACACCACTGAAGTACCTACAATGCAAAGGTAAATTCAGCAAACTACTCCAAAAAAAAAAAAACCCTATTAATAATAAAGTTCTTCCATTATCTGCAGATAATCCATGGATTGACTTTGAGATTATAGAAAGAAAAAAAAATGACTCCATTTATTACTCAAGAAAAACAATCCACTAATTACAATCAAGCATTACAATTTGTTTTACGTCCTGTCCAACTTACAAAAGTTTATCTCATAATTAAGAATAATTTTTTAAACAAATGTCTACTATGATGTTTACGATGATTAACTTATTCCTCCAAATGTCAAATTTTCATCAATTGCCAAACAAACGCAACATTCAATAGCTCCCTAATAATTACCTTAACCTCATAAGCTGAAATATTTGCGGAAACTACCACAGAATTAAGCAAATGAAGCATTTTTTGGAAGATTGGAAACCTGCTATTATTGCCCTCCAAGAAACTTACTTAATTATCCTCCTCCCATCAATTCTCTATTTTTGAAAACAAAAGCATCATGATTCATCTTCCTAAAAGCTAGTCAATAACCATTCCAAGCATTTACTGGCCACCGCATGGTAATGTCTTTATCCAAGAATAAAGCAAAATTTTCAATTCAAATAGTAAATGTATTGTATTAAATGCAATACATTTACAGTCTATTATTACTAATTATTAGTAAATGATAAATTTTACTAAAAATAGACAATTTAAATTTAGAAAGCAGAAAAGTAGACAGAAAAAATAATAAAGGAAATAAAAGAATTTTAACGAAAAGAGAAAAGATATAAATAAATAAATGAGAAAAAGAAAGAAAAAAATAAATATATACATTGGTAAAGTCCATGCTCAAAAACAAAAGGCTAGGAAAAAAGGCCGTTGTGCATTTTCTTTCTTATTCTTACAAGATACTATCTACTTTTAACTTTCTGTATTCTTACTTTGAAAGCCCAGGTAATGACAGAATCCAATTTATAGTTTGCTGCTTTAAAAAAAGCTTTAACACCAAGTACTAAGAGGAAGGTAAAATTGGTATGCAACAAGGTAAGATCAATAAAACGTCTGTAATGAATGCCTATCATAAATCATATATACCTATCATAAATCATATATATCTATCATAAATTATATGTCATATCAGATATCTGTAAACTAAGGCTCCGTCTAGGCTGTGTGTGACGTAATTGCCGCCCTGCTCTTCATCCGGCTATTCTCTTTCCTTTCTCTTCAGAACTCTCTCGCGGACTGCTTCGGTGAAGCCGTGACCTTGTGAAGTTCGTAGTAAAAATCAAATTTTTTTAATTTCTTTAGTTAGAATGCAAATAAAATTATTTTTCTAAAACGTGCCAATAATTACAGTCACAACAAATACACGCAACCCTAATTACGACAAGTCCTTTTGCCTTTTTGTAAAACAACATACAACTGATGAGGGCAGAGTTCAAATAGGAAAGATTAGTCCAAATAGGAAACGAAAGAAGATATATTATTTTTCTATCCTGCTTTCATTGTGATACATTAAATCTGGGCTTCTAAAATCAATTTTTTATTTGATAAAATTTAGGAAATATTTTACTGAGGTTTAATAATTTTTCTTAAATGGTGAAGAATAGGTTAAGAATATTATAACAAAAGCTTTATAGCATTTTTTAATACAGAATTGTTATAGCAATTTTTTAATGTTAAAGGAAGTACTACAGTAAGTCACAAGAGACAAAAGATCGAAATTCTCAATTCTTTCTAAGGGGACCGAGTTCCAGACGCTAATACAGTTTTCAATCTCAAAACTTCCAATACACTAAGAAATTTCCCTTTAATTAATTATTCACAAATTAATGGACATTATAAAACGAATATTTAAATTTACTTTTTTGCGATAACAATGTAGTCACTTCTATTTTCAAATCCAACTAAAATCCGGCCAAATCTGAAAACTACCACTTGAATAAGTAAGATCGCAGAAACTTTCATCGTAAATAAACTATTAAATTAATGGAAAATACATTATCTAGAAATATCCGTCTTTTAGAAATTTGTATTTTGGGAAAAATATATTGAAAATGTATGCAGAAACGTAAAATCGAATACCACGATCAGTGACGGAATTAGTTTGCCCAATAGTGGCGCTGCAATCGCTAATGGAAACGAACTCTCGAAATGTGCAAACTCCTACTTCTAACGTATGTTCTGGGGTAAAAGTACCTGTTCGCAGAGATAAAATACGATAGGATAAAAGTTATCGTAAATAAACTCAACAAGAAATTTAAATGAAAGGAAGATACCTTATCTAGAAATATTCGTCTTTATGAAAATTTATGCAGAAACATAATAAAATCCAATGCCATAATCTTTGTACAAGCGAAGAAAGAGAAAGATGGTTTTCCTAATAGTGGCGCTGCAATCGCGTGAGGAAACGTTTCGAATTCAGCTATCACTACATATTCCTACTTCAGTCTTAGGATATGTTGCTGGTGTGAAGAGAATTCTTTTAAAATTTTAAACTCCCTTAGGAGTTTCCAAAAATTGCCTCAGCCGACGGTATTTCACGTCGACAGGGCGGGGTATTGGGAAAAGTTTTCAACTAGCAATAGTCACGCCTCGGTAGAACCTCATTGGCTATGACACTGCCTCTGCGCAAAGCTGACGTTTCCTGGATTTCGGAAATTTTATATATTAACTAGAAATTTAAAAATAGTGGTAGAATTGTTAAGTGTAAAATTTTTCGAAGCTTATTCTGATTCGAAGTATCAGTGAAAGATTGAAAAATAGGTGGATTGAGATACAAGTTCAAAAAGAATTAATGAAGATATTCTTGGAAAATTAATCCTATCTCGAAATATTTAGGACGGAATAATGAGAGATTGAATGCAAGGTATGTCGAGATCTAGATTGAAGATATATTGATATTTCTCGACGCTGAAATTGATTCACAGAAATTGATCTTAGTTTTTATTTTATTTAATTAATTAATTTTTTTAACTAAGAGATTGATGACCTTCAGTTCTATTACAAAACAAAAAGGAAGACAAATTAGCAAAGAAAAAATATTTTTATTTTTAAAAATCCCATTTTTAAATTCGAAATTGCATCTTAGGGTTTTTATTTGAATTCCGAAGGGTTGAATCGCCAATTTTTGAAGTTACGAGAGGTTAATCTGCTAATATAAATACTGTATGATCATCGAAAATTTTGAATGAATGAATAACAGTTAAATTACATAAATTATTTCAAACACAATGCAGAAAACAAGAAAGATAATGTTATTGGAATATTGAAATTGATCATTGGGAAAAGGATTTTTTTTTAAATTACAATTTTAATTTTATAAAAATTTTAAATTATCAATCATTTTAAACTGAAATTTGCAAGTATGAGACATTTTTCCTAATTAAAACATTTCAATTTTCACGGTGTTTCTTCATTTTTAAATATTCAATTATAATTATGTCTTATCATGCTTATGATATTTTTACTCTTGTTTTGATGCTTAACGAACTCTGGTTAAATTTGTCAAAAACGTTTCTATTGTTGATGGAAGTTTCTTCAAACTCTCAAAGTCATGTTATTTTAATAAACAAATACCAATGCTTAAAGGAGTCGTTTCGCTGCGCTTGCATTAAATCGAACGTCTCAGATGTCCTTTTTGTCCATTGTTTGTTTGTCTATTGTTGTTGTTGTTTTGTTGTTGTATTTCGAATAATTGGAAAAGAAAAACAAACCTACGGTATTGCAATTGCGTTACAATTTTTGAAATTGGCAATACTATAAAATTTATAAATATTCTAAATTGTATGAGATGTAGTTAGTTATTCTAAATTAAGATAATAATTGAAGTGGCAATTTCTACAAATTGTTTCAAGTCATTGTAATACTTCATTAAATAATAAGATTTCAATTCTCATCATTTCATATTAAATATTTTGATTTTATTAACAAGTAATTCCGATTTTGATTTGTTGAATTCTACATTTTAGTCTCGAAAATTCACTTTCCTGTTTTATATTCCTTGAAACTGATGGAGCTCAATTTTTTTTATCCAGGGTAATTACAAAATCTGCATGCATGTAAGGATGTTTCAATTGTAAAACAAAACCGTGCGAATGATATTTTTTGCTAGTCATCAGCCAAAACTAACACGGAAATTAAGGAAAAAAAATTGCGGTTAAGTGGCTGCGAAGTAAGCAACCATGTGCCTTAACCGTGTATATGTGTTATAGGCCCAGAGGCCATTCCGTCCTTGTCAAGGGGAGTGCTAACCTTCTCTCCTTTCATATAACACGTTATTATATTAACTGCTTAGGTTATATATATACCCAAGAAAATAAAACACTTTTCTAGTGGTAGTAACATTTTATTCCAAAAAAATTGCAAAATAATGGAAATTTAATATAGTTTATTTTATTCATTGCCACTTTTTTCTTTTTAATAATTGTCCCTCTAATTTACTTGATCTAAATTAATGTCATTTTTTCCATTTATCACTGCTAGAACATTGTTTCTGTCTTTCGGCCTGATTTGATAAGAATGAAAATCCGGTATCTCGGCAACGAGAAAAGAATTCTAATCAAATATATATTATACCCCTATAAAGTAACTAATGTAATAATAAAATTAAATTAAAATCTTGGGACTAAATAACCAACGTTTACATATATTTCTATTTCTAGGTTACTAAATGTCTAATTTGCACTATTGTCAAATGACGAGCTAGATGCAGAGATAGCGCCATCTATTATTGCATTGCTCTAATCATTTAACTGGTGTAGGAGAAAATTAAAAAGGGCATTGCAATGCGGTATGAAGATTCTTACCAATTATATTTCAGATTTATTTATTTTTGAAAATAGTGTCTAATTTAATGTTATTTTTGTGACATTTTGGTCAGCGAATGTTATTAATCTTTGCTTCACTTTTCCTGTGAATGAAACATTTAGAGTTAAATGTAACTTTTAGACAGTGGCATAAAATTCAAGGATACTGATCTTGTAGTCCCCAAAATGAGTGACAGTTATTTCGTGAGATTTTAAAATTTTTGAAAAATCAAGTGTTTTGTACCAATTCATCCGTTATAACAATAAAATTCTTCTCGCCCTGGTGAGAAATATATTACCCAATTCTCCTGATTTACAGAGGGCTAAAATTTGGCATTATTCAAAACTGTCCTAATATTTAAAAAAAAATTATCTAAACTTTAAATTTCAGACGTTATTTTAAAGGTCAGATTCTCCTTATTATTATGTCATTTTTTGTTTTATTTTGTAATTTTTACTTTTCATTGCTTCTGTTAGAAGGCAATACAGTAAAATTTTATAATATCACTAGATTTGGTTGGAATTTGTTTGAATTTGGAATTGTTGGAATGGATGATTCGAAACTATTCTATAACATGTTACGTCGTTAAGAATGACAGTTTTGAGATGGAAAATAAAATTTCAAATAAAAATTATTCTTAATTATTGTTAAGAAATTTTACTTTATATTGCAATGAATTTTTAATGATTTTTTTTTTTTTTATCAATCTAGCTCCATAAGTAAAGCATAAGTAACTAGCTCCATGAATAAATCAAGGGATCAGAGTGAATTAGATCTGAGTCTCACTCGCTACTTGTCACATTATAGAAAGATCACATATATTGCTTGGGAATGTCTAGTAACATATAAGTTCTATCATCCCTTGATAGAGGGCAGAACTTTAGCATTATGCAGTACTAAAATAGTTCTTTTCATTTCTTGTCCTCAAATTTTCGATATCTTTTACAGTGTTTAATTTTTCTTTATTTCTTTATCGTACTTCCCTTCTATTCTATGTTTGTTCTTTGTTTTATTTCTATCATAATAAATTTTCATAAGATGTTGGAACGTTATTTGATGAATATTAACTTTTGAATTTGTTGAGTTTTTTTTAGAGTTTGAGTTGAGTTCTTAACCATTGAAAAGAAACAATTAATCATAAAAAAAAAATTCAAAATGATGTAATCGAAAGAAATCTGAATTATACGAAAAAAAAAACCCTTGCGGAAATCACTAGTAGGGAGATAAAGAAAAATGTTCCACTCAAAAGTTTGATGAAAGACCGCAGCGCCACTCTATAAGAAACAGGAAATCACAGCTTGAAATTCTGCCATTTCAAACTAAAGTACACTATGCTTGCTATTCAGAGTCCAAATTATCTTTATAACTTCGTGTAAAGCATCCGAAATTCTCATGATGAAAACGAAAAGAAAATATTTCTACACAGAGGATGTATTCTAGTCTTATTAGTTTTTCAATACGTTTAATTTTTCACAAAAGATTGTCCTGAAGAGAAAATCGTCAAATTTGATAAACAGTTATTCAATAAATGTTAAATTGAAAATGTCATTCCAAATTTTATTACCGACGATTCAAATGAATAATAATTATAAAAACTTATTTTAGCATTTGAATATAAAATTATGGAATTAATTTTACTAATTCACTTGTTGTAGAATTTTAAAATATTTATGGAAAAGTTTGATATAATATTAATTTTTTTTTTAACTTTTTTTGTAGTTCTGTATATAATGGATTCACAACTGAAAAATATAATATGGCAACAAAAATAGTTTCAAAAATATAAATCTATATTTAGCCATCATTGCAAAGAAAAAAAAATCTATTGCTATTGCTATTCATATTTAATATTGTTATTACTGTTATAATACTTTTAAAGAAATAAGTTTTTGTAAAGTAAAATTAAGATCAGTTTATGATTCTAAATTAAGAAATGTTGAGAATTAAGAATGTTACAGAAATGTTCAAGCAATTAAGAAATAAACAACCATAAATCTATTATGTACGTATTTCAGGCTAGAATCGCCAGAGTTTCATAACAATTTTATTTTGATTTTGTGGTATCAGTTTGGTATGAGATTTTACAGGATGAAAATTGTTATAGTTATTTTGAATCTAAATTAACATAGTAATTTTGTAATAAATATAATGCTTAGCTATAATTTTTACCACTTATTACTTAAAAAATGTTAATTACTAAACATTTTATGCGGCTTAATTATATGGTTAAAATTGTTAAAATTAACAATGCCTTAAATCGCATTCTTAAAGTTAGTATTATTCTTCAGGAAACAGCATAAGATATAACTTTTATAAATAGTTTATAATATAAGAATTTTATTTATATTGGTTGTTTTATAAATAGGGAAGAGTTCCTTTCTGCTTCAAAAAACTGATATATTTCTTATTAGTTCGTGTTTGAAAGAGGGATAATCCACAGTCTATGTGGACAACTATGTTATATTAGAGCCTATAAGAGTGAGACATCTGTTTTTCTCTGTAAACTTTCTTTGTGAGCGAAATATTAAATATATTAATACATATTTAGAATTTATTTAAGTATCATTTATGCATTTCATGTATTTGAATACTGGTGTTTATTTAACACCTGAAAAAAAAATAAGACGTTTCGGGAAACGCTCACTAAGTATCAATCCATCTTTGACAAAACAACGAAAAGAAGAATCAATACCATGCACATATTATAGAAAATATGTAAATCATTTGCAGGAAAACTTAATGCTCGCGAAACTGCTAACATAATGGGGTAATCTGAATTTTGATTCGGCGTATTCATTATGACATATTTATATTTACACCTATAGAAAATACACTTATTATTACTGCAACGCATTTCCTATTGGAAATCGTTTGCCGGAGGCTACTGAGAAATTTGAACAAACCTGTTGAGTTTTACCTTGGAAGCCTTGAATTTAACCAGCCGAACTTACATAACACTACTCATAAAACACTATTATAATGGAAGTATAGATTTCTCATGAACTATTGCATTAACCAGATATTTCTTCTGGCACGGATGCAGTCCTTTCTTCCGTTACAACTCTCTCTTTGAAGAGAGACTTTTCGTAATAACGCTAGTTCTTAACTCGACTTTATTACGAAAATAAATTTTATCCAGACTGTAGAAAAAATGCATAACGTCTATAACAGTCTTCATGCAACAATTTTATTGCCTTGCCAATGTTCACATGCAGCAAAATCCTTCTTTTCTTTTCTTTTTTTTTAATTGTTTTGATGACGGTCGATTATTAAGTAGATGTTCTCAATATTCAGTGGCCCACATAATCATCGTATATGGATCTAGTAATTTGTGGTTATTTCATTAATTAACGTCGCATGTATATCAGCCTCATTACTCCTGCCTCAGATCAAAGATGCAGTTTAGTACTCTGTCAATTAAATCCATTTAGCCGTGCCGCAGTCAGTTGTTATAGGTGTTGCAATCGCTTCATTTGTAGCTTGGCATGTTGTGCAGATCATGTCAGGCACTGATTGCTTGCATAAATCAATGCAATGAAATTTTTTGTTGTTGTTGTTGGATACCCAGAACCCTTTTTGCTGATAATATTTGGAAATGTAACGTTTTTATTTAGACAAAAAAAAAAAAAAAAAAAAGTTTTCTAAATTAATTAGTGCAAACAAAAACTCTATGAACATTTACTTGTTTTTAATTAATTTTGACTCAGTTAGTTCTAACAGACTTGTGAATGACGCAGCTTGTACATGGAGATAACAAATCTAATATAAACTAAATAATGTATTATACTTGAAAATTTGAAGCAATATTCTGAAGGACATGTAAGATCGCCACTAATACCGCTGACAAACCCTGATGTATGCAGACAGAGACTGCTGATGTCGATAAGAAAAAAATTATTGCAATCAGTACGCATGCCTTTCAGCAGTCAATAAACATAGGCACATGTGAAGAATACTGATAGGGATGGAGACAAAAATATTGCTGAAAAATCATCGCAGCAACCATTCTTTTATCGAAATCAGAGAAAGGATTTTTTTAAAACAAGGGAATTTAGGAATATTCCAGGAAAAATTTGAAAATCAGTAGATTGGATATCAGGAAAATGCAGTTTCAAATTTGGATTGCGCCGTTTACTCTCTTTCAAAAGAGGAATATGTGAAAAGGCTGGAATTCGAAAACCTTCGGAGGACAACAGGAAGAGCCCTGTGATAAATTGGGTGTTGTGAGAGAGACTGCATTTGGAAATAATACTGCACGTCAAATTTTACCCATGCAAGTGAATGCTGGCATAAGATGATGATTGACGATGCTCGGAAGTCCTTAAGCAAATATGTAGAGCATATTGATTCAACGAAGCCCAAGAGTGCCAGAGAGCACGCATCTTATGGATAGTAAAAGATTTCTCACACCTCCTTTGTATGAATAACTTAAGCAGAATGAAAATGAAAATTCGGTTTCAAAGTACTTTCAAAACACTATGTCATTAACAACAGAAATTATGCTGTTTTATAAAAATAAAATTTTAAGTTTGAGGGTGAATATATCGACTTCTTCAAATATGAAATCAAATATTTATCATTTGCAGCCATTTTCATGGCATTGGAATTGCTTCATGTCCATTCTCAGCGCATGAAACAACCAATTTAACAACTGCATTTTGAAACTGCCAATTAATTAAATGGATATTTCAGCCTTTATTTGAGATTTATAGATCATCAGCATAAAATACTTTCAGTAGATGATGAGAACTGATTATGTCATTAAAAGGGACAATAGAAAGTGCTACATGAATGCTGTCTAATGTCCTCAGCTTAAATAAAAGGATCACGGTAAAAATTTACCTTGCGATTATTAATGGCATGAGTGTTTTCTTCAAAACAAAAAGTTATAAAGTTTTTTTTTCATTAATTTCATAGTGGCATTTATGGTCATATGGCTTCTCTGCGTCAAAAAAAGGCGAGAAGATGCTTTCTACTCACAAAGACAAGGAAAATTTGAATTTTCAGATTAGTATTATCAATAATTCAATGTCTTTTCTTTGGAAATCACTCTTTAAGAGCGGAATGCATGCACCATACATTCAAATATTAAGCAAGGAGCATTCTATAAAGTAATGGTTCTGTAGTATAAAATATTAGTTGGACTTTTGTTGCTTTATAATGGGAATCACAGAGGTTTCATACCAGTGGTATGGAAAAATTTTCTCCCTCAAGACTATTAAATAGTTGCAAGAGATTGAAGAATGACATCACATCCAAATGGTGAAACATATTACTCGTGATTTGATTTGGAAAAGAAGTAATAGTATGAACTTGAGATAAAGGTGTTTTCAATTCGAGTATCCTGAGTTGGGAAATGAACGGAAAATATTCGAGCTTGAGCGTTTAAAGGCTTACGTTTTGATAAATACTTTGTTGCTGTAAAAGTAGAACTATGTTAATCAATAGCGAAAATTTGTTCAGGCATCCATTGGAGAAGAATATGTTATATCTGTGGGTGGATTGGGCCTTATCTGACTCCAGTAATCAATATCAATTAAAAATGTTGTATATTAAAAATGTTCATGTGATCAGTAATGATTTCTTTTAATAAAAACAACAACAACAATAGTTTAAAAGATAAATTAAACAAAAGGAAGATATCAACAGATGGTAGCAATAGAAGTTTCACCTCCCCCCCCCCTTCATATCTGAACAACTGAAAACTATCGTAACTTCTATAGGAGGAAATATATTCTAACAGAGTGAATGAAAACTGAAACTGAAAGTTTGAGCTGCAAATGCGAGTGGAAAATGGGACTGAAATTGCAACTCAAGCGCTTTTTTTTAACTGACTCGGGCACATCACTTCAATTTACTTTATGCTTAGGCCGCCACAATTCTCTTTTCCTATCCGAAAGTATGAGAACTGATAAGCTGCATTAGCAGCTATTACTTTCTTCTATATGTGTTTGCTTGAAATACAAGATATAATTAAAGAAATATATTTTATTTAAAACTTCATTTGATTACGACGAATAGGACGAACAGTGACTTTACTTTGAAAGCCACAACATTTTCTGTGATAAGATACCTTCGAACGTTGTTCCAAAATTTTTTTTCTTTCGTTATCAACAAGACAGACTTCACCAAACTATACTCTAGAGGAGAACTTTTCCGAATGATATTTTTAGGAGGTATTTATAAAGCATTCAGTGACTGCTATCATGATTTATAATATACTGACCACAGATTTTGTAATTTCTTTCCATTATGCGAAATCAGTCTGACCTGATCTTGTATTAGATAATGTTATGGATAAAGCATTCCATAGCTTTTAACACTATAAAAGCCATAACGGAAATTATCAGTATTATATCCAGATGTAAAATTTAGCAACTGTAGGAGGTCAGTAAAATATGTGACCAAATCGGAACTGCACAGTGTGCGTTTGAGTTCATCAGAATACGTTTTCTCATCATCATTTAACAGGTACCGACTGTTATTGGAGATAAACTGTTCAATCGGTAGTCCACGAAAAATCGTACTGTCCGGTTTCCAAAAGATACTACGTGCATTGAAATCGCCTATTAATAGAAGAAGGATGGTTCCGACATAGTTTTAGGATAGGACTTCAAAAAGGTTTTTTGCAAATCAAGGCAAGCAGGTTTGATAATGTCTGTGAATTTCGACCGTATACCAGAGTAATTCTAATAAAAGAAGATACCGACTAAAAAAAATCAATATTCCTGGGAAATTATTAAGAGCACGTAATGGAGTTGGTGGGGGTTAATGACTCATGCATAAATCCTCATCTAATGGATCGGAACTTTTATATACGTCTCTAAATACTGAAGTTAGATCCCTGTGAACTATACTTTGTGTTGCAAGTCTCACGACGATAGATCTTTGTGAGAATAATAGATATTTTTTAACATTTTGGATGTTATGTTTGCATCAGGACCACCATTGTTCGAAAAACTTAGTTTTAAATTATTTCGAGAACAATGTTCGCTTGGATATTGATGTTTCTAGAGCACTTATCGTAGATTGATCAGATTCGGAATCATACATTTGGGTTTTACATATAATGGAGAAATATAGGAAACGCGATATTACATTTGGCTCAATATTACATTCTCATTATGTAACAGTAAATATATTAAATTTTTAAGCCGAAGGGAATTTTAGCAGAGAAAACATAACCAATTCAATTTTAAGTTTATGACATTATGAGTTGCTTTAAAATATTTGTTCTTTAATGAGTATGCTTTAAATGTGAGTGTACCTCTTATTAGTAGTGATTTTATTTTATAGTTGCCAATGTAGGCATAACTGAGAGTCGAGTGGCATTGTCCTTCACATACTTCATTGCTTGACATGCAGTGCACAGCTCAATATGATGACTCCATTTAGTACAACTGTCACAAATTAACCATCCAAGAAAGTATGAGTAATCAAAATGGTAACATTGAAAGCATCTCAAAGGATTCTAGATATGAGGGTGGATAGATAATTTTGTGCAGCAGATATAAATGAGCAATCGCTACGCGCGTGGGATTTTTAACTGATTATAAGAAGCAAAGATTGCGTAAAGAAGGTTACACAACAAACATAAACATAGAAATTGCAACATAGCGATTACACTTCTTGGAGAGTGTGGAGCTTCTCGCTTGCCATCGAAAAGTAGAAGTTGACAGCAGATAATCAAGGAGAAGACAATTTTACAAGAAGGAAGGAATCATATGAACCTTGGAATTGGCATACCATTACCTACTAAACGGCTCATCCACTAAATGAGTGATGCCCAAGCAAGCCTCTGAGGAATGGAAAATGAGGTAGTATTAATGTTATATTTTTTTCTTCAATAATAAATTTGAAACGCAGCTCTAGGAAAATACACTCAAGCAAAAATTCTTACTAATAATGAAGAACATGGCGTAGATGAAAATATTGACAAACTACTAAGAAATCTCCCACTGATAGCAATTCCAAACTCACGTATATTACAATAATTTGATATAATATCACGGATAATATTGGAATTTTTACTTTTCTGAATACAGGAAGACAGAAATGATCGCTCTTATTTTAGACTTTCATTAGAATCAGGCCAATTCTCTAAACCAACACCTTAAAGTAAATTCGCAGAGACTTTATCGTAAATAAACTCAACAAGAAATTTAAATGAAAGAAAAATATCTTATTTGGAAATATTCATCTTTTAGCAACTTGTATTTGTGAGAAATGCGTTTAAAATTTATGCAGAAACGTAATAAAATAGAATGCCATAATCTTTGTACAAACGAAGAAAAAGAAGGTCTGTCTAATAGTAGCTTATGGAAACGTTTCGAATTCAACTATCGTTGCAAATTCTGCTTCAGCAGTGCATGTTGCTGGGGTGATGAATCTGCTTTTAAAATTTTAAACTACTGAAGGAGTTCCCACAAATTGCCTCAACCACTGTATTTCACGTCGACAGGGCGAGGTAGTGGGAAAAGTTTTCAACCAACAATAGTCACGCCTCGGTAGAACTTTATTGCTATGACACTTCCTCTGCGCAAAGCTGATGGTAACAGAAGCGGATAGTGAGAGAAAGATAATGTATGAGAGTTGGTTTGACGGGGCTTATTCCCAGTAAGGACAAACTTCAGAATACTTGATAATCAATATTTTGCTCCATTGAAAGAGCTAAGGCTGAAGTGAGATGGAGGAAAAGAGTTTCCTCCGTCTTGTCGATAAGGGAGGGTGAGGTAGAGAGTGTCAGGACTAAGTATAATTTTAGTAAAAAGTGGTAATAAATTTTTTTCAAAAATAATGGCATAAGTTCAAGGTGATTCATACAAAAGCATATTGTTTCAATGCACTAAAAATCAAGAAAAATGTAAGATGATATGTTACATGTAGCAGAATTGTATGGGATTATTTTAAAATTTGTTAGAGACAATCACAAATGTCCTATGTCTGACCGTGACCCTCGAGAGATAAGGCAAAACTTGTAGCAGCTTTGACCAATGGTAAAACACCAGGTTCACATAAAACAAATATAAAAATACCATTAATTGAGAAATTTGTTCCCAAAATTATGTGAACAACAACTGGCATCAGATGAGCTTCTTCAACGTTGCATAAGATGTTTGATACAAAATTCAAATGAAAATCTTCCTAGTGTAATATTAAGTGCTCCAAAGAAACTTGCTTACTGTCTCGAGTGCAAATTGCTGATGCAGTTTCTGAATTCAATGTAAGGACATATAAATCATTAGAAAGTGCACAAGTTAAAAATAATCTTCTTCTAAACAAACAATCTAGACATTTAGCATGTGGAGGGATTACAGGTGTTTGCACCAGAGAAGACACAAGAATTCTAGTTCCGAAAAAAAATTAAACTTGCTTGTAAACGCACAGAATGCTACAATTTAAAAAAAGGATTAACATACAAACCTGGGTGCTTTCAACCATGTATTCAATAAATTTTAATTATCAAATATGTTAATTTATTTTTAAAAATCTGGACATTTTGTCGTTTTCATACAGCTGTTTTTTTTCCCCCAATCAGGTTTAACTTTTCACTCCATAATTAAAATATAAATCTTTTGTATTGAAGATAAGTGTTTTAAATTTTGTATATATATTTTAAATTATATGATTATGGATTTTTATGATTATGGAAAATATTTGCTTAAAAAAAAGAGTAAATTGATTTTTATTCACAATTTTTACTCAAAATTTTAACTGTCTTTTTTTTTTCCATATTCTGTTTTTCTTCATCTTCATATTTTTAAAACTCTATAAGGCTTTTTTCCTAAATAAGATAGAGCTTTCAAATTTTGTGTATAATTGCGGTATTATGTATATAATAAAACTGTGCATGCAATAAGCATTCACTTTAGCTTTTTAGACACTAGATCTAAAATGATATATTACTAAATTTTCCTATTTTTCACCACATACAACAGTAAAAATTTTATATTAAAACAAATACTAAATATATCTTGTAAAACATGCAAATTTTTTTGTAGTATATTTCAGAGAATCTATAAAAAAAATTTTAAGCAAAAATACTCATACTTGAAAAAGTAGTAACAAATTTAAGAAATTAAAAAACTTTTTTAAGTAGGCTGATTTAATTTTTTTCAGGGTGTTTTTTTATTTCAATGTTAATGTATAGTACTATCAAATTTTTTTGTACAATGCTTAAAATTTAAAAAATTGTTGTGAAGGTACCATGTTTCCATAAATGTGTCTGGTGAAAATGCAAAAATTAGCAAAGAATAATGTGTAAACAATATGGTAAACAAGACTTGGTACAGAGCTCCATAATAAAATCAAGGAAAGTCTAAATAAAAGAACAATGAGTCATAACTGTAAAGAAGGAAGTTTAAAAAAATGTAAAGCTAACAAAATTTTATAGAAACACTATAAAGGAAAATGTTCTGCGATATTCAAAAAATGGAATCATTAACATATAGAACATCTAAGCATAGTAAATACTTCACTGGTTCTAATTCATGGCATTTCTGTCAAATAGCTTTGGCTAACAATGAAGAGCCAAATTCTATTAAACAATGAAAATGAAATTATCAGAAGAAGTTCTTAGAAAATTCAAAGGCACATTAACAACAAATTGATAGCAAAGATATATTCCTGGTTAAACCCAAAACACGTAAATGAAATTATCCTTGACATTATATGATAAAAAAAAAACCATTAAAAAGAATTTTTTGTTCTTAAAAAGAAATTAGAAATAGCTGTAATTAAATCTATAACGGAATTTAATTTTATTTGCTTTAATAACATGAGTTTAGAGCTGAATAAATTTCAATGCATCATCTTTTTATTTTATATTGCTCAAAGATACGACAAACGATGTATAGTTTAAAGTGAAAATGGGAACTTTGATATATTGAATAACAAAAAGAATTATAAAAAGGTTTCTAAATCAGTCAAAACAATAAAATGTATTATTGAAAAAGGAGACAAAATATATTGTTCCAACAAATTTTATTTTTTTAGTATAAATTGATTTTATATTCTGTTAAATGTATTATGTTATTCCTAAAATCTCAATATGTCAAACTGTGTTGTTTCAAACACTCCCGAAAGGAACACAGATTATTGATATAAAAGTACAACATTTGTGGAATAATAAATTTTTTTTATTAATCCATTTACATGAAATAAAACACAAATTCATGCTCATTTTTGAGTATGAATTTGTCTTGCTACTTTCTTTACAAATATATACAAAACTTCAAACTGACATTTCAAAACCATAATGTCTTTCAAATCTCTGAAATGAAAAAAAAAAAAAAAAAAAAAAAAAAAAAAAAATTAATATTAGTAAAAAAATAAATAAAATATTGCAATATTTTTATATTGTACTAATTTACTTTGGTAACCAATTGTTTTGCTTGATCAATCTTCCATAAATAAATTAAAATAATTTTCGTCATTTGATATTAAAGGTGTAATGTATTTTGAAAACAAAATTGTGAATTACATTTAATAAGGCATTTTTTATTCACAATTTTACATGGTAATCTCACTGTTTTAGGTGTATTACAACTTGGTACATCAACAAAAGAATTAGACTACTACATTATTGGCACCTTTTAGATTTTTAATAATGAGAATTGATTAAATCCACTTTTGATGACCAGTTTAATTAATGAAAAAGGTATTTTACAAAGTTAATAAGATCTGTTTTTGTTTTCAGTTCCAATGAAAACAAAAATAAAATGTAAATCTAAAAGATCAATGCAAAAAAAAAAAAAAAAAATGCACTGAGAGATTGCTTGCATTTATAGACTTGCTTTCCCCGTCATTTTCTCTTAACAGAGAGTGAAGTATTTTCGCTCTTTTTTCATCCATTACCAATAGCAGCAAAGCGAAATGATGTTGCAATCATACGAGTACATTAGCGTCTGAGAAAGTAAGGCAATGAAAATGAGCTGATTTAAAAGTTATTACCTCGGGTGACAAGCATAATGTTTCTATAATCTGTTCACCAAGTCGAGAATGCGTGCAAACAAAACCAAATAAAAGTGCGTGCTTTATTGGCGATGATTAAACATCTGGCACTTTGTCAGGAACGCCAACTATAATGGTCTGAGCTTATTTCAATTTGTGCTGTCATTGACTTCTAAAATTGATGATTCGATTTTTTCAGGGGATTTGATATTTCATACTAGTGGAGAGTGAAAACATTTGTGTCCACCGATGAAAAGAGTAAAAAGAAAAACTTTGAGTAAGTCCAAAAAGGATATGATTTTGAATGTGCATAAAGTGGCATTTAAGGTGAAACCTGAACTTTTGATTTCCGATATTAGGGTGAAAGCAGCTCATATAATGGGAGTAAGTCAAACTTTTTTTCCGAGTGACACGAGTATACAAAAAGTTTGGTACATTAAATACTTTCTCTCTCTACACACATATATATATATATATATATATATATATATATATATATATATATATATAATTTTTTTATAGAAGAATAATGTATAATTTTAATAAAAAGGAAATTCAATTATTTAATCTTAAATGTAGTCGGATAAGTTGATGTAACATTTCCTTAATATTAAGACTTCGCATTGTCAACAGTATTTAACACTACACTTGCTGGAAAAACGAAACTACGTTATACTGCAAATATTTGAATCTGTGTAAATAAGTAAGTGTTGCATTCTAAATATGAAAAAAAAAAAAAAAAAAAACTCTTATAATTGAGAGAATAAATGTATTGTTTTGTTACTATAATATTTAAGTTAAAGAATGTCAAATTAAAAATTGAAAAATGAAACTCCAAAGTTTATATTGACACCTTTAAAATGGTATATATGCACTCAATTTTATAAAATATGGGTCAATGGTAATACAAACATATTCATTTTTATTATGAATTGAGATTACTCTTACTTACTCATTTTTCATCAAATATTTTATCAAAACTATCAGTTCATTGTAAACTTTCACTTCAACTTTTTGGCTTCAGTTTTTAACTGAAAAATAAATAAATATTATTATAATTTTACTTTTTAATTTAATAATATAAATAACATATATGTATTAATTATATTATAAGTATTATATTTTTAAATGTTTTATTATACTGAAAAAATATTATGATAGAGAGTTAACCGTTTTTAGGTATAGTTGGATAAAATAAACATTAAATTAGTCAATTTAAAAAAAAATTGAAAATTTTCAGAAATTTGTTTTTAAATTTTTTATTATTTAAGTGTATTATTTAACTAAAAAAAATTCCAAACAAAACTTTAATTTTTTTTTTCAAAAAAGTGATTTCAAACATAGATATTAAATCTAAACTTTAGTACTCTGTAGAATTATTAATAATAAAATAAATTAAAGCTTTGTAGAATTAGCAATGGTTTAAAGATGCAATATTTAAGGTAGGTGACTATGTTGAAAAGTCAATTTTTATTTTATTATAAATTATTTATCTCAGAAGATTTTTTTTTTCTTTTTAAAATCATTTGAATTTTGTTTGTACATCCTTTCTTTGAAAAGTTATATAAATTTTTATACTTTACAAATTTATATTTTGAGCCGAAAGTTGTTTTTCAGAGACTGGGATTTGAACAAATTTCGGTACAATATGCCATATATTAAAAACACATCAATGACAAATGTTAAACTTTTATTTTAGTACTATGATATAGCCATTAGTTTATTTTTCTTTTTATCATGTTCAGGAATTGTAGCTACTTTTTTTATATTCATGTTTGGTTTTGTTCTAATGAGACGTTTGCTCCGCAATTCGTTTTCTACTTTTATCGATTTCAGTGTATATTTTAGACTAAATTAATTATTTTTACTAATTAAAAGATTTTTTGTACTTTCATACTTTTATTGTAATGGTAAACTTAAAGAAAATTCGTTCAAAAAGGTGAAAGTTTTAAAGCAATAGTTTCGCTCCTGCTGGTTTTGTCGCTTCCAGAAGGTAATCATTACCTTATTCAAAAGACCATAGAAAAAAGAAATTAAAATATCTAAAACAATTTTTTTAAAGGGAATAAAAGAAGGTGCGATGTATCAACCAGGAAAATTTTAAAGTTCTATTGTGATTATATGTTTTTAAATTTTAATAAAATTTTCTTACAGGAAACCTCCGAAATAAAATTACACTGCCTTTTTTTTTTGTTCAAATTTGGTATATTGACTTTTTTATATGTTTTATAGTGAATGAACTACAGAATAAGTTATTTATTAATTTAATAAAATATTACAGTTGTTTTAATACTTGAGAAAATGAAAAAATTTGAAAATTTCATGCAGTCGAACCCTAGTATTTAAAGATTGGAGTTTAGCTTATTTTGAAGTTCACACATTAGATATTATGTTTCTTAAGTTGCAAAATTTAGGACAAATCCTTTGATAAACTTATCAAATAGAATGTTTTGGTTTTGTGCCCTTGTTTTTTCCAATTTTCAAAGCCTTTTTGGTTTTTAATTGGCATTTTTTAGTTTCATAGATGTTTTTCAATCTGGTTGATGCAGAAACGCAAAAATATTAGTATTTTATAACTATTTTTAAAAAACATTCTAATTTTATAATTTGACATTAAAACATATTATTGGAAAATACATATTGCAAAAAAAAAGTACTTGCTTTTGTGATTTTTTTTCTAAATATGTCTTATTTACTTTTAAAAAAATGTAAAATAATAAAAGGATAAATAGCAACTTACTTACATTTTTTGATGTCTTTCACTGCTGTGAGAATTACTGTCAGAATCATACACATTACCTTTAAATACTATTTAAAATTTATTTTAATAACAAGATATAACTTTGTATAAATAATTTTTTTATTTATAATTGTATAATTCATAATTGAAACCAATCCAACGAGAAAATAAATTTAAAAATTTTCATCCTTTTTGCAGTAAAATGGAATTGTTAAGAAACATTTGTACTCTTGTTTTTAATAAGAGTGAAATGTGTTCAAGCTATTACCTCATAAAGTTTGAAAAATATAATGCAAAAATGCTGGATGCAAAAAGTTTAATTTTATTTCTGGAAAGTTGAGTGAAAAAAGTGCGAAAATGTATTTTATTGAGTTAAGCACTCAAATAAATTTAATAAAGATGATAATTGTTTAATTTATCTACAGAGAATTTATTTTTGTTTCTTCAATTATTAGAAACAATACTATTGGCAAATACATGCTAAAAATCACCAAAAACAACATAGAACATTAAATAAATTTATTTCTACTTTCAGTTTTAAAATTATTGCTTAGAAATGCATTGAATCACCACTAGGACAACCCAGGTACTAAATTTTGTGGCTATGAATGTGATATATCTTTTTCTAGGCATTATACACATTTCTTCATAACACAATATCAAAGAAAGTAATTAAAGTGATAACCAAGATCTGCTGCAACTGAAATTTGGAAGCAAAATTCAGTGAATTAGGGAAATTCAGAACTTTACAAATGTTGCAAGCATTTTTTTTTTTTTTTTTTTTGAATAAGTGAAAAATTTATCCATAAAATAATTTTTAAAGTTAAGAATTCTTAATGTTGCAAGTTACTTTGCATGTTAATCACAGCAAACAATTAGTCATCTCAAAGTGTGAATATGGAAACAGTGAAATGATATCCAATATCAAGAAGATAACAGTTTTAAAGCTCTACTGCCCCCCCCCCCTCCATTTGCATATAGTACCTTACTAATGTTTCATTGAAAATCATTTATTTTTTGGTTCGAAATACAGTAAAAAATCTGCAAAGCTTGAAAAAATTTTGCTATCACAAAGATGTCTACCTACAGTTATCCCTAATCATATTAAATCGATCAAAAAAATTGAGTGTGTTACCAATTGAAAAAAAATTAATTTGGCAATCATATTTAAATTTAAAAATTACCTTGTTTATTTAACTTTCATTAGCCTTTAAGTTCAAAATGCTTGGTATATATAAACATAATGAGAAATCAAATTTTAGCTTAAAAATGAGAACTTTATAAGCACATTTAGAGAAAATAAGAATCAATATTAATATAGCATTATTTTGTTGTTTTTGTTTTTGATAGAGCAATGTGTTGCTATGAATTTCACTAAGTTTGGCACGAAAATATCAAATTTTACATACTAATAAACATAGATGAACAGAAATTTTTGAAATTATATATATGTTGAAGAGAAGTTACTTAAAATATTTCTTCAAATTTATAATAAAAATCTTATTGAAATATTTTCATCGCATTTGTAAAATTACATTATTTCACCACAGTAAATTGTATTAAGGTATCCTCCTAAGGTTTACAGAGAAATTCCACTTTTATTATTATTATTTCATTTGAAAGATCATATTTCCAAGTTTTCAAAATTGATTCTTTTTTATTTCTACAGTACCCAAATTTCATCTTCAAGGTTTTCATGTGTTCCATTGAAACCTTGAAAGCTAAAAACCAAACTAGAAATTAGAGGTTCCTTTACATTACATCCTAAACATTCGGAAGCAATTTTTCAGTATTTTCAATCATTTAAATGAATACTCTTTTTAATTTTTCTGTTTATTATAATCATTTATCTATTAATAATTTTTTAATGTTTACACATCAGTTTTTTTTAAACATTTAAACAGAAAAATTTTGGAAGGAAGGAAAATGTTGGTTATATAACTAATTTTATATGTAAATTTCAAAACTATTATGGATTAATCATAAATAACTTAAATTCAATGCAGAAATTGTATTGGCAACTTTTTTTTCATATTTATTCTAAAAAATTTCAACCAATGCATAGAGAGTAGGCATTGATAATTGGTGCAAATACCAATGTATACTTATTTGCGACAGTACAAAATACCCACAGAAAGGGCCATTAAAGATCATTATAAACATTGTAAGGCCTGCATATATCCATTTATATATGACTGTAAAAGCAGTGTTATAATGAGAAAGCACAGAATGTAAACAAATGATTGAATGGGCTCTTTTAGAAATACATTCCAAAAGAATTTTGTGCGAAATCACCGACATTGAGTGTAAAAATGGTGGTTACATAACTTGTAGATATTTTGGTGGATTTAAAGTTTTACTTTTGGAATTAAATATATTTGTAGTTAAAAAAAACTGTTATTGGATGTACAGTTCTTGATATAAAGACAATGAGCAAATGTAAGTGCTATTCGTTTATCTGTAATAAATATATCTAAGGAAGAAATAAATGAACTAAAAAAAAAAAAACTAATGTCCCTCAACAAGAAATGAAGGTAAAATGTAGAAATTTGGTGAATTTTAAGTAAATTATTGCATAAATTTATATTTAAAAAAATGTGCTTTTGTACTTCCAATTTTACATTCCATTACTGTCAACAGTTATATTCTTATACAAAATATTCATTATTTACTTCAAAATTTAAAATTTTTTTTAAAAGTTCCTATTAGATTTAGCACAATCTCTAGTGTTTAAAATATACCAACATTCTTTGTTTAGTGATTCACAATCTTCATATATTTGTTACATTTCAATTTAAAATTTAGCATTTTCAAAATTTATGGTGGTTAAAGAAGTTTTTATTGCTTAAATATTGAAGCTTTTTTATATACAATAATGATCAAAAATATATTTACAACATCCATTTTAATAATATTTCACAAAATGGTCTTTGAAAAAAAAAAAACTCATATTTCATTAATATTTCAATCCCTTCAAAGAAAAAATTTTAAAAAAAATTATAACATAAAAATTTGCAAATTTTATTAGCCTTCTATTTCTGTTTCTTTTCTTTCATTCTTTTTTTTTATTGCAATTAAACTCTTTTAACTGTTTGGTTTTCTCACTGACAGCTTTTTACAACACATTATATTTTATTTGCAAAAAAAAATCTCTGGCGTGTTTAGCTTATTATCAAATAAATTAATTTTTCTTATAATTTCGGTAAATTCATTTCCTAAGAGAAATTTCTTTTTCTGTAAAAAGATGAAGAAATAAGATTCTAATTTTTTTTTAATGCCATTAGCAGCAATTTCTTTATATTCTTCTAAAAATAAATGATTTTTTTAATGGGCTGTTGGACAATATTTTAATACTGATATACTCAATTCTTTATTAACATTTATTGTTTTATTCTTATATTTGCAAACCTACAACTATTAAATAAATTCATTTTTAAACACCAACAGTGAAATAAATACACATTTTCCCAGCATAATGTAAAAAAGCTCAAAAACTTTTGCATAAAAAGAAATAACTAGTTATAAAAATACTTAAATAATTCATTAATAATAATGTTGAAATATGAAATAAAGTAAAATAAATCACAGATAGAAAAGCAACAAACCAAAGAAAAAAAAAATTCCTCATTCCTGGAAATAAATAAAATAATACATTAGAAGAAATTATTTTTCTTTTTAAAGTCAAGAAAAAAGAGATCAGCTTGATAATTTTTTGAAGAGGGGGAGGAGTTGGGAGATTTATTAATTCAGATTATCAATTCAATCTTCTTAAACTGTGGCATTCATCTTTTTCAAAAAGATCATCCTGCCATTGTAAGTATCTGAATCAATTCTTCTGAGCAAAGCAAATTAAAATTATTTGTCTTTTTAACATTTTAGGAATTGAACAGTAATATCTTTACAAAACTGAGAATATTCAAACATTGAATATTATCAAACAAATAAACACTTGATGTTTTTTAATATAACAATATCAATATAAGTTTCATCAATATAAACTTCATTAATAATAATAATAATAATAATGAAGTAAGAAATGATTCTACATTTAATTACAAAATTCTTTATTATTATGATTTAATTGTAATCACAATGACTTACCAAAGCTATATGCAACAGGTGTCTCAGAAATATTAATTTGACACATTGTTGTAGGTGGTTCAGATTTCCAATGTATTTTATCCTTTTCTATTTCCTTGGATATATTCATATATTAATCATTTGAAAAAATTAATTAAAAATGCAAATTTATACAAAATATGATCCAAAACATTTTAGAAAGTAAATACATATAAATAACATTCACATAACATCTGACAAGTTATTGTAATCCCTAGTTATATGGTATAACAAAATGGATTGAATCCAAAGTCAAATAATAAACATATCTGTATCCGATAGTTTTTGCAATTGATTCGATGCATATATCTGTAAAATTAGGAGAATAAACTCAATTAGTTACATTCTTAAATACTTTTTTAAAGCACATTGATAAATAGTTCATACAAAAATTGTTTTCTAGTAAAAAAATATGAAAAGGTATTAAAAATTAATTTTTTTTATTTGTTGATTTTTTTTTCCATTATTTTAGATTTCAGAATACAATTGCCAAACTATGAAAGAATGCCAAATCAAATTAAGATAAATTGAATTAATTAATTCAATTTATCAAATTAAGAGCATTGGATTTTTTTTTAAAGTTGGATTTTCAGTAGTTAGTAAAAAATTCACTTATTAAATAAATTTGTAAGAAATTTATTCACTTCCACCCAAGTTTAGCATTATAGAGTTTCTTAATTTTAAGTTAGGGGTAATATTTTTTGCAACAGGAGTTTGTTTACTTACATAAATTAAATTTAGACAAGAGTTTGCAGGAAAAATGTAATGTAATATTCATGTAAACATTTTAAAACCTTCTAAGGATATTCAAAATTATCAGCAATTTCATCAAATGTCAAAAAAGTAAATTAGAAATGCACTCACGATTTTGTTTTATTGTCTCCATTTGTTTTTGACGGCGAATAGCTTACCGATTTCTTTTTCTTCGAAGGATTTTTCTAAAAAATTACTGGAACAGCTTTAGGTTTCAGTTGCTTATATTTAATAAATGAGCACACACTAAATGAATTCTTCAAAATACTCGGAGCATATCTTGAACTTGAAAGAAGTAAGATATTTGGATTTATAGCATTAATGGCTGTTATCCCCCGTTTCCAGATGTAGAAAGCAAAAAAGTTTTATCAATAAAAACAAGTGAGCGCACACACGCAAAAATAGAAGCGGATTTGGGATGACAGCCTTTGTTGCTAAAAATGCCTTTCATTCAATCAATAGAAGCGGATAGTGAGAGTACGATCATACAATGTTATTGGCCTTAGAAAAAAGTTTGGGGATAAATGTATACCAGGCTGCTCTAATAGATGACATCTTTATGGTCACTCTGCGTTGATATTAGAAATGCATAATCCACGATTGAGTTTCACTATTGAACGTGTTTGCTTTTCGTCATAAAGCCTTCTAGTACGTGTTTAGAGTTGCCGATGCTTCCTAAAACAATGGCGTTTTATTTAAAAGTTCGACAAAATGTATTTGAATGAAATAAAGCCACTTAATTTCTTTAGATATTAATGTAACAGGAATAAAAACGATAATACATTTTTTTTTCAAAAATAATGTCATTATTGTAAAACTGAATAATTGCAATTCAATACTAATTTTACTAGACTAATAAAGAATCTAATATCACTGCTTTTCTGTATTTAAACTGAAATTGATCGTTTTCATTACAATAAAATAATATTTTGAAGAAAATAACTAGTATGTTTGCATTTTATCTAAAGTTACTTTATTAAACATTCTTGTTTTGAAGAGGAATCCAGAATTTTATTATCAGTAGTTGTCAGTCATAGGAGGATTTTTTTTAAAAGTAAGATTGATTCATAAAAATGTTTGAAAGTTTTGTTCAATTCTACAAAATTCTACAAATCAGTGTTTAAAGAAAAAAAATCATCCATCAACTGACTCAACGAATGAAATTCAAAATTTATATTCTCTACTTTTGATTTGATTTTAAATTGCATTTTTCTGTTATAATATAATTGCAAATAATCTTTTTATATTATTATTCAAAATATCATGAGTTTTAGTTTAAAATATTGAGTTTTTAAATTTTTTCATATCTATTATTTAAAATTTATTCATAATATTTTAATTTGTTGAATTTGTAATTTATGTGCATACTATTAATAACTAAGAAAAAATGATTTCCCCAATTTAATTAAATTTATCTAACTTAAAGGTTTTTCAAAATTATGCATACAAACCTTGGGAACAAAAAAAGTAACATACCAAGATTCTTATATACTTAATAATTAATGGTACATGATAATTAGACAAATGTAGTGAATACCTCAGGGGAAATTTTTGCACCTCTGACAGTTATTGAGCTGCCGTCTGTTATCACTGTGTCCAAATACTTGTTTTTTACAAAATACAAATATTTTTTATATTACATATTTTTATTTTTTTTATTTTCCAAATACTATAAGAGTATTTTGAGTCTTGCATTTGTTACATTTATTCACAAGTGTTTTGTTTGAAATCTTTGAATTTTGCATTTATTACTTTTAGTTCCAAATTTTTCATTTGATATTTTTGAATTTTGCAATTATTATTATCATTTCCAAATGATTTATTTGAAATACATGAATCTTCCTTTATTTACATTTCCAAAAGTTTTGTATAAAACCATTCAATTTTACAAGTATTATTTTCATTTCCAAGAATTTCATTACATATTTTTGAATCTTATATTTATGGTTTCAGTTCCAAGTATTTAATATGGAATATTTCAATTTTGCAAGTATTATTTTCATATCCAAGTTTTACCTGAAGTTTTGAATCTTGTGTTTTTATTTCCAGCTAAAATACTTAAAATCATAACTATACTGATATTTCAATTGGGTGAAATCATAACAAGATTAATATTATATTTAATACTTTATTTCTAAATTAATAATTTTGTTGAGTCAGATTTTCTTGAATTTAAGAATAATATAAGCATGCCTGTCAGATTATTTTCACCAAATTAAGTAAATTACAGAATAATAAGAATACATTTGTGCACTAAATCATCTAAAATTTTAATATTTTGTTATTGCTGATGATTACTATTAAGGTTTTTATATAATATTTTCACAATTATAATTCTTGGTCTTTTTCATATTTCTAATGTAATATGATGAATGGGATTTCTGAATTAATGATTATATAATGTGAAGGTAAGGGAAACTTGGGTATTACTTTTAATATGCCTTTAAATTTAAATTTTTCTTATTTGACCACCACTGTAAGGTAAGGCTGTGTGTCGAGGGCTCCGACATACTTTCACGTCTTGTAGTGGAGGGTAAAATGTAATGATATTTTAAACTTTTAATTTCAATTTAATTAATTTCCAAGTTTTTATCTTAATTTAACTCATAGTAACTTCATTCTAAAATATTCTCTTATTTCGTGATCCAATTCCACTTTCTCTACTTAATTAATTCAGGACACGCTTTATAAAATTGCTTAGTCAGCTAAACGCCGATATTCAGGTCCAAATTACGATCTGTGCTTGAGTGAATGAAATGCGTGATTGAAGTCCGCCTCATGAAAAGGGTTGTGACGTGTGTGTAGCTAAGTCGTTCTATTGGCCCTAGATGGCGCTACTGAAAAAGCAAGAGTCGTACCCTTGGCTTAAAATCAAAAAAGTCAGTGCGCTTGTCTAGACAAGAGCCATTAGAAACAACAACAAACACGATATCTTCTGATAAAGCACCTTGTATTTATTCCACAGCTGGAGGGGGTTTGATTATCACACTAAAATTGCTCACTAAAATTGCAAACAGGTCATTGTGAGCAAAACGACAACCCCGCCCATCACCGCCTGGTTGCTGCGGATGTCCTAAAGGTTGCGGTTTAACGCCTCTAATGAATGCTTGTACGACATTATGCACTCGTCCCATAATATTAACTTGCACTGCTGTAAAAGGACTCCCTGGCCACTGTTTTTGGTGATGATGTATGTTGGGATATCTTTGCTTGCAAGATTAAGCGGCAATTTGAAAACGGAATGTGCCATTCACTGAGTCACTGAGCATTTAAACTTTATGGGCACTAAAGAATATCTTTCTTAATTTATGTAATATCTCAAGAATTTGTCAACAAAATTTTCTTAGATCATCATGAGCAGATCAATTAATTAACAATGTTTGATTTTAAATGCCTCAAACACTAAGAAAATAAACAAAATCGTTTAAAATAATCGGTCGAAAACAGGTTAAAAAAAACTACTTTAAAAAAACCGATGTACTTAAAACTTTAAGCATATACAAAAAATATATAACTGAGATAAATACAATTTAATTGCAAAAGCATAAAACTAACTTAAAAATAATTTAAATCAAGTCCGCATCCGTTGAAAATAGTTGTCAACAATCAGAACACAATGTGCATGCGTGAATTTTCAACTCCAGTTATGGTAAAGCAAATGCGTGAATTTTCTACACCAGTTAGGGTAACGCTACGCAGATTAGAAATTTTTAATTTCCTTTATTCTGTTTTATTTTAGTTCAAAAGTACTTGAGAATGAATCTGAAAGATCGATTAATGTTTAATTTTAAATGCATCAAACACTAAGAAAATAAACAGAATCGCTTGAAATAATCTGCCGAAAATATGTTAAGCCTATCCTTGTTAGCGTGGAGGGGAAAAAACTAAAGCTTTACTCATTTGGCAGTGGGGAAATGAAAAGAGTTTTTGGCGGGAAAGTTAGTTTTTAATTAATAATTAAAATTAAAAAAAAGGGACCCCAGGTGCACATTCCAAGACCTCCAAGGTATGAATGTGCCAAATTTGGTAGCTGTAGGTCGAACGATCTAGCCTGTAGAGCGCCAACATACACACGCATTGAGCTTTATATAAATATAGATGACTTTAATGTACTAAAAATATCTCCAATACCCGTTTACTGTTTCTCGAGAATTTGTGGTTTTATTTCCTTCTTTTGGGCATAATGAGATTTGAATCGCTGTTTAAAATCAGACGAAAGCAAAGAAATGTATCGCATATGCATACCACAGCTTTTGCTATTTGCACATGCGCAATTAGAGATTTTCTCGCAATGTGCGGAATAATCAAAATCGCAATTATAAAACTCCTTTTTTTATTTTAATATGACTTTAATGTACTGAAACCTTCCCCAATAAATGCTCTACAAAATGGTATAAATATCTTCAATATCCGTTAACTATTTCTCGAGTGTTTGTGGTTCAAACATACAGACACTTTCAGGAGACATCATTTTGTACTATATATATAACTGGTTACATCCTTATTTAGGCATATCATATCCTTTAAAATATTTAAAAAATATATGGCAAACTAAAATTTGATCATCATTTATCAGTAACTTTCTGCTTTCAATACATTCATAAGAAGACAAAAATTGTTTTGACAAATAATCTGAAATATATGATACAGCATTTTTTTTCCACAGTACTTCTGTCCTAGTTATCCGTGTCATATTGTTCATTTTTTTTCCAGTCTTCAGAACTTTCATTTATTAGATCAAACTAATTTTTTTTTTTTTTTTTTTTTTTTTTAAGTGGGTGAAGACAAAGTAAAAGCATCATCGTCCTCATAGTTTTTATTTGTGGATTGTTTTAAAAAGTTACTGATTATTAATTTGTGAATAGTTTGTCTAAATGTTCTACTGTTCTCTAAAGCACCTTGATTGAACAGATTGGTAAGAAGGAATTTGACTTTGATCAATAAATATACTGAAATTTTAATCCATGCATTCAAAGTAAGGATCCAACTATTTTTTGTCGTCGTTGTTTCTTATGGCACTTGTCATAGACAAGCCCGTTGACAAAGTCAGCAATTTTAAGCCGAGAGAGCGTCTCTTGTTTTAGTAGCGCCATCTAGGGCCAAAAGTACGACTTAGCTACTCATACGTCACAACCCTTTTTACGGAGAGGTCTTCATTTATGCATTTCATTCACTCATCCACAGATCGTAATTTAGACCTGAATCAGAGAACGATCGCCTCTGAACCAGTACCCTCAGTGGTGTTGTCTCGAAATGCAGAACTTAGTGGCCAAAACAGATTTATACGTACACCAGCCACCACATACACTGGGAGTCTTCGGAATGCGATGTTCGAAATCACAATCCTAGGGATACGAATCCAATGCTCTACCAACCAGGCTATCCCGGCCTTCAACTAATTTTATATGCTGCAATAATCTTCCTTTTTGTTGTTCTGATCTAAAATGTTACTTTTCAATCCATATAATTATTTTTTTCCAGAATGAAATGCGAAAACTCTCCTTTGTCACTGTACGTAATTATTTTATTTTCATGTTTCAATGTTCCTGCATTAAGAGAGGCAAATAGCTTGTCAATTTTCCAAATAAGCTTTGCATTTTCCCTTCCTTTACTCTCTATGCCTTCAGCTGCCAAATGTAAAGTCAAAGTAGTTGCAAAAGAATGTCTTAGCATCTAAAGAAATAAATGTTGTAAGAAATAATTCAGAAAACATGTTTCTAATAAAAAAATCAAATATTATACTTAATTATTAAGAATAAATCATTAATTAATAAATAAATTACTATTACATGGAAATTTTTTTTAAAAAATTCATTGATAAGAAGTTGAACTTCCTATTGAATGGCAATCAAGAAAGATGAAATTAATTTAAAAGCCTATTTTGTATATATCATCTATTAAGCATATTAATTAATCTTCAATTTTTTAAAATAAAACTGATTATAAAGTGAATATTTTGATTAGATATTTGAAATTTTTTACATGGAATGTACAGAATTTTTATGGGTTATCAGTATATGTTTGAATAATTAACGTGGAAAGTTTTAGAATAGATTTTGTGAAATTAATAGTGAAGAGAAATGTATTAAATTAATGTTATGATAATGTTATCTAATATCAATTTTTATAGCAGAAATTTAATTTTCTGTTACAAAGCACTTTTGAATTCACAATATTAGCAGCTACACAAAATATTCTATATTTGTTTTTGTCGAAAATTGCAAGTTTGCTATTCTTTCCCCCTCTCTTTTTGTGTTTGTTTTTTAAACAATCTTTTCTTTCATCTTTCCAAAAAGAACATTTTAAAATTCTAATAGGCACAAAATTTTTAAAAAAATAAAAAATAAAGCAGTTTGCTACTTTTTATTCTAATGTTCTCGATATAAGTTATTATTGTGTACAGTGGCTCAAACAATTGAGAGTACACTTTACTTTTACTTGATAAATCTGAATTTCAATATAAATAAGACATTACTGAGAAGTGCAAACATGTTTTTAGTTTTACAGACAACAAATAGTTTAATTTAAAGTCAACATAAAAAAAAATCAACGAAAAATTTCCAAATTCAAATGTTTCAGAAGCCTTTTAAATAAACATACGCAGATTTTTGCCTCAAAAATATGAGAATACACCAATGAAATTTATGTAAAAAATGCATAAAAAGAAAACGTCAATATTTAATTGCATGTCTTTTGGCTTTTATAATGGCCTCTAAACGTCGAGGTACTGATTCGACCCATTTTTGGTGGTATCTGAATATATTTTACCCCATTCTTCTTGCAACACTTGTTTTAAATGGATTTTGGCTCCTAATTTTGTGTTTTTGGACCACTGTTTCGAATGTGGTCCACAGATATTCAATGGCATTGATGTCGGGGTACTCTGGTGGTGGTGTATAACTCCTGTTTACAATGAAATACATTTTGACTTTAAGTACCATGTGTTTGGGGATGTTGTCCAGCAGGAAAACGAAATTTCCCTCTAAACCCAAAATTTTAGTACTTTCCATTAAATTGTTGAGAAGTATACCCAAGTAAATCATATGGCTTATAATGCCATTTCTAAGAACTAAATTTCCTACCCCGAATGAAGCCGTACAACTCCAAACCATGACGAAATCACCATCATGTTTAACTATAGGATGTAAATTTTTTGTATCCAAAGCAGCATTAGACTTTCTTCATACGGTGCGATGGCTGTCACTATCAAAAATATTGAGTTTTCTTTCCTGCTAAAAGTTATTGGTCTTCAATTGATGAGTTTTTGCGAACTTCAAACGCTGATGAATGGTTTCTTTCTAACAATTCGACTTTTATAAGCAGCTTGTCTAATTACATTTCGCACAGTTTCAGCACTTAACACTTCTGCCTATGATTTGAGAAATTTCTGCAGCAAATTAGATGAACCATATAATCGCAGCAATCTAAAAGAAAGTGCTGAAAATTTAGGTTTAGATGGAAATTTCATTTTCCTGCAGGACAGCGATCCCAAACACGCTACACGTAACATCAACATGTGTAGTGCCTGACTAAGGCAGGGGCATACGGGGCAGTTGCCCCTGGCCTCCACATCAGAGGGGGCCCCCAAATCGAATAAAAAGTTTATTTTACGTTTCCTTTTTTAATAAACGTTCTTCATTACTGAAGTAGCGAAGCAGAGGGGAGGGCAAAGAAGTTTTTACCCCGGGCCCCAATCAGGCTAAGTCGGGCCCTGAACATGTGGTGTCTTTTTTATTGTAAACAGCAGTTACACACAACACCGCAGTCCCCCGATATCAATACCATTGAATATATGTAGGCCACACTCGAAATAGTGGTTCAAAAATAGAAAATTAGAAACAGAACTCATATAAAGCAAGTGTTGCAAGAAGAATGGGGTAAAATATCTTCAGATACCCCCAAAAATTAGTCGAATCGGTACCACGACGTTTAAAGGGCATTATAAAAGTCACAAGACATACAACTAAATATTGACACTTTCTTTCTACGCGAGATATTACAAAAATTTCATTAGTGTATTCTCAATTTTTTGAGGCAAAAATCTGCATAAGGTTATTTAAAATGGTTCTGAAACTTTTCAATTTAAAAGTTTTTCGTCGATTGTTCTTTATTTTTACTTTAAGTTAAACCATCTGAATGTAAAAATAAAAACATGTTAACATTTCCGGGTAATACATTATTTACATTGAAAGTCGGATTTATCAAGTAAAAATAAGGTGTACTCTGAATTGTTTGAGCCATGTACATCTTTTCGAAAAATAAATGACAAATTTTAGATTTCTATTCTTTCATATAAAGCGTTTTCCAATAAATAAATGTTATTTATTTGGAACTTTTTGTTATTTTTGGATATAACTTATTAAAATTATTTAAATAAGTCATAAGATATGTCAATTTAGCTTGGTTACACCGAAACTAGGTTAAGAATAACTGTAACAAGTTTGTGATAAAGTGATTTTTTCCTTTAAATTTTATCTTTTTAGTCCATGATATAATATGTAATTTTTTTTAAATATGACGAAAAAACGAATTCAACTTTTAAGAATACAATTTAGCGTTATACATGAATTTAAAGAAAACCCCTTTGAGAAATATTGAAGGAAAAGGGCACAATCGGCTATATATCCAAAAGTAACTTCTTCTTTCAGCTTTTGTTTATTGAAAATTCAATTGAAACGGTTTTTGCATTCTATACTTTAATTTCACCAGCTTATTTTACGTTTTCGAGATTCGAAAAATCAATAATCAGGAACGTCAAATTTACGGAAGGTCTTTTTTAAAAAATAATGGGAATAATATTTTCTTTAATAGTATTATCATTGAGAAAAAAATAACTGATCAAGTTGCTCCTTTGTAATATCGTTTATAATTTTTTCTCAAAATTCCCTGCATTTTCAATAATTTTATTTAAGAAAAGATTTTAACCGTTTTTAGACAACTTACTAATACATATATTTAAAAACGATTATTTTTATATTTATCAAGAAATCTCGGAACATATATAATTTCTTAGAAGAAACTGCTATTTTTTTTAAAAAATCCCAATGCAGCTACTAAAAAGACGAAAAACGAAAATCCATAGAAATTTTCAAAAATGTTTTTAGAAAGCACAGTCCTGAATTAAATTCTAGTCACTTTCTATAAAATCGGTATTGAATTTGAAAAAAGAGAAAGAGATACGCTAATAAGAAATACGTAATGCAATAAAATAAACAAATCAGGAGCTGATGAAAATTATAGAAAAATAAACTTCTCCTTTAAAAATAAATAAAATAAGGACCTAAATCAAATAACAAATAATAATAAATCAATATAAACAAAATTAGTGATAAAAACTTTAAATATTTTTAAAAATATTATTTAGTTCAGAATTTTATTTTAGTCTACCCAAATTTCTGCTGTATAATATTTATATTTATTTTTTGCTATTATTTCTTATTCAAAGAGTTTTTGTTAGCGTTTTCATCACTGAGATTTGATAAAAATTATTTTAAAGTTATTTAAATTACTTATTTATTAAATTATTTTGAATCAATTTATTACTTCAACATTTTAGAATCTTTAGTTTTTTTCGGCTCATTAAAATTTTTTGAAATATTTAGAATTCTATATTTTTCTATTTGCAATTCCATTTCAGTTTAGGAACATCAGTTCTAAGAATAAAAAAATAAAATATCTGCAGCTAAATAAACAGTAAAAACTATTAAATATCGCCTGCAGTTATTTGGAGAGAAACGTTTGTATTTATATTGCGAAAAATGCAATTATATAAAATATTTTTTTTATTCTTAGAGCTGTTTTTCTTAAGAGGAATTTCATGTAAAAAATCTGGAGTTTTAAACATTTTAAAAAATTCTAAAGAGCTGGAAAAAAATCTAAATAGTATTAGCAGCTATTTTAAATATTTTGCATTTATTCTTACCGACTAAATTCAAGTTTTGCTAATTATTGTGTATTTTTACGTTTGTTCATTATTCAAAATATTCAAAAAAAGAAATTTAAAAATAGTAATATGTGTATTCGGCTTTATATATTTTTTATATGTGCATTTAAAAATTGTCGAAAATGTATTCAGCTATTTTTTTTTATCTTTAAACGTTTTTAAAAAGGAAGAATGAAACACTTTCTGTCTTTAAAAAAAAACAATAAGAAATTAAAAAAAAAAAAAAAGATTCCCTTCCTTTTTTTTCACGCTAATATTTTTAGTATATGTAATTATCATGTATTTTACAGAGAAACTATTTTTTTTAACAAACAACAAATTTTAGATTTCTTTTTTTTTATAGAACACGTTTTACATTAAAAAATGTTATTTATTTGGAACTTTTTTGTCGTTTCATATATTAAAATTTGATTGAATAAATAAATTTCAATCAAATAATTTAAAGTAAGACCACTTTCATGATCATTTTTGTTTTTTTCCATCTTAAAATTTAAAAGGAGAATCAGCTATCAAAGTTTTCGAGACCTCATAATTAGTTTTTCCAGTCGTTACTTATACCTATAATAGATCAAATAACTTATAATTTAAAAAAAAAACAATTCTTGCGGTGCATAATTATTTATACTAAAAAAAAAGCAATTTTTATATTTAAGACTTGAAACCGCTTTCTTATATTCACATACTCGGTTTCAAAAATGAACATTATTATTTATGAAGACGTTCGTTCTCAAAGTGAAAACCTGTTGAATTCTTTATTTTCTGTTGAACCTGCACAAGGCCAAGAATGAAAAACAGGCAGGTAGTTAAAAGTGCAACTACTCATTATAATTTCTGACTGTTGAGTTAACTGATTTAATGAATTATGCAAAACTTATGTTTAATATAACATTCCTACCTTAAATGTACTTACGTCCATTAAGAAATATAAATAAGAGTGAAAAATTTCCGTGACATCACACACAGAATTGCAAAGTCATCGCCTTCAGTTATTTGGAGAGAAGCTTTTGTACTTATATTGCGAAAAATGTAGCCGACCTTGTCAATGTTGAAGCTGCAATGTCGAAACTCAAAACTGCTATAAAATACGATCCCACGTAATTTATCGTTTGCTTTTAGAGGAATGCGGATTTCGCACGGTAGATTAAAAATAACAGAAGCTAAAAGGCATTGAAATTCGCCCACTAAATAGGAATCTGGAAACGGGAAAATGACCAGATGTGTATCGAGAGTTGATAACAGAGATGTCAGACTCGAATCCAGATGCGATAAATTGTTTACGAGGGATATCGATTAATGAATTTCGCGATGATCAACTACCTTCGATTTTTCAGGCCCTCTTTGTTCCTAGCAATTCAGTTGGTGTTGCTGATACAATGCTGGACAGGTATGTAATTGTTTTCATTTTTCAAAAAGTATAATTAATTTCTTGTGTATGCAATAAAACAAGTTATATTTTCCTCATTGGAAGAAAATGTTTTTCTGAAAGTGAAACTATAAAGGAAACTTTTGATTGCCACGCAAAGGATATTCAATATTTTTATTATTTAACTTCTAGAACTTTTGAATAAATTTCTATCACCTCTTCTTTAAGTCATTAAGTTGAAGAAGATTAACTCTTAAGTCATTAAGTTAAGTTAAGAATTAAGTTGACAATTATATGAAAAAATAAACAATAATTATATATAATTTTTAAATTATTTTAAAAATTAAGTTTCGATATTCATTAAAAATAACCATAAATTTAAAAAATCCATAATATTGGATACTTATTATTAAAATGTGCATTGTTTCAGCAAAATCATACTTTTAGAAATCTCTATTAATAATAAAGAAGAACATGTATATGTGTGTGTGTGTCCTAGCGCTTAACAAAATAGCCCATTAGACTTAGAACTACCAAACGTGGCACAGCAGTACTGTGGAGGATAAAAATGTGAAACTCAGAACATTTTTTCAAAATGTTAATTAAAATTATCTGAAATGTTGATATTTCCCACAAGAACTGCCTGAAAATATTATGGGACAAAAAATGAGTTTTACATCATTTTAAAATTCAAAACATTATTTTATAATTGATACTAAATCATTGCTTAATATATTTTTATTTATTTCTAACTATTTTTTTTACAAATATTTCGAGGCTTATTTTATAATAATATATTTCGCTGTTGCAAAGAAATTCAAATCGTTTTCATTGCTGCTACAAATATTTCATCCTGGATTTCTCTTCCGCTGTTGATGTTGGAGAGATAAAGATGCGACTTAATTTTCGATGATAAGCTGGATTGTGTTTAAAGAATGTTTTTATTAAACTTTCTGAAATTTGGATTGTGTTTAAAGAATGTTTTTATTAAACTTTCTGAAATTTGGATTGTGTTTAAAGAATGTTTTTATTAAACTTTCTGAAATTTGGATTGTGTTTAAAGAATGTTTTTATTAAACTTTCTGAAATTTGGATTGTGTTTAAAGATTGTGTGGTGGTTCTGAAATTTGGATTGTGTTTGTGTGGGCTGTGGTGGCCTGGTGGTAAGGTCTCGGCTTCGGAACCGGAGGGTTTCAGGTTCGTGTCCCGATTCCACGGAAGAACCGTCGTGTAAGGGGGTCTGTTGCACGTTAAATTCGTCATGACCAAACGTCCTCACGCTGGTGTGGCGTGGTGTGGAGAGGGGAGTGCCAGCTCAGGTGTCGTCCTCATCATGTGACCGAGGTTCAAAATGACGAGGTCCGTCCCAAAATAGCCCTAGTGTTTCTTTAAACGGAACGTTAATATAACTAAACTAAACTAAACTTCTGAAATTTGGTTATATTGAAACGCCGCTTGCGCTGCTGACACCAGGCGAGGCGAAAAAAGAGAAAATCATGACAATCGACTTTGAAGACATTATTGAACCGATAACCCTACCGAATCTTTGGGAAGTGAGGCAAAAACGCGAAAATATTTAGGTAGGAGATCGTACGAGTAGGGTCACCGGACTGACATCCTTGAAGATCCCCGATATCCAAAGCTGACAATTGCCAGTTGGTGAGAATAGCTGTCATCTTATTTCAAAACTAGTCGCTCCAGGCGGCCAGCTGGTACATTGGGAAAATTGGTAATATTTGATTTCAGAGAAATCGTATTTTATAACTTCATGAATCCGCCAAATTGTCTATCATTAAAGCTTTGTTATTTTAATAATTTTATTTAAGTTTATTATGCACATGAGCGTTTCATTTTAATTGACTTAGTTAAACTATGTTTATCGTGCTTTCTAGCGGAAACAGTCCCATAACATCACAGCGATATTTAAAACGTAAATATAATCTATCTTATCTTTTCACTTAAACTTCGTGATATTGCATTTTCACTTTTTTATTTGCCTTGTAAACTACATGGATATAAAAGAGAATTCTTCTTCTTTTTTATTTTTTTTATCTTTCAACAGAGGAAAAATATAACGCAATGAAATTGATGCGATGAATAGTATTTGATGAAACAATAAAAACGGTTGGCAATTCAGAGCAACAATGTTATCTATTGTTGGAAATGAATCAAAATTTTATTTAAAAAATCAAAAATTCAGCAAAAAACGGCTATTATATTGGTGTCATTAAAACAAACAATTCTTAAAATTTTAAAACGATGCAAAATTTATTTTGCTACAATAATATTTTTGAAACTTGTCGCTGAGAAATGCCAAAAATCAACTTAATAAACCTAATTAAAATTTAGAATTTTTTAAGAAAATGCATTGAATTGCTTATTCCAGCCATCTTGAGTATATCTATGCAAACTTAGGAGCTCTATACCTCTGTTCTGTAGAGGTACAATATTATAAATAGTATTTTATCACCTTTTACATCAATATTATAAATATATATTCTTTATTATAAATAGAGATATGCCAGGTTAATAAGTTTTTTTTTTTTTTTTTTTTTTTTGCTTTTAACAATGGGAGAAAGTCACGCATTTCTATTGTTAAAAAAAACTAACAATGTTTTTGTTTTTTTTAATTCTCAACTTAGAGGGAATTATTGCATGCAAATCAGAATATAATACCCAAAACGCAATGTTTTGAATTTTGAAACTATGTAAAAAATATACTTATAAAATAACATTTCTTGTAAACTCTAAAATTTTTGCTGTAAAACTAAAAAATTATGCTTATTTATTAATTCATAATTTTTTTTTTTTTAAAATCTCCATAAGGGACAGATTTTTCCATCTTCCAGTGAATAGCTCTACCATATTTGGTATCTCTGTGTCTAACAGCTTGGCATGCTAATAACAAAACATACGCATAGAAGGACTTCCAGGCACACACGCACAGTCTTCTTCATTATTAGTGTATATGTTACGGAATTTACTGGCCCGAAATCGGCCAGTTCGCGAATTGGACAGCCAGTTCGCGAATTGGCCAACGTTGCCGTAAACTTACCGGCCGATGTCCGATCTTTTCTTGAATTCGGACTTTGGCCGGCCAATTCGTGAAGTGGCTTGGGACGATCGGCTAAAGTAGGAAGAAAGAAATCAAGAGCAGATTGTTTTACACACTGTTAAAAATGAAGTATTTAAAAATGAGTACTTCTGTGTACTGTTTTTATTAAAGTACAATTGTTTCAGAAACGAGTTTAAATATGTGACACCTTTGAGTTAAAAATAAGCTTGTAATATATAAAAATATGATCTCGTGTTATTCTGTTCTCATATTAAAGCCATAATAGAAATTATCCAGTGAACTTATGTACTGTAACAACGTGAAGGATATTAGATTTGCGCCCTTCAAAATGACGTATTATATCTTGAGCAAATGCGTTGCGTATCGTGCATGAATACAAAGGCAAATTGTGTACTCAATTTATCAACTACCTTTAAGGGTGATCCTTAGTCTTTTTCTACTCTATAGACCTAATGTTAAAGATCCCAGATCACATTGTCTCTCGAAATATCGCTTCAAAAAATGAAACTTTTCGCAAATACAAATAGCAAATATAAGGGCTAATTGAAACAAATATGGTCAATCTACCATTATCACATCGGGCTTTGGCCAAGGATTCCCAGCCACTTCACGAAATGGCCAGCCAAAGTAGAATATATAATATTAATTGCAAGTACTTTGGACTTTGGCCAAACCTCTTGGCCAAAACGCGAATTGGCCAGCCAATTCTATAAAGTAAGATAGTTTTCTTCTAAAATATTCTTTTTGCAAACAAATTTTAATTCCTTGTAATGTTCACTACTTTGGAACGGAATGCGTTTTAGTGTCTTTCTGGTCTTTGTGCCATTTCATTTGTGACGCTAGCAGGAACCAAAAACAGCAACAGCATGGAGATGGTAAAAATGCCCGTTGCAGACCAACTAAAATAATAGATATTTGTTTCAGATATCGGGAAACACAAACTATATCCACTCCAGAATAGACATAACATACCAATGAAAACAGCAACAAATCTGGACAATGAAAATTGACCGTCCAAACTTGCCATACATCTTTCGCATCCTTCGTAGATCAAAAGCAGGGTTTGGTAATCTTTAATACAATAACAATGGTTCATTCGGATGCTAATATGTTTGTATATACTTTGCAGATAGTTGCATAAGAGATTGTGATAAATAATGAAAAGAACGAGTACTGAACTCGTAACCACATAAAATAATAATTCAAAGAATTCTTCGTTCATATTAACATCCTCGTCCAAGTAACAGCGAAGTATATTTCCTGAAAGCACTAGAGTTTGAATACAAATAAAATATGCGAGTAAAAGATACTTCCTGTTTTGAAAGCCACCTGCTTGACACATTTTAAATACGTGATTTGTATTTTGGACTATTCGAAATAATGAGAATCTCTTTTTGTGAATAAAAAAATAAGACAGTTGAAGTATTATTGTTACGAATAAGTTTGTTAGCTGACTTTTTGTATCGGAATAAAACAAAAACATAAACACATGCAGTAGAATTTTTCCCTAAATGATTATAAACACAAAATATTTCCCGAAATGATATGCCTTAGAAGAATTTTGCTGCTTCGTTTCATTTCTCAAAAAATTATTAGTCCTTTCCGATAGTATTTTATTCGTTTCAATACCAAAGACTTGGAAAAGAATAAAAATTGCTCTAAATTCTTTTAAAAGTGAAAACTTTCCAACCCGTCCTTCTTTAGATGCAGTTCTGTTAAAGATTTTGTTTTCTTTTTTTCTTTGAAGTATAACTTTTTTAGTGATTTCATCCTGGATTTTTCGAGAAAAGATTTTTTTTTTTTTCCTTTTTTAAAGTTTATTTTTACTGGAGCACTGTTCATTTTGCTATTTCTCGTTTTTCTTAAGCTGAAATCGAAGAAACTCAATTTTTATTATTAATTGTTGAAAGTAACCATATAAATAAGTGTTTGTAAAATAAGGAAAAAATAATACAAATCCCATGTCTACAATTTTTCTCCCTATAAACATTTTCATGATATTTTATATTAGTCTTAGCAATTGCAGTATCTTGATATTTCAGTATCTTCATTCATTTCTTACATTTATATTTGGAGAATAAAGCGAGTAAAAAACTATAAGCATTTTGTTGAAACACGATGTGCAGAAATTCTTCTGCTAAATTTTTAAGCTGTAAACAACAGAAAACATTTTCTCAAATTATTCAAAATTTCTTATTGTTAAAAGTGATCAGATTTAATAATGCAACATTGTTTACATACCTATACATTCAAAGAACAACTTGGTAAGTAACTCTTTTGAATAATACATAATCTTGAAAATCTGTTGCCAAACAATATCGGTATATTATCTGTTATTGTTGAGGTTTAGAGTAGTAGATTTAAAACTACAATGAATTACTATTAAAAAAAATAGATGGCGCAATAGCATTATATGCAAAATTATGAATATTTTATTTCAGATATCTTTAAAATAACTAACAATATCTAATTATACATTTCTACCAATAATTTATAACATTCATTTCTTACCATTAAAATGGAAAAAAAAAATATCCTGACAAATTTTAACATAAATCTGAAAACTGTTTTTAAAATTTTGTTTACTCATTAAATGTTGGAAAATTCTCCTTTTTATTCAAATATCGACTCTGTCTTAGGCACAAAATAATAATAATTATAGAAATAATAAATAAATTTATTGATTTTTGTTTTCAAGTCCATTCTTTTTACTCCGCTTTTGTTTCAGATTTATATATGAAATAAATAATATTTTAATAAGTTTTCTTTTTTTTTCCCATGAGAATATATATACCATTATTTTATGGGCTTTTAAATACTATGTAATTACATTTTTTTGTCATTATAAAATTACTATCACGCAATTGCTATTAATTACGTAATCCTTTTACTCCGAGATTCAAAATACCGTTTATCATAAATATATATAATTTTACTAGCCGCCTTTGGCGGCCAGCCGGTTCGCCAATCTTAATGTTCGTTAAAATTTTAATAATTAAATATTTTATGCAATTCCTACTTTAATAGCTTCTTCATCAAAATATTTTAAAACTTCAAATTTTGATAGTCATATAATTCTCTCATAATATTATAAACGCCTTCAGTCATAACGTAATATGTATCTCTCTAATTTTCTTCGTAGAATTTATGCTTTAAATTAAAGTGGAAAGGATTAATCTGCAATTAATATAATAATATTTTTTACTGAAACAAAGTATTTTTTTGTAATATGATTACTGAAAACAGTCACTGAGCGTTTAAACTTTATGGGCACTAAAGAATATCTTTCTTAATTTATGTAATATCTCAAGAATTTGTCAACAAAATATTCTCAGATTCATTATGACCAGAACGATTAATTAACAATGTTTAATTTTATGCATCAAACACTAAGAAAATAAAACGAATCGTTTAAAATAATCGGTTGAAAACAGGTTTAAAAAAAACTACTTAAAAAACGATGGACATAAAACTATAAGCATATACAAAAAATATATATAACTAACATAAATACAATTTAATTACAAAAGCATGCAACTAACCTAAAAATAATTTAAATCATCCGTTGATAATGGTTGTCAACAATCAGAACACAATGCGCATGCGTGAATTTTCAACGCCAGTTACGGTAACGCAAATGCGTCAGTTTTTCTACGCCAGTTGGGGTAACGCTATGCAGATTAGAAATTTTTAATTTCCTTTATTCTGTTTTATTTTAATTCAAAAGTACTTAAGAATGAATCTGAAAGATCGATTCATTAACAATGTTTAATTTTAAATGCATCAAACATTAAGAAAATAAATAGAATCGTTTCAAATAATCAGCCGAAAAATCGTAAGCCTAGCCTCATGACTGTTGGGAAAAAAAACTGAAGCTGTATAGTCATTTGGCGGTGAGGAAAATGAAGATTTTTTTGGCGGGAAAGTTAGTTTTTAATTAATAATTAAAATTCCAATTAAAAATTCAAAAAAAGGACTATCCTATCTTTTAAGTTAGATCAAACTGCACACGGTGTGCAAATTTGATTAAAATTGGTTAAGTAGTTTAGGAGTCCATCGCGGACAAACAACGTGACACGTAATTTATATATATTAAGATAGAATATAAAACAATTTATTAAACATTAAATATTCAATAGTTTTCATTCGCAATGATTTAGCTAATTTGGTGTTTTTAATTCATGTCTAGAATGATTTTTAGCTTGCTCATTAGATTGATCATCTTTAAATCGATGCATATCTTTAAGTTCTTTTGTTTCATACACTTAAAGCTATTTGAAAATGAGTGGGGGAGGGAGTTGGATCAGTAATATTTATTTCGGTATGGATTGAAATAATTGAAATTTCTCAACCAATACTCTGTCTTAATCAAATAAAAAGCATTTATAATCCGTTCGTCGAATCAAGAGAATTAAAGTAAACACATGGGTTGCCAAATAGCTACATTTTTGGCTCACTTTGCTAATTTGGCGATTTCTTTCCTTTCGCTTTTATTTTTGCTCATTCATTTATTTGTGATAAATTTTATAGCACATACTTCAGAAATCACTTTCAGAAGATGATTTTGGGGAATTTGAGGGGAAGGGGGAGTAATTATCACGGAATCTACTATGTTTTCTATAATAAAGCAGAAGCTCAGACTGTCTGCTAAAAAAAGTACAGTCCGAGTAGATTAGTATAGACTATTATAGTTGGCGTTCCTGGCAAAGTGCCAGATGTTTAATCATCGCCAATAAAGCAGGCGTGTTTATTTGGTTTCGCTCTATCAACTCAGTGAACAGATCAGTACCATTCAGATCTTGTTTACGAGTATAATTATGAAATACTGTTTTATGTAAAAAGTGAAGCTTTAAAGCATTCTATTTTTTTTAAAACAAACTGAAAAAATTAAATTTGGGTTTCCACTGGATTCTGGTTTGTGTAGTATAATTTGGTAACTAAAACTTTATGTTGTTTGTTAATTTAAATATCGCATGTAAAATATTACCAATGTTAGAACCACAGACTATCATTTTTCCCCCTACCATTTATGACTTATTTGAAATATATAATATTAAGTATTTTCCCCCCTATATAATAATATGCGACTTGAAATTATATCAGGTAAAACTGATTTCGAAATTATATATATATATATATATGTAACTAGCAGTACCCGCACAGCGTTGCCCGTGGCACAGCGTCCAAGAGGAAAAATTGGCTTTAAACTGAATGCCGGGTTTATACTCGGCTAGTTATAAGACGGCTAGTAGGCAGCGCATGCGTACAAAGGTTGAAAAATGCTGTTCGGTCGATGGCAAGTAATTGTCCCGACGGGGAAACAACATGCTGCAGTATTGAATTGCATTTTTTTTTTTTTTTTTTTTTTTTTTTTTACTGCGCATGCGTTTGTAGAATTTGGTGAGTTCTTTTTTGGCGTGAAAAAATTAATCACTTATCATAGATTTATTCCGACATTTTTTGCTCTTTGTTCTTTCTGATTCGAGGTTGTGTGTGTGTGTGTTTATTTGTCATCTTTTTCTTTTTTTCTATTGAGGTATGTTGTATTTAAATTGAGGTATGTTGACCTGTTTTTTTTTTTTATTTTACTACGTTTCTTTGTGTAATTACCCATCATTTTAATACGATAAGCAGAGAAAAAAAATTAGGGGTACCAAAATGGAACTTTTTAGCCAAACATAGAATACCTGAATCTATCTTGTGAAATTGTGGCATAAATCAGTTCCTTTCTGCGCATGCCCTGCCTACAGTCATACGAGTGTAAACTCGACATACCCTCCACCCTATATAACATGGACATGTCACACAAAATCAAACAAACATAAAACTATATTTAGAAATTATCAAAAATAAATATAAAACAATTTTTTATAGCACACATTCAAAAATATTTAGTCTGTTAAGAAGGTAAAAATAGGATATATTCATAGACAAAACAATTCATTAAAAATATACAGTAGAAAAGCTATAATATAATATAAAATTTAATAATAAAAAATTAATATTATATAAATTATATAATATAAAATTTAAAAATGTGCAAATAAGTCGTTGAACCCACTGTTCCACACTTGTTTTTCAACTCTGTATAATCTTATATGAAAATAAAATTCAGCTTGCTTCATAATATTTCTTTGAAAACTATATTGGCTGTTTTTCTTCCTGGTGCCAAGACAAAAAGATTTTGTTTGGATGTAACTCTAGAAAGTGTCACATAAAGTTATCCATGAGAAAAGCATTCTTCGCTTGTGTCAATTCCAGCAGTGTGAAACGTTTGTACTCGGGCTTTATTTATTGTCATGGCGAAACAGAACCTAACTGGGAACGTTTAAAGGAAAACCGTAAATCTGTTGGAATGAGAAGGATCTTTGGTATTAAAACTGATTTTCCAGTACAAGAACCAGTTAAAAGTACTGCCTCAAGAAATTTTAATATACAATTATTTTCGCTAAAAAAATTTATTTTAATGCCAAATTCCAGCGAGTACTGCTTCAAGGAGCAACTTTGATATACAATCATTTTCTTCCCCCTCCCCCCCAAAAAATAGTTTAACACCAAATTCTAGCGAAATGGCCGATTGTGGTGCGAACGACAGCAATAGAGTTTCCAATCGTAAGGTTCCGATGAACGCTGCAGTATTTTAACAGAAATATAGAAAAAAAAAATCAATAAATGCAGTAAAATGAAATGCACACAAAAAAGTTTAATCGAAAATAATGAAAGTAAGCAGGAGTATGTACAGCAGGAAAAAATCAAGGGAAATGAACAGGGAAAATGGAAATACAGTAAAACAGTAATAAAAAAAGTTCAATTGGATAATGAACAGCTTCTTCACCATCCACAACTGCGTCCATTGAATAATAAACTTGGTCTGGGGTATCGAGTAAAGATAGTGTTCATTAGTAAGAAGTGAATGTGATGGTTCAGGAAGGGGAGGGGGGATTTCTTCTAAGTTAATTTTCCCTTGTAAACAACACATGCATTTTAATTCATCTTAACATTTTAAAGCCGGACAATATGGTCAGACTATAGACATTATTCCTATTGAAACCGAAGCATTATTTCTCTAATCCATACATGGATCGTAATTCAGGGCGGAGTACTGCTTTTCGGTCCAAATATCAGAAACGTTTGTTCTTTCACTTCTTACGCTCTGTCTCAAATTTAAATGTCTTTCTCTGTCAGCAGACAGGCGAGATTCATTCTGTCTCTGTAATTCAATTGCAGTGCGATTTAAAGAGAGACGGTTACTCAATAGACAACGGACATTCTTTCTCTGATATTCGAAGTTTCTTGATGAAAGTTTCTTTCCTCTACTCTTTTATTATCGCGCAATAAACGAAGAGTTTTGGTATTTAATGTACACTGGCCAAGGTTGGATTTCCTTTCTTAGGGCATAATGAGTTTTGAATCGCTGTTTAAAATCAGACGTAAACAAAGAAATATATCGCATATGTGTATCACAGTTCTTGCTATTTGCGCATGAGCAATTTGAGGTTTTAGTACATGCGTTGAAAACTGCAATGCACAGATACCGCTGTTTTACGCATGCGCGAATCGTAATAGGAAAATAATTAAAATTGCAATTATAAAACTCCTTTTCTATTTTGATATGACTTCAATATACTAAAACCTTCCCCAATAAATGCCCTACAAAATGGTACAAATATCTCCAATATTAGCTTAGTTTTTCTCTTTCTAATAAATAGACGCTTCCAAGAGACTTCATTTTATACTATGTATAGATGATATCTTTTCATTTAATTAAAATCCTAATCCATCGTTTCAATAATTCAAAATGTAATCACATTATATATTAGAGGTTATGAATTTTGAAAGAATAATAAAAATGAATTAATTTAAATCATGATAAGAAATCTGCTTATCATTACCACGCATATATTTTCATTTCTGTTTATCTATACCAATAATAAGGCTGAATATGCATGTTTGTGTTGGCCTGGAGGGGGAAATTATCTTGAAGATATTTTTTTTAATTTTAAGAGGATTTTTAATAATTAAAAATTAATCAAAACTTTAACGATTTTCCGCTGTAATATCTACGAATATTGTTGCACAAAAATAAATTTTACTCTGTAAATTTTTTTTTTAAAAAAATCGCAATCTTAATGTTGCCCTTTTAATAGTCTTGTAAATTTTTCCTGGACTTTTGACAATTTAAAAAAAAATTATTTACTTTATTTTTAATAACAGATTGCGTTGTTGCTCTGAAATTGCTCTAAATGACCACTGAGATCGGGGTCATTAACCCGGCATCCATTCACTATCTTACAACTATCAGAGAAACTCTACTTCTTACCATGGAACTAATTGCGCAGGAAGGTAATATTATAAATTCGTAACATTATATTAGACCAACGGACTTGGAACAATCGTCTGAAATGACAATAGCTTGTGTGTTTAAAAATTAATATTAGATCTCAAATTTAAATACAGTGGATAAAAAAAGTTTCCGTACGGAAGATAAAATGAAAATAAACTAGCCTAATTTCTCATCTTTGCTTTTTATCTTTGTAAATTACTTATATATGGTTAATATGAGTCTAAAAAATTTTCAAAATAAATTTCTTTTTTTACAAACCACAACACGTCTTTTAAAAATTTTTAAGATAATTGACAGAATGTCGTACAAAAAAAGTCTCCGTCTGCCATATGCAAATTCTTTCTAACATGTTTTAAAACTGACCTTCAATAAATATTCGAGGTTTGTTGGTTTACCAAAGTGAAGAAACACAACATAGCAACAGTTGTTTAATTCCAGTTTCTAGATGATCGTCTTAAAATGGAAATTCCAAAAGCCATTCAAGAGTTAGTTATCCGGTTGTGAAAAGATGGATTATCTATGAAAAAAATTAGTGAAATAACTCACAAACCAAAGTTTACAGTGCAGTATATTAATGAGAGAACATTTGGTGATAGTGACAGATCCGGAAGACCACTGAGGTTAAATCGCTTGCATAAACGAATTGTCATGTGTAAGATGGAAGATAATCCGCAGATTAATACACCTCATTTGGAAACTCCTTTAATGGTTGATTACAACATTAAAGTCACATTTGGAACGGTGGAAAATGTCATTTAAAAAGAAGCTTATAATGAACGTGCGGCCATTAAGAAGCCTTTTGTAAGTATTTTATAAGTATCTACATCAGAAAAACAGCGTTTCGAGTTTGCAAAGAAGCATGTAAACAAGCCTCTATCTTTTTACAAATCGGTCCTTTTACGAATCGGTGCCAAGAATTAATCGCCAAAAACCTCGCCAAGGATGGCATATTAGATTGAGCTAAAATGCTAAATCCACACCGAAGATTAATATTTCGTAACTACTGTACATAAATGCCGTTCAAGGCTTTCGGTTTTTGCAAGAAAGCGTGAAAGTTTAGAGAAGAGCAGTCCGGCTGGTTTGTCTTGCAAATTACACAAAAATTGAAAAAAAAAAAAAAGTCTTTTTCAGTTTTTAACAATGAAAAGAAAATCACGTATTAAGTATTAGAAGAACCAATGAAAACGTTTGGAATTTCAGACCAATAATGCATTCTATTTTTGGAAATCAGACAAAAAATACTTTAAAAAATTTGCCACAATTCATCAAAAATTTGCGAGACTATTAAATTGATATAATTAAAAAGCCATTTTTTTTATATTTTGAAATGGTGTAAAATTTATTTTTAGGAAATAATATTTTCGAAAGTTACCTTTGGAAAACGTTAAAATTTAGTTTAATTTTTTATTAATTAAAATTCTAGTTAAAATTCAAAAAAGTCGCAACGAGATGCACATTCCCACCTTCCACGGTAGAAATGTCCTAAATTAGGTAGCTGTAGGCCAAACATCTGACTCGTAGAGCACCAACACAAACATGCACATTTATCTTTATTATTAGAATAGATTAGATTTTAGATAAATAAATTTTAGTTAGATAATTAGATAAATAACCTTTTTTATTCGTATTTATTTATTTAGAAAACGAAATGTTTCTCCCTCCATTGAAGGCATCACTAGGAGGCTCCTGATTTTCAAGCTGTATTAAGCTTTAGATTCAAGTAGAAAAAGAGATTTCACTTTCACTCTCTAATGAAACCATAGTTTATATAAAAACTAACCAAAGTTTATATATAAACTTTGACAACCAGCTGATTCACAATAAATATTAATTCACCTCTTTTGTAAACACAAAAGAGGTGAATAGAACACAAAGAGGTGAAAAACCTCTGTTGTGTTTACAAAAGAGGTTTTTCACCTCTTTCACCTAAATTTAAATTAACCTCTTTTGTAAACACAATATAATTTAAACTTTAAATTGTGACAGATATTAAAATCATGCAATTTTAATAGTATTATGTATGTTCTATTTACTGGAGAGGTTCAACTACACAATAAATAGAAAGAGTCATGTCTTAGTCGCTTTTAGTCACCAGGTGCTTTACCGTGACAGTTGGTGGTATTTATTATATCTTTAACGATAAATTTCTATCTAGTGATAAGTTTCATTAATGAAACTGTTTCCTTAATAAAGAGTCTCACTAATATCTAGACTTATGACACCATTGCATTATTAAAAATATTGCATAATCTGTTTCAAATTGCACATTGTCTTTTGCGAGGATGTAACTTCCTTTTCTGATTCCACATGGAAAACTTTTCTTATCTTTCAACATTAGAACAAAATCACACGATTAAATATTCGATGAAACAATGAAAACGGTTAGAATTTAACTGTAACAAAGAAATCTGTTTTTGAAAATCATGCAAAGAATATTGTTACGAAGATGCAAAATAATAATAATAATAAAAAGTCACAAAGTAACACAATATCAAGTTTATTCGCCTTAAGCTACTCCTAACAAGCAGGTTAAGAAAAATCCTTCCATTGCTTGTGGAACTCCAAATTTATATAGAAGTTTATAGAAAGTTCTAGAAGCTTCTATTTCATTAACTAATGAATAACAATAAATTTATATTAACCAATGAATAACAATAAATTTATATTAACCAATGAATAACAATAAATTTATATTAACCAATGAATAACAATAAATTTAAATCCAACCTTAAATGCAATGTCGCGTGGCTGAGATTTGAATCGCGGACCTCGCGCTTCGAAAGCTCGTGCTTTACCTCTCAGCCACGCTATGTACAGATCTTCCTTTTTGCGACAATATTCTTTTAAAAACTGTCGAAATTCAGGAGGAAAAAAATTAATTTAAATATATTTTAAATACCATAACAATTACATTTTTTTAAATTTCAGAATGGATTTTTAATGGTATTTAAATTAACTTTTAAACTTTTAATTCAATATTGTTCTATAGCATTTTCAGAATTTAGGGGTGGAAAAATATAAGTATGTCGCAAGGAGTATAAAAATATAAATATAAGTATGTCATTTAATTAAGTAAATGTAATTAAATAAAATTCCAAAAATATCATCTCGAGTTGCACATTCTCACTTTCTGAAGCAATTTTGTGGCAATATTTCTATCACATGGTTTGACCTATAAAGTGGCACGCACACACAAACCAACAAACTTCCTTTATAAACAAAAGATGATTACTTTTCAAATGATCCGCATCAATTTTAATTAGATGATTTTTAAGATTTAAAAATGTATATAGGGGTAATTCTTTCATATAGGAATTTTATAACATCATAAATTTGTAAAAATTACTGATAAAATAACAATTAAACCACCGAACATCTCCAAAGCTTTCTCGTATATTCACCAATAAATTTGCTATCCCAACGAACGACTTGCATGACACTGGCGTACGAAATATTAATAGGCGTGAATTCAGCCTTTTTTTCTGAATCTATCATGCCATCATTGGCGAGTTATTTGGCGATTAATGTCTGGTATGCAGCTAATTGTATCCGAAAATCGAATTTCTGCTTTTGACACGATTTTCTCAACCTATTAGAACAAAGATTTTACTCAAAGCTGCACATGTAGTCACAAAATACCATACCAAATTTGATATATTTAAGTCATTGCGATTTTAAATTAACGCGTTTACGTGTTTTGAAAGTACAGACCGACGATGGCCAATTCCTTGTTAGATTTGGTTCAAAATTTGATTCAAATTTTATCCACGAGGCTCTCTTTGTTTTGTAATTATCCTGTTAACTTATATTCGAACAAATAGACAGACAGACTTCCTCTGAATGCAATTTGCTCAAAATTTGATAGTTTGGTACAACGGCCGTATTCAAAATTTCCTCAGTCTAGTACAAAAAAGGTTTGAGTTATCGTTGTCACAGATAAACAGATTTTATGCCAAAAATAGGCTTTTCGAATTCGGGCATATATGAAACTTGGAGATTAATCAAAATCTCGATTTCGAATTTTTTGACTATTACAATAATTTCTCTACTCAATGAATTCGAAAAAGTAAAAATTATAGTGGAATTATGAATTGGGTGAGACATTTAAAAAATGATTTTGCTTTCGTTTTATTTATTTGCATATTTTATTTTTATGTACTTATTTATTTGTTTTGTTTTAGGCATATTAGCTGCTAACGAAGTGTTATTATCCTGCTCATTTACGGCAGGAACATGTGGAATGTTTAATCGTCCTGATTCCAGAGCAGATTGGAGCAGGGAGTACCTCACAATAGGAGGGAGATACGGTACTGCTATTTACTCTATGAGCATTATATTTGTCCTCTGTGAATAAATTCCTTATAAATATTTTTGAACCAACTTTTTATATCAGTCTTAATCTGATACCAAATTTCATTCTTCAAGCTCAAAGCGTTCATGAGTTAGCTTTGTCACAAACAGGCAGACAGACATTTTCCAAAAATGCGTTTTCCGAATTGCGGGAAGTCTGAAACGTGGAGATTCGTCAAAATCTCGAGTTCGAATTATATGCTATTACTATACTTTCTCCTTACAACGTATACAAAAAAGATTTAAAAAATTTGAAACATCTCAATTACAAAATAACTAAAAGAAACATGAAAATCTTTCGATACGGATAAAGAAATTTGAATCTACACCTCCTATTTGACTTACTTCTTAAGGTCCTTTTATTTCCTTAATACCATAGCATTTCACAAGAAATGCTTTTCTTCAACGCTTTTGTTACAGAATTTAGTATAATAGTGTATTGAAGAAAACTGACATCAAATCAAGGACAAAAAGTGTCCTTGAGTGATGGTGACAAGAAGGTGGTTTGTATGATTTAAAGGACAAAAATCACGGCCAAAGAAAAGCGACAGTAGAGGCGATATGTATTTTCTTTCGGAGGTGTCGGTAAAGGCGGTGGCCTCCGGATTGGTTATGACCTTCAGAAGGGTCAATAAATGTTCTTGTCCGCTAAACCGGAAGCCTTGTACCTAGACGCAGTATTGAAACTGTGTACTAGCCGCTGTATTATGGACTTCCTATTTCAAACTGCATTGAAGTTTTAAGTAATAAGTGCAACATTGAATTGCTCCTCCGTATTGAGAAATATAATATTCTTAGTTTGTCCCAACTTTTCATTAACTCAGTTCTGTTTTAATTCGTACTAACGTAGAAGTTATTTTCGATAAAAAATTTATCAATAGCATCATTTAGAAATTAGAATAAACATGAATTTCTTATGTGTAATACCAAGGATTTTTTTAATGGAAAGTTGTAATGATTTTATGATTCCTCGTTGTCCGTTTGAATCTGGATTGATTGTATGAAGTATTTATTTTCATGCTGAATATTTTCGGAAATAATGGCAAAAAGTGTAAAAATTTTATTTAATTAATTAAATTTAAAAAAACGCTCAGTAAGTTGCTCAATCCTTTACTTAAAATGCAATTAACTGAAATTCGAAGGTATCTTTTTCATTCGACTTTCCTATATAATTCCATTAAACTGAGCGTTTTGCGTTTAACGAAGAGAATAGAATCCATATTTTGGGCATCTCTTTGTTGACTGATAAGGTGAAAACTTTATACATATCAATAACTTTGGTGTCAAGATGCTATACTAAATTTCATTTATGTTATTTCATTTTTGTGTCTTTGGGTTATCATTGCACTATGAAGGATAGAATAAAAATATTTTTAATAAAGAAATTATAATTCAACAAGATATTTTTAACTAACTAATTTAATTAGAAATGTAGGTTTAAAAATAAATTTTCCTTAATATTTTTTGGAAAATTATTTCATTTATTTCTATGGAATTGCTTAACTGTGAAATATGAACTCATGAGAATGCTCTGTCATTGATTTTTTTTACATACTAATACGATATAGTATCTACTTTCCAGTTTTCTTATAAGAATTTGCATTGCCAGACATTATCGCGGCTAAGGGAAGAGAGACAGCAAACACTCTAAAGTTATAGCAAATCCGCAAGCAGCTAAGAAGAAATGCGAATTCCCTCCTCTCGTGTTGAGATTTCAGAAAATAGCGCTTCGCAGAATAGTGAAGAAAATCAAGTAGCAGTCTTTGAAGCCTTTCTTTAGACCAATTGGGTCCAAATTTAAATACAAATCTAAAATTTTGATCACAAAATGACGTATGAAATTTAATTCATCTACGTCGGGCCATTTTTGTGTTATTGTCTCATAAATATGCAACAAATGTCAACTTCTTTAACAACTAATTTTTAAGTCTTTTCTTCTTCTTTTTTTTTTTCAGAAAAAAATTCTATAAGAATGAAAAGAAAATCAAATTAGTATGCAATTGAATTGGATTTGGATTTAGATCTTATGTTGTAACATATACAACTTTCAAAAAAATGAAAACAAATAGAATATAAAACAAATAAATATTTTCAATAGAATTTGAAAAAATATTAATAATGAATTCTGGAATTACCCGCTTTTGCCACTAATTTGTTTCAAGTATTCGTATAATGACATCATAAGTCAAGTGACATCAGCCATCATAAGTCAGGTGCATGGTGACATTAACTCAAGTGAGGTTATTCGGTGATGTCAATATTTAATAACACTGGAAGACTGAATGTTTGGTCGCCTTGAAAAATTACTGTAATGACGTCAAAACCAGTTTTTGTTTTCAAGAACAAATTTGCAAAACGTGATGAGATCAAAGTCTTTGTAGTAACTCAGACCTTGAACAGAACAACTAAAATGCAACGTCAGAAGATTGCGTAGAATGCTGTCCAGATAATCTGTTGACACTGTCAAAGGTAGAAAGTGTTAGCCAATTTGATCATCTTTTCCGATCATAGAAAATCGAATCTTGGTGAATATACCAAAGTACGAACCCTTTCTATTCTGTGTTTACGAAATGAACAAAATATTCTTATCTTCACAAAAACTTCGATATTTTGATGAATCTCCACGTTTTAAACATCCATGAGTCCCCAAAACCCATTTTTGGTACTAGGTTTGTCTTTCTATAAACACAATACTTGAAAAAAAAAAATGCAATAATTTAGAAGGAAAAACATTTTTCGCTGTCTATATTCTAAAATAGAATATGTAAATACGTACAGATGTCCATCATCGTATATGTGGATTATAAATACATTTTTAGAATATCATAATTCAAAAACTTAACGATTCAACTCGATGAAATTTGATAAAACGCTTTACCATCAGAATTTTAAGTATTTATCAGATTTATATTGAATATTAAATCTTACAATGTCTTTCATTTTTAATTAAAAAAAGAGTGTGCCAAACGATTTTTATATTTCATAGTTTTTTTTAAGCTACAAAAAAGAATAGAAAAAAAAACCAAACGATTTTTTAAAAGATTGAAAGCTAATCATTCAATACGATAACAAAAGCTTTTAAAGAATGATACAAAATTTGATTGAAGATTATGAATAACAGTTCAGAAGCAATTAAAGTAATTAATGATTTAAATAATCATTATACTTAATTACTTATTATACAATATTTTCATTAAATGGAAATGTTAATTTAAATAATAAAATAATCCTTTCTGTGCATATAAACAAAATTTTCGATCAATAAAAATTTAACTAATTAATTATTGTCACAGAACTTTAACAAAAACTTTTTTTATATTTAATAATATTTGTGAACAAAATTTGAAGAAAATATATAGTTAAGATTTCTGTAGCGCATTATTTATGAATTTCCCTTTTATTTAAATCGGTTAATTAGAACTGTAATACTTTCTTCCACTTTTTTAGAATTTAATTTCTATTATTAAAGGTTACGCTATGGTTGTACGAGGCAATGCAGCAAACAACCACTTCGCCCGACTACAAACTCCCAACCTCTCTACTAACGATGCCCGAATAGGATGCATGAGGTTTCGGTACTTCATCAGTGGACGGACACCTGCTTCTTTGTCTGTCATCAAGCAAGGTTTCGTCACTCAGTACGTTTTCGCCAACGCCCACAAAACAGAAGACCACTGGGAGGCAGCTGAATTTGATGTTGAATTCCTTGGCGACAAAGTAATGGTGAGTGCATATTCAAATAAAAATTTCATAAACATACACAATACAGTGCAGTTTGCAAATATAATGAAGGAAATTGAATACGTATTTTAGACTTCCCTCTCGCAGATTGGCTACAGAATTTGATGTAAATCTACAGCTTTATTTTAAAGACCAAGAACCCAATTTCATTTACCAGTCATGTTGTATTTGAATTTCTGCTTTACTTTCTTGTACACGCAGTATAGAGAAAGTATAATAATCGCTAAAAAAATTCGAACTCCCAGATTTTGACGAATCTCCACGTTTTAGATCCCCCCTGAGTTCGAAAAACACATTTTTGGAAAAATGTCCGTCTGTCTGCCAGTCTGTGAAAAAGATAATTTAAAACCGCTTTGAATTAGACGGTTGAAATTTGGTATATCGTTTTTACGCCGAATATGTAGACTACTATAAAATTTTGAGTAAAATCAATTCTGATGATGCCAATCTGTCCGAATATATCTTAATACGATAATTACAAAAAGAAGACAGTTAAATAGATTAAATTTGATAGATTTAACATTTGTAGTGTGGAGATATCTTGAACGAAATCCAAGCGCAAGTTGACTGTTTGTCTGTCTGTACTTTCGAAAGCATGTAAACGCGATAATTCAAAAACTCAATTATATCAAATTTGATATGAGATTTTGTACACTACAAGTGCAATTTTATGCCACATTTTTGCTTCAATCGGTTGTGAAAAACATATCTAAAACACAAATTTTATTTCCAGATACTATTAACCGCATGCCAGGAATTAATCGCCAAATAACTTGCCAAGGATGAGACCCTTTCAGTAAAAATGCACCACTGCAAATTCAGGCCAAAAGTTAAATTCCGTAGCTATTGTGCGCTAGTGCTGTGTAAGGCGTTCTCTGGCATGACTAGTTTATTAGAGTGTATGCGAAAGTGGAGACTACTCTGATGGTATATGAAGATGATAGATGAATAATCTGTCGAGGTTTTTATTCAAATACAATACAGAAGTAATAGGTTGAACTTCACCCATCTACAGTTGGTGGAATTTTTGAACTATCGTATTATGTTATGCAGATGGACGACCATGAATTCCTTCAATGGATTTCGTGCACAGTTTGTTTTATCCATACTATTTTGGAGTAGTGACAACATATTAATCCTTACTACTACTACTACACACTTCCTTAAATGAATTCATAATCAATATAGTTTTAAAAATTACTAACTTTTTTTCTTACAACTTGTATTCAAGCAGGTCTAAACATAAAAGTTCACCAAATCTCAAATCTTTTGACATTAAAAAAAATTTTTTTTTTTTTGCCAATACGTTTACTTTTTGTGCATTAGAAAGCTTTAAAAGAAATCACAATGAAAATTTCAAATCATATTTTCTCTTTTAATACCTATAGCACTTTTGCGACACAGATATTAAAAGAGAATAAACATGTAAGAAGAAAGTATATAAAATGTAATAAAATATGTATAATACAATAAAAGAAAGTATGTAATAAAAGGTAAAGTTGTTAATATTCCCTGTCTCCTTTGATAAATTGCCAAAACATTAAAAAATATCACCAACTGAAGTCGCCTGCGATAAATTACCAACAAATTTCGACCTCGTATTTAAAATCGCCAAGAAAACTTTGGAAGGTGAATATCAAGCACCTTATAAAATATATATAATATAGTTTCTAAAAAAATGCAATAATTGTTTAAAAATTAAATTTCAAGACTTAATGAGTACCCTAATTCAAACCGTACCTGAAAATAAGAAAAACCAGAAATTTGTTAATGTGCATGTAAACACTATTATTGTAAAAAGTAACACATTAAATCATAGGATCCCAAAGAGGGTAATACCAAAAGGGAGGCAGTGAGAATGAAGCCTTCCATGAGGGCGAAGGCAACAATATTTTAATATTTATCATAATTAACTGTTATGGAAGAGGGTGCGTTGGTATTTTTTTACTTCTTGTACAGGGGTCGTTAGTGCAGAAAAGATTAGGAACCACGAGTTAAATGATTAAAATTAAGCACGAGATGCTTACATCAAGATAATACATTTTAATCAAATGTTGGATATGTTATCATATGAGAATATTTTTACTTCGAACCCTATTTGAGTGGATTGCTATTGAGGATATAATCACTTAGTGCCAGAAAAATCTCACTTTAAAGTATGTACCAAATTTATCATAATAGCAAATACCAGAAAACACTATACTCTGTTTCACCCTAACTTGACAGTAGTGTATATTCTAGGCATGCCGAATCGCAGTCTTCGTCAGGGGAACAGGGTTACTTTAAAGTACAAAGTTACTAGAAATGCAGATCGCTGGCGAAACTTTATCTCGCAAATTTTTCGCCAAATAGTAAATATTTATTTACTTTATTATATTATCACTTTATCGGAGATTTAATTGTTTCCTTATTTTCATTATTTTTTCAATATTATTGATATATTATTTTAATAAATCATTAATGTTATTTCATTTCGTTTCATCGTTTCTCAAAAAAAACCCCTAAATCTTTCAATATTCGGTAAAGCGTAGTTCGGCTAATGTTTTTCGAAAAGATATCTGTATCATCGTTCACATCTTTTAAAACTTTATCTAGTGTTGGGTTCTCATTTCTGCGAAAAAAATGCATGGATTTTTCGTCGAATACAGGATAATGTAAAATCATCATATTTTACAAGACCCGAATGTTTACCTACTGAACCTGGTCATTTCTTTCCAGGGGTACGAAACTTTATCTACAATTTGATTGATAGAATCTTGAGGGTTTCCTCGGAGTCGAGAATAAACGTTTAATATGTTTCTGCATGCTGCACTTTTTGTTGGTTTCACTCGTCTTGAAGGTGTACGCAGCGCAGTCGGTGATAACACTTTCTCTTTTTCAGTGATTTTAGAAGTGAATAAAAATAACGAACCGAATAAATATTCAACAATCAAAACTAATAACTACTAATGTGATTAATAGTATCAAAAATATCAGCTGGTAAAAAAGCGAGAATAAAAAAAGTACGAAAGATTATAACGGTTGCGAACTGAATGAAGCCGAGTTGGCGGAGACGTAAAAGAAAAGCGCGCCAAATATTTGACCTTGAAGACCGGTCCTAGCCAAAGTGGAATTCATTATCTCAATCTTTTAGCTTTATTCGTTCGTTTAATTTACAAAATACTTAACAGATAAGCACTTCTAACTTGAGAATAATTTTAAATACATACTTATAGAAAAAGGATTTCTGTAATTTATGCTATTATTTGATAAATTTCTGCGGATTTTAACTATTTAAAAGTCGGAATTGATGGGGAACTCTTTCCCAACGCGGAGCGTCACATTTTCTACCTTTTACAATACTGCCAAGTTAGGGTGAAACAGAGTATAGGAGATATTTCCTCCATCCTATCCCACAACACACGATTTAAAAATAGAAGATAAAACATAATACCAGCACGTCTTATTAGCCATCTTATCATCAACTCAGCTCTACTTCATACATTTGGACTTCATAACAAACCTGGCTTCTGTAACGAAAAACTAGAGGGAATGGTCTCCTCACAACTTTCTCGCATCCTCTGTAATAAAGGTATTATCCCAGGGAATGTCTTCCGTGGCAGTGGTACACAATGGTTACGAAATATTAATCTTTTGCGTGAATTTAGCGTTCTTAATGAGTCTATGGTGAAAATGCTTGGCGATTAATTCCTTGCATACGATAAATAGTATACCCGAAAATCGAACTAGTGTTTTAAATACGTTCTTCGAAACAGAAATTTGATAAAAATCAACACTTGTAATCACAAAATTCCATACCAAATTTGATTTATTTAAGTCATTGCGCTTTTGATATATTGCGTTTACATGTTTCTGAAAATACAGACCAATAGACGATCGATTCGGCTCAAAATTTCATAGAAGTCTACCCTATAGATTTTATCCTTACAACTCTTCGTTTTGTTGTTATCGAGTTAACTTATATTCGAACAGCCAGATAAAATAGACTTCCTATGCACGGATTTTGTTTAACATTTGATAGAAATCTACAAATTCGGTATAAAAACCATATACCAAATTTCATCTGTCTAGCTCAAAGTGTTTTTGAGTTATCTTTGTAACAGATAGGCGGAGGGGCATTTTCCAAAAATGTGTTTTTCGAACTCGGAAATCTATAAGAAGTTTGTCAAAATCTCGAGAATTTTTGGCGACTACAATACTTTCTCTATATTACGTATACGAGAAAGTAAAAATGACATTGAACGTATTCTGGTAAACTATTTGAAGTATTCAGCTCATAAAACAAACTTTTGGAATGAATTCACTTTCAATCACCAACAAATTTCGTCTTATCAAAAAAACTTTTCATAAGCGCCATCTGCTAATTTTTCATCACTCACTGAAGCTATCTGACATCCATTAACTGTGACTCTCTGGCATTAAAGGATGACAGTCTTTGCTGTTAAAGATACCAATTTTATCCATTTCAATAATAATAATGAGATTTTTTATTTTGAAATATAAATTTGTTCGCTGTAATTTCAAACCGTAGTTGATCACATGAAATGCATTGATTTCGAATACGAACCATCCGAAATATTTTGATACAAAGTAGATTTATGTTCATGCTATAGTCTTTCTACAGAGGTAATTTCAATAATATAACTGGAGTTAAAAGTAGATGATTGTAGTTCCGATTCTTATTAGTATTTTTATAAAGTTTCACAATATTAAAATTTTTATAGTGAAATTGTTTTTAATTCTTAAGTAAATAAATTTTTTAATTGATGCTTTGTTATATTATTTCAGTTTTACTTTGAAGCAGATACGAGAGTTCAAGACTATGGAGACAGTGTAGTTGCATTTACAGAGCTTACTATTTCTACTGGTTCTTGCCAAAACAAACGTTATCTTGGATAAATAAATTTTACTTTCTAAGATGATATCTAATTTATTCCTGTTAATTAAAAACTTTAAACATACAAAATTCAATGAACTCCAACCACACATTTCTGCCACAAAAGAATAACATTTATTCAAAATCAATACATTGTGTAACCAATAAATAATTCAGTTCATTCCAAAATCAAGATGAACATTGAAAACAATACACATTTGGCATTCGTCCTCTCTTACGCTATAAACTTAAAAGAAATATATTTTCATCAGTTCACTTTGTCACATAAATGCATGCACAACATTTTAGTTGGAAAATACTAAATGATCCATAAAATAGAATCCGTTCTTCCATGATGTCTAACAAGCAGATGAGCAATGTATCTCAAAGTCATTTAAAAGCAAGCATAAACAAACCATCACAGACAAGTTAAATGCACAGATTTACAATTTAAAAGTATTAAGTAAATTCCTACTTGCAAAGTGCCCTTTTTTTATGCAGTCTTCCAATAAAAGGGAAAGAAAATGCCATACCAATAGAAGTTTGAAAACAGATAAAAGCAATGCCATCAAACTACTAATATAATAATTTGATAACAAAATACATCTCAAGATGTGTGGTGCATCTCAGATACATGGCTGTTTTCAATAATGAGCTATTCATTAACTGCTCAGCAAAAATATAAAATGACCAATAATTAATGATATTCCATTAAAGAATATATTTTTAAAAAGTGTATGAAAATATATAAAAATGATAAATACTTCAATTAGATTATATTGAAATGCATGATAAAGGTAGAAATTTGTTTAAAAGGAAAATTGTATTGCCTTGTGACAAACCAATGTTGTATCATTTGAGCAATTATTAGAGTTCATGATGAAGCCCCAAAAGGGCTATTTTAGGACGGATTTCACAATTTTGAACCGAGGTCAGATGACATGATCTCCCTTTTTTAGCCTTCTGCACCGCAGCTATGGAAGAATGTTCAATGAATTGAACATGCACCAGGCCCATATAGAAAGCAAATTTTATATTAAATAAGTTTCGAATCCGCGATCAATCAGTTTTAAAGTCGAGACTTTACCCTCATGTTCTGTCATACTGAATGTACTTTTAATGTTTGTAACCCATAATACATAAAGCACCTTTACACTGTTGAATAAAAAACAAAAATTAGATATCACTTGTTTCATATTTTTCTTAGGCAACTTCTTATCATTCCAAAATAACATTATTACTAAAAATAATTTATTTTATTATGATCACTATAAGGGAATAAGGATATAATTTTGTAGTTAGATTGTTTGAAACTTATATATGTGCTAATTTCCTCAAAATCCAGCCCCAACCGTTCCCAACTCACATCGAGGAGAAGGAAAAAGAAAAAGAAAAAAAGACCACACATATCTAACATGTGATATTTTGCAACCAGTCCCCAATCCTGCCATTTACTGAGTCAGAAGTCATTAGAGAGTCTGAAATCAGCTAATAAAATTTCCCATTTCTATAGAAGTGTTCAATTAAGATTTGAACATTGGAATTCATGAAATATTGTGCAAATCATTGCAATTTGCCTTCAAACGGAATTATGCCATATATCTTAGAAATACTACACATGCAAGAGCACATATCACTCATTGCATTATTTAAGATAAGAAATCAATGTCACAAGAATCATAAAATTGTCATCTCTGGATTTTAATTCTTTATTTCTTGCATTTTCAGAGGTAAGCAATTCTTAATATGAGCTTGTTAATAGAGTTTGAAGTATATAGTATTAAAAAAGACGAGGGAAAAAAGTAATTAGGAAAGCTGTAAAAATATACATCACCACAATAGCAGAACTGCTTTCAGCAATCATAAAATGTTTCCGATGTGTACAAACAAAATTCATCACATTCATTTTAAATAAAATGATTTCCTACGGGAACATAAACAGTAACATTTAAATAAAACAGTGAGTTATACTTGAAAATAACAGGACCACAATAAATAATTGCAAATGATCAGCTTATAGTTAAATTAAATGCACGCCAGATTTTCCTTATTCATTTTAACCTGTTTTCATTTACAATTAACTCCAACAATTTTTTGTAAAATAAAAAAAAATAAAAAAAATTAAAAAAAGGTTCATGCCAATGTATTATGTAAAACAGGTCTATATAATTAATTTTTTTAAAAATGAATAATTTTATTTTAATAAGAATTATGAAATTATTTAAAAATTTGCAATTTAAGTCTTATGTAGCAAGTTATTTTTCAGTCTATTAAATGTCCCTCAATACATAGCTCATTAGAAAGTTGATTAAGCATCAATAATGTAATTTAATCTCAAAACAGCTTATACTGCATGCATATCTTATGGAACATTTTAATGTGTCAAATTGTAATTTTGTATCAGCTAAAGATTTTGTAATGTTAAATGGATCGAAACAAAATATACAAAGAAAATCTAAGGTTTCATATGATATTACCTTATATGATATTCATATGATATGACATACATAAAAAAGATATTTAAAAAATCAACAGAAAAAAGCAGAATTTAAAAGTGTTGCCAATATCTATTGATTTTAGTCCCTTTTTTTTTCTAACTCCTTTTGAATGTTTGTATTAGATATCATGAGATAGAAAATTCAAAAGAAATAGAAGCAGCAGTAAGTGATTTGCAAATATGAAATTATAATTTATAATGGCAGATTCTACTTAATAAAACACATTAATAGGTTAACAAATCAAAGTCTTGGAATAATCTCATCATTTTGGCAACAAGCCAACTCATATAATTGGAGTTGGCTGTTATTTAATCAAGATTTTCTACCAGAAACAACTTAGGCCCAGATAGTACATCAAATGCACTGCTCAAATATAGTTTTGGAATATACTGCATATGCTGCTGTATGAAAAAGGGCAAAATAAACAAAACAGCTTGAAATAACATACAATTATGTTAATCATTGATTATGATGTCAATTAAATTGTTTCCATAACAAAAGCTATTCTCTGACCATATGAATTTGAACTAATTTCATTGAAAACTCATTCAATGCTAAAAGTACAGGAGATGGATAATTATCAGTACTTTGAAAACTTTTGTTCTTATAAACAAAAGTAATGAGTATTAAAGGACAATTTTACATTTGATAAAATCAATTTGACCTAATGATCATGTAAACTGATTAAAAACTGCCCATCCCTTATATAAATCGACTTCATATTCAGCGAAAAGACATTCAATAATTAAAGCACAGATGGTGGAATATGATTACTTTGGAAATTTCTTTTGTTAATGTAAACAAAAGTAATATTAAAGATTGTTTATCTTTTGCAATAAAATAATTTTTTGAAAATTAATATGAAATATACAGTGCAAGACACAAACACAAGCTGAACATGTACACCAAAACTGCTTCGCAGATAACATTTCACACATAAATAATGCTCAAGCTAAACATAAAATGCTAAATATATTTATTAAAACAGCTAAAATTCATCAAATAGACAACTCATCAGCATAAATAAAAGGCTACTTTGAAACTATGCACTACACATTTCCTTAAAAAAAAAATTGAAATAATAGTTGCATATACCACTCAAATGTAAATAGTTAGCATCATAATTATAAGGTTACTACAAGTGTAAGTACAAAATGTTAAAATGATATGATACATTTTTCTAACTTCAATTTCATAAATAAAGGGAAAATAAAAATAAAATTCAAAAAATAAGCTTACAAGAAATATCAATAAAATTCACTTGACCAATAGTAAATATTTATTTTTGTATTTCAAATATATTTAATTTCAAGACTTATCAATGAATTTAGATATCTTTAACATTTAATAAATGATATTTACATGATATCCAGTTACACAACTTTTTTTATTGCATGGTTATTTCATTATATATGTATATATTCAAAATACTCATCTAATTCTACACATCTATATATATAGAAACATTCAATAACTGTAAAATATAGACAATTTTACTCATCACTTTTTGAATGGCAATATATTCAAACACTTTTTGAAGGATAAATTCTTAAACAAATTTAACAATACAGATAAATCTTCTGTAACTGACATACATATTATAATTCTTCCCCAAATTTTTAATAAATAAGTCAACAGAAACTTATATATAAAAAAAAGAAATGCATATCTGAATCTCAGTTGATACTCGGATATCAAAATATCTGCTATAAACAACCAAAAATGGACTATGCAAATATTTTACTACATTTTTACTTAACAGGCACTTTTAGAATAAATTATCAGTTTTCAGATAAATATTTAATAACAAGAATATATATTTATTTACACTGCCAAATTTAAGTAATACTACTGTGCAAAAATCTCAAAATTATCATTATTCTTTTTTATACAAATGAGGCACCCATGGAATAAATAGTTACAGGGTTTTAATTCTTGTCAGAAAAAGTGGAAAATTAATGTATGCACCGGTAAATGATAATAAACTCTGAAATAATTTAGATTAAAAAAAAAAAAAAAAAAAGGAAAAAAGAAACAAGTATTTTAAAACTTAATAATAAATTTGAAAAAAAAAATGCATAAAATGCTTCAATTTAAAAAATATCAAGATAATTTTAAATCAAAGAAAAAGATACCACAAAATTTAGAATAAAAATGACAATCTCCCAAAAGATGGGCGATTAGATATTTCATACTTTCAAGAGTATTTTATTACATATGTAAAAAAGACATTCATAACAATTTTTTTTTGTTTGTTTTAAGCTATTTAATTACATTAAACATCCAACACTTTATACCTCAAAAATAAAAACGGAATGAAAATCAATTAATTAAAAAGCTATTCCTTCTTTGATCCTATTCTTTGGTACCCTCCTTTACTAGATGACTTTTTATCTAAGGGATCCCAAGAAATATCCTCCCAATTATTGTCCCATTCAGATGGCTTTCTTTCTTTATCTGGCTTATTGTTGTATTCATCACTATTACCAAAGTCAATAAGGTTATTGTCTCCAGCAAGCATTTTTTTACTCTCCGGAGAAGTGGGGGTGGTTCGTGAGGAACGACTTTTGGAATGCTTCGGAGAAGGAGAATCATCATTTCTTGAATGGTATTTAGAAGAATGTGATTGTTCATTAGACCACTTCCATTCTTCGCTTTGCCAGTCATTGTTTGACATTGTTCCTTGTGTAGGAGAGCTAAAAAAGAAAAGACAAATAAGCAAAAATAAAATTTTTAAATATGAATTAGTTAATTATGTTTCAGAGCACAAGATCAGATGTGGCAATAATAAACACTTAACCAATTAATTACAACAAAATAATTTATGATTTATCAAAATTTGAATCATATTGTTCAAGGGAATATCTTTTAAAAAGTAAATTCATTTCAATAAGGATTGCCAAATATCACCAAAGATTTTCAGTAATGGTTTTATAAAGTGAGTTAGTTGTTGAGTATTAAAATTTTGCCACTTATACAAAATGTGCTTGAAAATCAAAATACAATTGTATGCAGATCATGGTATAAAATACAAAGGTATCTTTGTACCAAACAAGTATAACTTAATTAAACCAACATCATACTTGCTAGCAAATATTCTAAAAATATTTTTAGCTGTTAGTTGAAATTAACTAGGCATAATGACACTTGAAATCAATACACTTAAAAATATTTTTTTTAATGTTAGCACAATTTTATGGTATTTGAACAGACTTAAAACTATCAAAATTGTAAGTTTAATCTACAGGAAACATTTTTGTTTATACAAATTTACTGATGTTAAAGTTAGTTCAAAAATAAAATGTTAGTACTAAATGATTGACAGTAATTGAAACTCGTAAGCAATGTTTGCGTTGATTCTGCCAAAAGACTTTAGAATTATTATAATTTACAAATATAAACGTAATAAGGGTTGACTTAATATCTGGTAATTTGGTACATATTTTAAAGGCAATTAGAGTATGATGTCACATCTCAGAGTACAGATAGATAAGATTATTATGAATCTAATTAAACACACACAAAAAAAAAGACAATTAAGCCTTTTATAATGTGAATAAATTTAAATAAAAATAAAAAAGTGACAAACTGTATGAAAAGAAAGATTCAATCTAGAATGCAAAAGCCAATGATTTGCAATATTAAAAAATCCTTTAAATTAATGATCATAATATGTAGAATAAAAATTTAATATTTTTACATCTTTTAGTAAAACTTTTCATGGATGTTTTAAAATGTATTTTTATGCATACATACAATCACAGGTATAAATTTTATTTCAAAAAATTATGTACCTCATATCTTTAGGACTACTTAACCCTAATAAAGATGATTTTTCAGTAGGTGCTCCCTCAGCCTTTTCTAATGTAACTTTCTGATTAAACATTGATGACAAATCAGTCCAACCTTTTTTCCCAACATCAGCTACCTATAGAAACAATATATTACATTAGAAAACATTTCACTATGTAATCAATTGTATTTCATGATATTTTTAATTTTACTCACACACAAACAAATTAATCTATTTGAGACTTATTAAAACCGAATTTTAATTAACTTAATATATCATGAATAACTTATAATTGAAAATATTTGTATTTAATATCTTCTCAAATGACATCTATATCTTAATTTTAAAAAACAAGTTTCATTGTAAAAATTGCTAAAAAATATTTCCAGCATATGCATTTGTCCTATTTCTTTAAAGAAGATAGAGTAAGCAAAAATAATTTAGAAAACTTTTCAGAAAATCTGCTCAATATTTGAATTAAATTTATAATTAACAAATACTCCACTTGGTTCTTAGCAAGTGCCAGAAAACAATCTAGTTATTTGAAATAAAAATAACTATTTTATTGCACATATTAAAATATTTGGTTTATATTAACTGTGTAAGCAAGCTTTACCAACAAAATAGAAAAATTATACTACATAATTAATTCTTTCAATAATACACGATTGGTTACAGGGTTTAACGAAATTTCTTTTTACTATCTAAATATTGTAACTCAACAAATCATTTTTTTTTTGTATTTATATCATATCTAATTTAAACATGATTAAGTGATTCAGCCCTATTAATATCCTTCTACTAGTCATATTTCTAATGTAAGTTACACTTACTAATAATAATGTTCAATGTAACAAAGGGTTCTAATGCAACAAATATTCTTTAAAGTATAATTCAGTCATAAGTACTGTTATCATATACTGCTTTATGCATTAGAATTGTTTATTAGTATTATTCCGTCAAAAATATTTAAAAAAAGAATTCTCATTACTAAAATTTTTTCCTGTCATTCTTTTTAAAAATCCTGTTCATTAATTTTTCCTTTCCCATATATTTTAGAAATTTTTTGTGCATAATTTTATTTTATCCAGTGTAAAAATAATAATAAAAAAGTAAAAGTTAATGACAAAATTTATGACATATTTTCTCTTTATAGCATGCAAAGTTAGATTCCAGCAACTCAATTTTCAGGTTATCAGAAAGAAAGGCTGGTATCTAACAAACCCCCTTTTCTCAACTTTTACACGAGCATGAGAATGTTTGAACTTCTATGGTAAATTCAAAGAGTACCAAAACTAAATAAAACATTCAAATAAGCAACACTCAAAATATTAAGATGCAGATGCTGCAAATTATAAATGCAATCCCAGATATAAATATTTTCAAATTAACAATAAATAAATTCAAAACAAACCAGAAAACTTAAAAAAACCTTAAAAATAAATGAATACACAGCACTTCTCACCTTACTCCCAATAGTTGTAACTTGAGATTGTAGATCTTCAACTAAGCTTCCTTCTTTAACCTAATGATAATAATTTTATGACAAATAAACCATGCTCACATGCAAATAACAAAGAAACAAAATAAATAATAATAATAAAATAAAAACAAGCTTGCTTTAAAAAAAACTTAAGAATGCTACATACAACTGCTTAACTGCACAACTTATCTAACAAATGAAAACTACAGTACCTTTTCATTCACAGTTTCAGATATTTCTATAACTTTTTGAGAAGCTATACTACCCAATTTTACAGCCTAAAATAAAAAAAGAAAATTCAGTTAGCCTGGTAGAAAATAAACATACATTTTTAAAAAATAAATCAATCACTGATTTCCCAACCACTGAGTCAATGCGAAATTTTTTTTTCACATGATGGCTCATTACCTTTAGCTATGTCATCTGTGCCCCCTCCCCCCAGTTTTCTAGGAAGAGGTAGGGATGCTTATTCCTTAATACAGTAAGACTGATAATAATAAATACTGATAAATTTTATAAAATACATCATATCAAAAGAAAAGAAAGTACAATTTTAAATTATGGCTGCATAACAATGATTGAAAATTTCGATTAGTTACATAATGTTTGTGATGCAGCAGTCAACATTAACTGGGATAAAAAGTGACAGTCTAATTATTGAGGTTAAACAACAACTTGAGAAGTATTTTGTAATATTTCTCAAAAATATGACTTATACAAATGTTAAACACAATTAATGAAACAAACAAAACTTAATATATCTAGTAATCATGACCATTTCATTTAAAATAAAAAATAAGTAAAAAAATACATAAAATATTTTATTTAATTCTGTCAGGGTTTTTACCCCTATGAATTAATGCTTTTGAAATATACCCCGCCTAAAAAAAAAAAAAAAAAAAAAAAAGAAAAGTGATTCAGAGAAAAGCCCTGTTCATAAAAAATGAAAATCAAATGATTGACATATGACTGCTGGTTACACTAATTTCATAAGAAATAAAAACTGGCAAAACCAGTAGTTTTTGTAGCTATGGAAATGCTTATTTAGCTATGACAAATACTTTAAACCAATGAGTAGATACTGATCGAATCAAATTGAATGATGATGGGTGGATATTGGTTTCAAAAGAAACTAATAAGTTAATCACAAAATAATAATAATAATTTTGAGAAAATTGAAGTAAATCATAGTACAAAATAAAAGATCTTGGAATCTTAAATGATTTAAGACAGAGTTAAAATAATAAGTTCTGTTAACAAAGAGAAACAGCAGCATTTCGAGGTTGATAAGTATTGAAAACAAGTATTTTTGCCAGATCCTTTAGTATTAATGTGAAATCAAAGGAATCAATTTATCCTCATTTGGAATATTTTATTAAATTTTTTCAAATAAATACCCTTAGCAAATTTATTTTTCTTGTCAAGAAATTAATCTTCACCATTTATTCTCCTCTTCCCAATCCTGAATGGGATTACAAAACATTTTGCTAACCCTTCCACCTAAAAAAATTAGTCATAAATGGTCATAAAAAAATTAGTCATAACTTAGTCATAAAAAAATAGGTTGGAAAACTTAGGTTTAAAAACTTGTGTTTTATTACATTTATTCATAATAGTCTAATAAGTACCTAGTAAGTCTTCTTAAATGATAACAGTAATATATATATATATTGTTTATATATATTCCCACCCCTTAATTCTTTGTTGTCCTAAAATGCATATATCTACAGAAAAAAGAAAAACAGAATAGTGCGCATAAAAATATTACGTAGATGATTTTACCTTTTATTTTCTGTGCTTTTCTTTTACTTCTTAAGTAATTAAAAATAAAAATAAAGGATATAATAATTTTAATTCCAAACTGACAGTATACTTTCCTGTTTCTATTAAAATGACAGAAGTACAGCAATATGTGACAAGATCAAACATCTTATGTTTATGACTAAAGTAATAATAAAATTTTAAAAATTTTTGAAGCCACTTTCACAAAAGCTTTACTTTAGAGACATTTTTTAAAATACATAAACAAAACATATGCTATGATTGTGAAAAACTATCATTTTTAACTTTAAAAAACCTGAAAAATAAATCATTACATGCATTGCCAGTGAAAACTTATGGTACATAATTTTAATTTCATGCCACATTAATCCTAGTATATAATACAATAAAACACAACATGACTGTTAGCATTTAAGATGAAAGAAAAATTAACCAATTTCATTTTCTAATCTTTCGCTTTTGTAGATAGTGAAATTATTTTTAAAGAAAAAAAAAAAAAGTTTTAAAAAACAGCTATATGGAATAAAAGTAGTTCTTTTTTGGTCTTGAAGATGAATCAAAGGTTTGATGTGTTTTTATAAAATGATAATACTTACACCTTCAGATGCTTTAAAAGCAAATTTAGAGGCCCCAGAAGCAAATGAAGACCAGCCCTAAAGTAAAAATATTAATTTATTTTTTTGATAGTTAAAACTTGTTTATGACAGTTATAACATAACCATTTTTCATTACTCATATTTATAGTTTCTATATTTAATTAAAAAATTTTAAAAAAATTATTTGAGACAATATATTAGCAAACTTCAATGAAATAGCATATATTGTTAAAAATGGCAACATTATGATGAAAATATAATAATTTCTATATTATTTAGAATTCATAATTTCTTGAAGAAAACCATTTTTAAAACATCCAATTATATTCAAGACTTTTTAAAGTATTTTCACGATGACAAAAACCTGAAAGACTATGCAACAACAAAAAGTTGCTTAAATAGGATTTTTTTTAAAGCTGAGCTGTATACAATTAGTAAATGTATCATCTAAAAAAATGTTAAAAAAGTATGCAATTATATTTGTATGTTATTTGGAAACATTGCAAATAAAATCTTAGTTATTTGAAGCATATTTTAAGATTAATTAGTTCAATCTATTGTTCATTACTTAACAAATAGATGATAAACAATGACTGTTCAGAGGCTTCAGCATATTCAAGCAGATTACAAGGGGAGGGGCTGATATCACAAATGTTTTCAATTTGTGATTCCGCACATAGTATTTTACTATGAATCAAATTTAATAAATTTAAGGAGGAATTGATGCTATCAATTAAAATTACATTTAATCAATTTATGATTGCATTCTGAAATATTGTGGCCAAATTGTTTACACAATAACAACAACAATTAATAACTTGATTTTTATGAATTCATATCCAGTAAAGAACATTTTTCAATTTTTTTTAAAACTAGAAAAAAGAAAGACATCAGATTTTTGATTAAGTGAATGAATAAGGCATGTGTACATCAAACTCCTACCAATAAATTATTTCATTCAGGTAAATCAAAAATTTGAGATGTGAACTTTATAAGTGAATAAACCACTTTATACAATTTCAAATAGAAGTTCACAAAATCTGGAAGTATTTTACTCATTAAATTTTAAGAAATTACACAAATACAAATGAATTATCAGCTTTTGAATTAAATGTGAAAAATAGAAAAAGGTAATTTAACTTAGATGGTTAATGTAAAAACTTACAGAAGACAATGAAGACCAAGCTCCATCCATTAGCTCTTGAGACTGACTTCTAGGAGGAGGAGCCATTTGGTAGCCAAATCCAGTATATCTGCCACCTTGGTTAGGAGGAACATTACTAGAAAGAAAGGAATGGAATCGAAATTTCAGCAATATTGATACATAATGCAATAAAATATAAATTGGAGAAATAATAACAAGGATAAATGAAAAAAAAAAAGTATCAATTTTTAAAATCACATGCCTATAGAAGCGAGAAAGAAAATGTCTAATTATATTAGATTTAATTTTTATTTATTCCGACTTTATAGTGGAATCTAAGTAAGAGCATTAAAGTTAAGCCTTTATGAAGAGCATAAAATATAAAATGCCACAAGAAAGATGTGCAAAATTTCGTAAATTTACAGTAAAACAATTTCAGAAAATGAATGAAATGAATTTCAGAAAATATAAGAATGAAACATAAAACAATTGAGGAGGGGAGGTGTGGGAAGGTTATTCTTAAATAATTTCTTTAAAAAAAATCAGATTTAATCTTCAATTAATCCTCTGTTATATCTATTTTTTTTAAAGTATCAAATACATTTTTTAACAGCAAGAAAAATTCTGGATATTCAGCCTATTTGATACTGATGAACATCAAAATATCTTTAAAGGAAAAAATATATAAACAATTAAGATAGAACTTTAAAAAAATCATCAATTAAGGTTTATAGTTGATAAATTTAAATTCATTAAAATTATCAAAATGAATTATTAATTGAATTTAATCCCCAAAAAATTCCAAGATAATAACTCATAATATGAAAATAACCCAGAAGATTCCAAGAAAAATAACTCATTTCTTCAGCTTTCTTTTAAAATCAATACATTATAACATAATAAGTCTTTTTAAAAATGTTACTTACTCAGGTCTAGACAAATTTTCATCTTGTTTCCTACTGAAAAATGCATCTCGCTGATATGATATACTCTTATCATTCAAACCACCGCTGCTGCCGCCGCCACCACCACCACTACTACATATGAAGAAAGGAAAAAGTGTACAAGAATATTATAAATATACTACAAAAACAAGCATTTTAATACAATTGCATTTCGTATCAAAAATTAGCAATTTGTCACATGGCTATGTTATAAAATACCATGTGCCTTATTTGCTCTCAAAAAATGAATATTTATTTGATTTGTTTTATCATGCTTAACTGAAAGCAAAATATCTTTTATTTTAAACCAAGATTTCATGAATATAATAAGTTTCAACTTAAATGTTAAGAAAGAAAAAAAAGTTTACAAATTTTTTATTTTGATAATTTGCAATTAAGAATGAATATAAAATGACAACAATGAATATCAAAAATAATGACATTCAAAGAACTTTCCAATAAATAAACTTCATACATGGAAAAATGTAAGATTAATTGTATCTATGTAATAATTACTGTCATTTTCAAAAATTTTAAAAATACAATTCATTGAAAAATAAAACATGATGCAAAAAGAGCTTTACAACAACTCAAAATCAGTAAAGAAAGATTTTGAAAAGAATAACACATTCAACTGATAAAAGCAACATCATTATTAACAGTTTAAAGATCATGCAAATTTACTTCAGAACTATACTATATTATTATTGCATCTCCTGTCTATAGTTGATAAAAACATTTACCCATGCAAAAAAACATTCATTAAAGCCCGCTAGTTATTTCAAAGATCCTTTGTATTAAGACAGGCAACAAGACAATTGAGTTATAAAATCGTATAATCCACTGATAAAATGAAAGAATGAAAAAAGTATATGTTTGTAAGAATGATGAGAAAACAGTCTTTTTACATAATTAAAATTAGCAAGAGTCAAGTTATTGCAGTTTTGCTGTATATTATTACTTAAAATTCCTAATACAAACTATACAAAATAACATTTCAATTGCAACAAATTAAAAAGTATACAAGCACAATACATAATAAGAAATTTTACACAAGAGCTTAGAACCTCTTGATTTTATTTATTTGAATAAAAATTTAAGTGTTGTACAGAACTTCCATGTTTTTTTAATAGACTGGATAAATTCTTAAATATATTTTTTAAAAGGGGAGGAATGTAGATAATAAATTGAAAAACATATGTTTCACCCTTCTTATTTTTAGAAGATAAATTCCAAAGGTCAATTAATTCAAATAATTTCGATGGAAGATTATATTAGCAATATTTGAAAACGGATATAAATGGCTAAATTCTATATTCATAAACTATCCAAACTGTCAATTGTTTTATTATGCTGATTATGAACAAGACTTTAATATTATTACTCAAATAATGTTTCATGATTAAATAAAATAAATTTTGCAATAAACATTTGAGAGAAAGAATAACCAAATATTGATATTCAAATGCACTCATAATTAAGAATAAAAAAGAATGTTAAATTACAAAAGTTAAAATCCAAAATACAGTTTCTTTAAACAAATAATTAATTCAACTTTAAGCTGCATTTTTTAAAAACTAAAATCAGATATTATTTTTAATGTAATGGAAGAAAAATTGATACACTGATTATTTACCTCTGGTAACTAGAATTAAAATTATCCCAGTCATCACCTTGATAATGTGATCCAGAAAAATTGTTAGTATTATGAGATCTCAAACTACTGCTTGATGCACTTTTAGTGATATTTGTGGATGAATAATTCTTTGCGGATGAAGTTTCAATTGACCATGGTTTACCTTGTGCTTCTGTATTGATCTACACAGAAAAAATAATGTAATAGAAAAGTGAATTTCATTATATACAACGGAGCTAATAAAGCAAAACTGATAACATTTTGATTGATTTCAAAGCAAAAGCTGTCATTGTCAAAGTTTTTAGACGCACAAGATATATTTGGCTATACTGCATTCTAGATTACATCGGGTGTCATCTACGAATCACATACTCTTTAACAAGGAAGTCAGAGTAAATTAAAGTATTTTCAATTTTGAAAATAAAAACCAAATGTTATAATTTAATATAATAATGATGAGTAATCCATATATATATATATATATAAAATTTCAATACTAAATTAAATTAATGAAGCTTTAAATGCATTTCTAACATCCAATTACCTATAATTTATATAAATATATATAATAATATGCAGCAGGCTGGACAGAACTACTAAAGGAGCCAAATCTGGCCTAAAAGCTATAGTTTGCTCAGCACTAATCTAAACTGAACTACAAATTCTTAGTGACATCAATAATCACATTACCATCTAAAAGAATAAAATTAGTCGCATGATAATGTGAACTACAGATAAGGAATTAATGACTTAACAACTTGTCAAATGTTAAAATATATTTGCAAACTTAAAAGAAAGGCTATTTAAACAAGGAAGAAAAAGATGTAACAACCTCATGATAGATAAGTTTTTTGTATTGATTGCCATTTTTATGTGGTAAATAGATATTTTTTAAAGACTCTAAAATTTATGAGAACTTTTTTCTCCTGAACAGTTTTAAATTCAGTGCATTACTTATAATACATGATACCAGGCAGTTAAATATGCTGAATTTTTAAATGTATTATGCTCAAAATTACAAACGTCACTAAAATCAATGAATTTTTAAATCAATTTTTTTAAATCAATTACCTACTTTACATTAGACCTTGTCCTAAATTAAAGCGCATTAATTAGGACAGGGATTTACAGGATTTTAGTAAATGAATTAATTCTGACTGTCTATCTGCATAGCTGAAGCCCAACTCAGTTGCGTCAAATGATAATTAAAATTACACACAAAACATTAAAAGTTTACTTACTTTATCTCTGTATAACGCAGCAGCTCTAGTATTATATTTATCTTGTAAAGGTAGTTTTGAATTATAATCAGGTTGACTTTCAAGGAACTGCTTAGCTTTACGATTTCCACCAACTTTCATTTTCTCTAATTCAATATCTTTCCATTTGTCCATAGAAACTGATCTCACAAAGCTATAAATGTATACTTGTTAATAAAATTTTGCTGTTAAAGACTCAAACATATAGATTAGAGATTAAAATGGAAATTTTTCAAACACGTGGCTTATAAATTCTCATTGTTTTAAATTTAATCACAAGCTGAATCAGTTAATTACAATTATTTTTATAAAATAATTCAATCAAACAAATTCCTTTCAGGCCAAACATTGATCAACTATTGCAATTAAAGAGAAAGTCTCAATTATTTCAAATGAAATGAGATGATAATATATTTACATTAAGAGCTATTATAAAGAGGATTTACTAAAGGTGTTGTTTTTACCTTTATACAATGTAAAGAAATATATCTAATTAGTTTGAACTGATTTGAATGAAACAACAGTTAGCTTTAAAATATATATATATAATGTTTTTCTTTAAATGGTAATATATAAATATCCAAACTTTGTGTCTTTTTCAAGTGCAATGAAAAAAATAAAGTTGGACACAATGAATAAATCCAAAATAAATAAATAAAAATCTAAAATCTTTTCATTAAACATTAAAAAAATTAAAAATTTAAAAATATTAAGAAAAATTTATCAAATTTATAAATTTTTATTCAAGAAAAAAATGCTTTTGGAACAATATACTGCTTAAATTATACACATTAGTCAATTCTACAAAGATAATTTTCAAATCTTGCAGCAAAACACATTGTTCATTTAATTTCAAAATGAATAATTATAGACCCCATTTTTAAAAATATAGTTTTTAGATTTAATTCTATAAGCAGCATAATCAAATGTCTGATTTATATGTTCATCTCATATGTAAAATATTTGTTTACAAATGTATAGCTTTAAAATTCCAAGAATAAAACATTTCAAATTTGATCAAATACAAGTAAAAAAAAAAAATGCTTTATTAAAATAATTAGATAAAAACTGGAAAAATAACAACAGCAGATAATGTTACTTTCTTTCTTTTAAGAATTGACATAATTTAACTAGTATAATTAAACAATCTAGAGATTATCACTAAGAAAGTTAAATATATGAATTTGAGTGAAAATATGATACACTTTATAATAAATTACCTCGAAATAAATAAAACATTAAAAAAAATCCTTTAAGCATTACTAATATACATGTTCAAAGCAATATATATACATATACAAGATTAATAAAAAAAGAAAATTAACAAACAATATACCTGATATGCACACCAAGACCACGATGCTTGCCTGAACACTCTAGGCAAATCCAGATCCCATAAGTAACACTAACCCATTGAGGGTTATGAGAACCACATTCAAAACAATTCTAAAAGAAATCAGTAAAAAAAAGTCTTCAATTTTTGCAAAGAAACGGAGAAAAAAATTAGTTTCAAGGTTATGTAATTTCAAATGCTTAAATACAATCTATTAATCATGAGGCATTCATTCACGAAATTAAAAATATAATTTGTTAAAAAATACAAAAATATTAAATAGAATCCTTTTAAGTTATATTAATGGAGAATGGGATAAAACTGATTTTCGCAATGACAAGTTAGTATACATTTCAAATCAAAGAAAAAAAAAATTCTAGAAATTAAATAGAAAATGATAAATAATACTATTTAAAAACTAACAGGTAAAATTTAAAATATCCATTGCTGTATTTATAAAAAATATTCATGAAGAATTTTTATGGCTAAATCAAATGCCTGTTTTCTTAAAACAATGGAAGATCTTTTTTTTACATTTAAAAAATTATTAAAAATACTCACTAAGTTTTATTATTAAAAGTCAAATCAAACAATTAAAAAGGAACTAACTGGTTAAATGCATGACAGCAATTAATTGCTAAAAAAATCACCTAAGATTGCAGGCTAATAATTTCTTTCAAAACTAAAATTTGACTAATAGCATGTGGCTAATACCCAATTACAAAAATATTTTTCTTTTGAAAAAAGAATTTAAATGTAAAAGAATTAAGATCCAATTTTTACAGAAACATACTTCTATCAAATGTTCAGACCTTTCCATTTCATAAATCAATCTTAAACTTTCAGTTAGTGATAAAACATAAACCCCTATCAAATAAATGGATTTTATGCCAAAATATTAATTGCAAAATCTTACATTATTGTCATCCTTGGTTCTCAAATCCTGAAGAACACGTTTTGTTCGAGGACTGGCCATATTAACAATCTATGGAAAAAGAAATTCACCATTACTCATACTTATATTGAAAGTAAATTATATATAAAAATAAAATTTTTTTAAAATAAATATTTTAAATGTGAATGAAAAGTTTCAAGTTACTTTTTTATAGAAATTGTTAATAGCAATTTATTAATATCTATATATATGGAGAAATCGAGAAAGAAATGCGATATTATACTATTTTCATTTTACAGTGTACAATTAAGAAACTTGTCAATGATATAACTATGTAGAAAAATATTTAATTGATAATTTGATATATCTGAAAATAATATTAGGGTATGGAAGGAATAGAATCCCATTTCTGACAACAGCTCGCTTTCCAAAATTTGAAACATAGAAATAATTTATTTTAATCCGATTGCTCAAGATTCTAAACACAAATATTATATTACCTATTGCAATTCTTTAGAATTAATGGCTTTAACCATCTTGCAAGTCAATCAATGACAATAAGCACATTATCATAATACTTACAATCTTAATTGTCATATTACCTATTTACAGTTTTGTTACTAAATGTCATAAAAAAATTCTTGTTGAAAAAGTTATATTTAATAATTCAAGGCTAATAATTGCATTTCATTTCAAATATTATCAATAGAGAAGTATATGTGTAAAGATTAAGAGAGATGGTAACTTGTATAGAATAATTACTGAGGGGATATAAATTATAGCCAGCTATTAATAAAGTAAGCATATCAATCAATCCTCAACTTCAACTAAACATCGATGCATTATTAATTTTGCTCAAAAATAAATTTATCATTATAAAATTAATAAAAACTATCTTTCTTCAGCAACATGTAAATACTACCATATGTACAAGAGATATGCAATAAATATTCATATAATGCGATTTAATGAAACAATTTTAGTAATGTAAATTATTTGCAGAGGAAATTTTCTTAACTTTTTGGAAGTTTTTCAAATTTTTTTTTTAAGTCATACACATGACACGAACTAATAATGCAACTTACGCACGTCAACAAGATAGACAATTTACCCCCATGTATTCGCCTGAGCTAATTTGAAATGAAATGATCATATTTATAATATATATCTAAAAATAAAGTAGCAGAAACAGTTACAATAGTTGAAAAATAAAAGCAATTTTGGAGCATACTGTTTTCATTGCCAAATGAACGTAAAAAGCAACATATGTTTATATTTTTTGGAAGAAATAAAAAGAAAAGAATTCAGTAACAAAAATCAGTTGCATATTTTATGAATCCGAATCATCTGGCAAACGTAAATAAATGTCTTCATTGATTATATACTGTCACCTGTTGATAACAACGATAATATAGAACTTAACTCCATTGATATTTTAGGAAAAATATAGAAATAAAAAAGCAATTCAACTTACTTAAATACCGAGATAAAAGAAAACTGATTATTTACACAAAAAAAATTTCTTAAAACATAAATATGTTAGAATAATAACAGTTATCTGATGAGTTGTCATATCATCTTCGGTGCAGAAAGAGAAAGAGAGAGTTTTAATGTTGCCATATGGAGTTGATAAATGAAAAGTTTGATAAATATATCACCCCACGTGATGGGTTAAACAAAATGTCCATATTAATAATAGTTTTTTTTTATTTAATTTGAATGTAATATGATTTTACTCCCAATAAAAATAATTCTGTAGATAACGTAAAAGATTTAATTAAAATAAGTACTACGTAGTGATTTTAAAAGACAAAGAGCTCCAATTTACCTCTGAGCAACTTTTTCTTTCTCTCTTCTCTGAGCAATTTTCTAATGCAGGTTAAATGGAATGGTGTCTAATTTGTCATGAAATCTCATGATTATCCAACTTGTTGTTTATTTTAAAATCATTTACATGCGATAAATGCTGCATACATTCATATTATATAAAAACAAATAAAAGAAATCGTATCCGTCTTTCATATGATACAATTATGTGTATATCCTCTCTTTTTTCCTTTTAAGAGAATAGAATCCTATAAAAATGAAATACACCATCAGTTTCTCAAAAAAAATGAATCAAATCGCAGATTGAGATCGAGATGCATTTACGGTTCAATTAGCCCAAATGCGCAAGCGCATTACTACAGAGAGTATGCCCTGTCGAGAAACGTTCACCTATAGTCCTCGTTCATTGGCTTATTGCTTATGTTGTTTTGTGGTGTATAGCAGATTTCTTGTTCGAAGCAAAGGAAGATAAGTTTACTTTCTCCCCTAGCTTTATTTGTTGATAATAAAGTTTACACGTCACGTTGGGTTTAAACGTGCTGCATTTTCTTTGAGATTCAAGTGCTGAAATACTTGAGAGAACTTTTTTTTAAATTCAAAGTCATACAGCTGTCCATTTTTTCTTAAAAAGTGCGACAACGTGTTATTTTTAACGTTGGCTGGTGTGAGCGTCAAAATTCCGAAATTCAAGGAACATGTCTCGTGCGTACGAAGATGCAAGGTAAACACTTTTTTTGGATGAATCCATATGGTTTCTTGACTTGATTCGATTATTGTGTTTTCTTTTCTTTGAGGGTGTTCTTTTATATTATTATTATTAAACGTTCTTAATTTGCGTTTAGGCTTACCATGTGGTGTATATTGCGGGACTCGTTCCGTATATGATAGTAATTGTGGAGTTAGATTTGATAAAAGATTCGTGAAAGTTAGAAATTCAAAAACATTTTTCCGTCAGAATTATATCAATATTTTAGAAACTGCATGTTTATATCTATATTCTAAATCGTATTTACGGAAAACGTAATGTTCGAAACATTCGATTTTAAATTCTTTCAAATTTTTTAGAATCTTTTTGTCATCTAAGTTTCGATGCATAAAATAGTAATAAGAGTTGGGATCTTCTCTCTCCTAGTTTTCTGAAAAATTTTAATTGCCTCTTCTTACTTATTTTGATTTCTTTTCTTTTCTTTTTTTTTAAAGAATGTTATTAAACGAATTTTTAAGATGCCTTCATTATTAAAGTTCAATTACGAAAATTATTCGGTTATTGAACTTATTAAATAAAATTCTCTTTGGGCAATCATATAAAACTGATTAACTTGAAAAGCTTTTAAAATTATTACAGAATAGATGTTTACACTTGTGAAGATGAAATTAAAGATCTTTCTAATTGATGATCATTTAAAATTTTTTGTAGAACTGACTTAAGTTATATGAAATGTCCCAATAATTCATTTTAAAGTTCATTTAGTATTTTCATAATTATGTAATGAACTGGTAATGACAATAGTAAAATATTTTTTCTTAGTTTTTATATTTTTAAAGTTTTGGTGAAAAAAAATCCACTGAATACTCGCAATTAATATATCAAATTGTAAGATATGAAAATAAAATGTATATATACTCTTGGTATTATTAAATTGCATTTCTTAAAGCAAAAAGTGATTCATGTCAAATTTGGATCTGATTGAAAAATATCAAACAAGTTTAAGAGTTATATCAAGTTTTGTGATGCATTAATTCCTTATAAATCAATAAGGAGTTTAATTGCTGTGCATCTCTATATATTTAATAGTAATTAAATTGGGAACACATCTTAGAATGTGCTATATAAATAACTTTCAAGATTTTTAGAATGGTAATTTAGAACAAAAAGTTCAAGTTCTGATGACTTGCAATTACAAATAATATTTTTGAACTATAAATAATGCATCCTAGCATTTCATATGAATTGCGAAAGAGATAACAAAGATCATGAAAATTCTTTGAAATAAAATTTGAAGCACTTTGATATTAAATAAAATGCATGTCTCTTCCTTTGTCTGCTTATTTTGAAATGATTGATAAGATTGTTTCCAGTTTAGAGAAATAAATCATGTGCTTTCATTTTCTACTAATTATAATTGGTTATGTTTCTTCATTACTATTTGTTAAGAATCTTTTTTAACTACATTTTTCACGATGATTGAGCAGAGTAATGAAATTAAATTTTTACAGTGCAGCTTATCATGCCAAAAGAATAATAATTGTTCATAATCTACCATCAGTTTAAAAAACCTGTTTGAAATGGTATCAAGAAGAAAAACTGGAAGGTTAACTATTCAAGCCATGCTAATTTAGATTGAGACATTAAATAGAAATTTATAAAATCATTTGGATTAAGTGCTCATTAAAAACATATTTATACTAAAATGTTTATTTCCACATTTCTGAAATCGATTTGTAGTTTCATTTTCTTCGTGAGAATTCTACAATATCTTTAATATCTTGAGCAGCTGTTTAAATTTATTAATTTTATTATTCATTTAATCATATTTATTTTACTTTTTGGTGTTTATGTTTGGAATTATTCTATCTCAATTCTATGTTTATGTAATTATTTTATGAAGTTCAACTTTTTTTGTTTCAAACCTGTATCAAGTCTATTGCATTCTGCACAAATATTATAAGCATTCTATATCTATTTTTCTTCTAATTCATATATTGATGATTCTAGAATATGTTGATTTATTGAATCAATTGAATTTTTTTATTGATTTGCATTTAATAAAGTTTCAATATGATTTTAGTGTTTGTATGCTTTTTCTAATTTTGAAATTAAATTAAATCTTGAAAGCTAGAAATATTTTTGCATATACACACACATATGCACACAAAAAGTGTCATTTAAAATGAATTCTGCAAAACTGTCTTAAAAACATTGGAATACAATTGGCATAAAATAATTGCTAAGTACTGTTATTTATAGTGAACAGGATATCTCTTTTCTCTCAAGAGCCAGGAAGGAAGAGGGAGGTATCCAATGTTTTATTTTTAGAATTTTTTCTTATAATATTATAAAAAAGATCTGAACAAAATAGTTTTGTTTCTTTTGCATGTTAAAATTGATTTTATTATGAAAAGCTCACTTTTGAATAAAGTTGAATGTTTTATGCTTAGTGTAATACTTTTATTTAGTATTGTGTTTTTGATTTGGGAGATCAAAAAGAAAATGCTTTCAGGTTTATATTTGCTTTCTATGGAAACTTAAATGCTCATAGAAACATTACTTTGTTCCTCCTTTCTTTTTGCTTTAAAATTCCTCTATAATAACAATATCAAGTTAAAAACAAAACAAAAACTACCTTGCAATAGTTAATATAAGGCTTAAACACACATTTTAAAATTTGATTACAGTTTTTTTATTTAAGCGTAACTTTATGAATAAATTTTCACAAAAATGTTCCTTAATTAAGAAAATCTAAAATAAGGTATCGCATAATTTAAAATGCAAATTTGCAAAATACCTAATCAGTTATCTTCATTTATTTTTAATACAAGTTACTAAAATTAGGTTTTATCTCTTTTAAATAATTTTTTTCTAGATAAAGGTTAATTTTGCTTTAGAAAAGTATATTTTGAGTGATAGTGATTTTTTAATTGATATAATTTAATAAACTGTTTTGTCTCGTTAAATAATTGTTGAATATAGAATGGATTTATTTGTATTAGGAAAGTGAAGTACGATTCGCATGTTTTTCATTATTTCGAACTTTTTAACCTAATTTATAGGAATTAAGGTTAATATTGCTCATTTTATAAACATAATATGCTTATTTCTTAATATTCTAAACATATTTATTTATTTGGTGTATGTTTTTACCAGAAATGGCCCAGATGATGAGTATCCAGAAGAAACAGGTCCCACTAAAGAGTATGATGGACCTCCTGGAATGGAACCAGATGGTGTTATTGAGGTAAATTCATATATAATAAGAATCATCAAACAAAATTTGTTTTGAATCAAACTTTCAATGAATTTTGATTCTTTCATATTTGATTGTTGTGTGTATTTTTGCTTTTTTTTTTTTTTTTTTTTTTAAAGATATGTATGACTTTTACTTGTATTTTTTATATAATTTTGAGAATTACTTTTCCGCAAAAGATTTTTTCATATTTTATGGGTAAGGTTTTGTTTGAATTAAAATCCTTGTCTCCGAATTTTAGAGCTTGATACCTTGAGAAATGTTACACTTATCAATTAATTTTTAAATGTAAATTAACTTTTATTTCTTTTAAATTTGAATTACTCTTCTTCTATTTGCCGTTTATAGGCCGTGTTGCAATTATATTTTGTCATGGCAAAATTCTCCTCTCTACATCCTGCAAGATAATATGTCATGTTAAAATTAAGTATTTTTTCTCCAAACATATTTAACTAGATTTTGAAGGAAAATGATGTTCAGATTTCTGATTTATGGATTGGCAATTTAGGACCATGAGTAATTGCTGTATTATAAGATATTCTTTAATGAAATTTTACTCTGTGGTGCAAGAACTAGAAAAATCTCAACTTTTCTCATGTGTTAATCTTTTTATAAAATGGTTTGAGTAATTTGCTTAAATTATAAAATTACATAATAGTTTGCTCAGTTAAATATACAGAGTATCCCGCAAGGAGGTGGCTTTTTGATATTTGTCTATCTGTACTGTTTGTGGTAGACTGTCTGTACTGTAAGTGTCGGATCATTAAGGTAAATATACAACTAAATGCAATAATTTGTCACCCTGACTTTTTACCTTGTTGGTGATGGAGATTGACTATAAAAAGACTTGATCAATATTTACATGAGACTTTGTAACATTTTAAGCAGTTTATAAAATTTTGAGAACTGCAAAGTCTGCTAAGATTATACAAGCAAAGAGTAACTTTGAAAATCATGTGTTGATGAAAACATTGGGCATTTGTGGTCGTTTATGCCTTCTAAATTTTTATTGAATGGCTAAATTTCAAGAAAATAATTTAAGTCAAAGGATTATGCTTTTTAAATTTTATATTAGGTGACTGAATTCAAGAAAGTTATTTGTGCAATAAATTCTGAGAAGGGGGAAAAAAATGGTTGAAGTGTAGTTTAGTGTGCCCCTGAGTTTGTTGCCAATATGGTAGCCCAACGAACCCATCTTATAGCAACCCTAACGTTATTGTGTTTACTACTTTTTACAGTGGTTGAGTTGTACATAAACTACAATTATTGTGTGAAAAATGTTAAATTAAAAATAATAAATACCAATTAAAGATTTTAATTTAGTTTTATATTATAATTAAAAGATTTTTATTGCTAATAAGGCACTGCAATAAGGTCTTTTGCAATACTTAATTGTCAGTATGCGTTTTAAAAATCGTCAGAATAATTACTTTAAGAAATCATTTGCAATGGAATTCCTTGCAATTCTTTTTCTGAACTGATGGTTTCCCTGATAATTTGTTATGTCGCTAATTGTTAAAGAACGAATGTGTGGTGAATAGGATGGCAGGAATTATTTTGAATCTGCAGAATTGATGAAGGGTGAGTAGAATATATATATATATATATATATATATATATATATTTAAAGGAATTAATGAAGTTGGGAAAAGGATGCTTGTTTGAAATTTTGTTGGGAGAATGGTTTGATTGCTTCTTTCTTCGTTCTTTCCTTTCTTTTGATTATGTGTTATTTCTGTTATCCGCACAGAACTAGCATCTATGAACTAGCAAAGCTACTAGGATCCTGCTCCCTTCACTAGCAAAGCCGTAGGATGTATTTTTTTTTTTTTTTTTTTAAGTTAAAAAAATTCTGCCTGGTACTTTTTCAGATGTTCAGAAGGCATCACATGCTCTAAACTTTACTGTACACAACTGACCGGAGCAGCTGGTTTGAAAAACTTCTCTATTTCAAAATTGTTAAGATAAGCAGCAATAGTAATCTCAAAGGTTTAAAAAAAATCCCTCAGATAAAACAATACTTATCAGTAACGATCATAATTTTAATGTAGAAAGTGGTAACCATAACTTTGTTGCAGAAGTGTTTGTTTGTTTGTTATCAGGCCATCTTTATTGACGACTCGGCATTCTTGGTGCAGCAAGAAGCTCATTATACTACACTTTTACCTAAACAATTATTATTCTTTCTTTCAGAGTAACTGGGAATATGTTGTTGACAACTTTGATGATATGAACTTACGTGAAGAATTGTTGCGTGGTATTTATGCATATGGTTTTGAGAAACCTTCTGCTATTCAGCAAAGAGCTATAATTCCATGTATAAAAGGTAAAGTTTTTAAAAATTACTTGACTGTTTGAAGTTAGACTTATTCAGCATTCTAATTAAGTTTTGTATTAGGTTTGGATGTGATTGCCCAAGCTCAGTCTGGTACTGGGAAAACTGCAACATTTTCAATTGCAATTTTGCAGAAAATAGACACAAGTTTACGAGAATGCCAAGCTCTTATTCTTGCTCCTACACGTGAATTAGCTCAACAGGTAAAAGCTCTTATAATTATTTGTAATGTGGAAAGATTTCTCTAGATACTAACAGTGATTTCTAATTTATAATTAGAACTTGCCAAAAAAAAAAAAAAAAAAAAAAAAAAAACGTATTTGAAAGCAAAATTAAAGTATGTTTTAAGTGTAATATGCAGATATTTTTTTAAATTGATGCTGAATGTATTGAACTGTATGTATCAATGTTGCATATTTTGGGGTAATATGTGTGTAAATTGAATATTCATATATTTTCTAATATTTACAATAAATTTGAGTTGTTAGGCTACTGCTTATAACCCATTTTTAGTCTTAATGATAGTTAAGTCTCGATTATTTTTTTCAGTGTTAACAGAATCTTAAAAAAATATGTATTATACAGCTGTATGCTATTATGTTATCTAATCAATTAAATCTTAAAAATTATGCTGTATATGATTGACAGATATTTTATAAAATTTCATACTTTGTTGACTCATTTCTCTTATTATATATTTTAAGCTGCTCAACATTTGGAATGTGTGTATATATATATATAATTATTTAGAAGAAAAAAAATTGAATAGAAAAATGAGTTAAGTTTTAATTGTCCTTATGATTTGTGATAAACTCATTATATATATATATATATATATAAAATATTAGTAATATAATCAACAACATGTACGATTAACAGGCAATATAAAAATCAATAACATAATATTAAAATATAAACAAATAATAGAAAGTAACTACAGTCCTTTCTTTTTTTATTGTTATTTGTGCGTATTTATTTTTTATCTTGTTATTCAAAAATTGTTTCTATGATAAAGCTTTTGAGGGTTAATTTACTCTTATTGAAATTTGGTTATTTAAATTTATTTGCAAATAACTGATTATTTTATTACTAACAGTACTGATTTGATTTTGTAGCTAAAAACCTAGCCATTGCATTTCAGATTCAAAAGGTTGTGATCGCTCTTGGTGATTATATGAGTGCTCAGTGCCATGCCTGCATTGGAGGAACTAATGTTCGAGAAGATATTCGGAAGCTAGAAATGGGTGTTCATGTTGTTGTTGGAACCCCTGGAAGAGTATATGACATGATTAGTAGGAAAGCTTTGCGTAAGTTTTCTAATATACAAAATTCACCATTACTATTATCTTATTTAACTGTACGTTTGATATTTGTATTTAATGAGATAAAAATAAAAACATGCATATCATTTGTCTCTAAGAATCTAATGCTGCTTTTCTGTGGTATAAAATTTTGAGAAGATGCTGGTTTGGGTGTCCTTATCATCTGAGATGATGTTAGTGAATTATATTAACAACGATTTATGTTTTTATTGGTTGTGCATGAATTGCTGCCTTTGATGATAACCTGTATTTTATAACTTAATATCTATTAATTTCATAAATAAAATAAGTTCAATAGTTTTTAATCCATTAACTGCCTTTTTGAAATATTTGGCCAGATTATATACACACAAATAGTTGTGTAACAGTGTAATTATATTCAAATTATGTTTTGTTTTGAAGATATTTGATGTGTTTGAAAAAGGATGTTGCTGTAAAATGATCAATAAAATCATTTCAGTTACAAAAAAAAAAAAAAAAAAAAAAAAACTAATTAACATATCATTACTATAACCTCTGAATTACATGCTTATTTTTGGTATTTCATTATAATATAAAAACCAAATGTAATGCCTCAAATATGACAGTTCTATTCTGTTCAACTTACAGACAAATTTAAAATTTGTTCATTTTTTAAAAAGAAATGAATCACATAATACACACTTGTTGCTACACATAATATTGACTGATTTATATCGAATGAAATGAAACTGTTAAGCATACCCAATATATTTTTGTACCAAGTGATGTATGTAAAATTTCAAACTCTCGAAATAGGAATTGTGGCAGCTAGGATGTTAATATCGGTAATTTATAGCATTTGATCGTTATGAGTTGAAAGCCAAAAAAGTGATCAAATAAACATCTTTAATATTTGGTATTGCTGCATATAAAATAAAAAAATAAATAAATAAAAATTTAAAATGTCAACATTTTTATTTCAGGTACTGATCACATCAAAATTTTTGTGCTAGATGAGGCTGATGAAATGCTTTCTAGAGGATTTAAAGATCAAATTTATGATGTATTCACTACATTGTCAACAAATATTCAAGTAAGTTTTATTGAAGTGGCATAATTTTGGGAAATGCTGAGTTTTTCAACAGTTCTAATGAAACTTCTGTATAATGGATTCAACCATAAATAAACTTTCAATACAGTACTAATGATTTGTTGTTTAGTAATTATTGTTTATAGTTTTTTTAAAAATCATTATTTAAACCTATGTCTTTTTTTGCAGGTTATACTACTTTCTGCTACAATGCCAATAGATGTTTTGGAAGTGACTAAGAAATTTATGCGAGAACCTATTCGCATTCTAGTTAAGAAAGAAGAATTAACATTGGAGGGCATTAAGCAATTTTACATATCAGTTGAAAGAGAAGTATGTAATTTGTTGCATTTTTCTTTCTTTTTTCCCTTCTTTTGTCCTATTTGGAAATTTACATATTTGAATTATTTTGGGAAATATATCATTTATCTTGAAAATAATTTATCGTTACCTTGTTCCATGATGAATCATCTGATCATTTTTCATTTGGATTTAAATCATAATTTGCATCAAAATTTAAAATTTTTTTTCTTTTATGTAAAAATTTAGTTGTGCAATATAAATGTTTAGAGAATGAGTCATTTATCTAACTATGAAAAATTCTGAACTTTATCACCAGTTGATTATGATATATGGTTAATGTAAGAAATCGGTAATTTATAATAATTTTTAACTGTTTTCACCTTCATAATTATATTTTTACAATAAAAATCTTTAGTGTTTGAATTTCCATACTTCATTTCGACATTTATAGTGACTTCAATTCTATACAAAACTGATACAGTACCAATAAAAAAAAAAAAAAGGCTTTGAAAATAAAATCAATTTTTATTTAAATTACAATGCTGCAAAATTTATTTACATACTCTTGGTGTTCTCTTAATTTTTGAGATATCGAAATTTACTATTCATATTCAAATTATAAAATATTCATAAAATTTATTATTATACCAGCATGATTTGTATCAGCTATTGTATTTTGGATGCCAGAGTAGAATTAGCTATTAAATGTCAACTTATATTTTCAGGATTGGAAATTAGATACCCTTTGTGACTTGTATGAAACGCTAACTATCACTCAAGCTGTCATTTTCTGCAATACTAGACGAAAGGTGGATTGGCTGATGGAAAAAATGCATAGTCGTGATTTTACAGTTTCTGCCTTAGTAAGTATTTTTATTTTTCCTTTTTCAGTTTCTCTTTGTTGTTAATTTAATTACTGTAACTATTTCACAAAAGCCACTGCTAAAATATTAAATATTTCTTTTTTTTGTCTTTTGCTCTTCTAGCTATGTAACAATTTGAATCCTCGAATAGAATCATTTCCTTGATGTGAGGTATGAACAATGCCTCCCTTAAATGAAGTACCAAAAATAAGATACTTTACCAAGCTATTGGTAATCAGATGGAAAAGACAGCTTACATTTTTAAATGTCAGATTTTGTCACTGAGAATTAAAATTTAATTAAATTTTGTTTTGTTGAACTGAATCTTGAATATATTGTTTTTTAACATGCTTGTAGGTTTTTTTAAAATCAATATTATGATTTTACGCAAATGTGTATAAAAGTTCTATAAATATGCAAATGTTTCTAAATAATTTTTTTCCTGTTTTATAGCATGGTGATATGGACCAAAAAGAAAGAGATATCATTATGCGCGAGTTCCGTTCTGGTTCTAGTCGAGTTCTGATTACTACAGACTTGCTGGCCAGAGGAATCGATGTACAGCAGGTGTCCTTAGTCATTAATTATGATTTACCAACAAACAGGGAAAATTACATTCATAGGTAATAATACAGTTATATAATGATTTCCATTATTGAAATGTACTTTTCTTTTTCTTTTGAAATACTTTATTCGATGCAATTCAGAATATTTGGAAGATTATATATTTATAAAAGTTATTTGATATTCCTAAACACAGTCATTCATAATCACTTTACATCTCACAAATCCTATGAATCGTATGTCAAATTTGATCATTAGTAGTGGAAACCTGTTAGAATCAACATGGAATGAAAGATTGGTTTTCAAATGTTAAATGAAATTGGAAAGTGTTGGTGGATTCTTTGTACTCGAGCCATGCATTCATGGAAAGCTCTCCATCCCCCTTCCTCCGTAAAAATAAATAAAATGATCTGAGTAGATATCATTCCTTTAGGTATGGCATGGAGTGAATGTGAATTATCAACTGAATATTAAAATGCCACCTTTGTTAACATTGACTTATAAGGCAATTTTGCACGCATTTTTAATTGCTTATTTTTTTTAATACTGTAAATGATGTTTTAACGGCAGCGCATTTAAGTTTTTGAAAATAAAGATTTATCTCATTCTATTTTATTCACTATTTATTTTTGTAATAAATAAATAATTAATGAGGGAATTTTCTTTTTATATTTAGAACTTTTTATTCTTAATATAAATCTTATGTTTCAAATGCGAATGCTCATTCTTATTAAAGAACACTGAAAGCTAAAGAACTAATGATGTTGAAAATTATATTTATTTTATATATGATGTATGACATTTATATAATTGTAATTGGCATAAATTAGAATTTTTGTTAGAACTAGGATAAATCTAATGATTTTACTTAATATTTTATTTTTATATGTATAATTTATTGCTTTAAAAATTTATAGAAATTATTAACATAAATTATTTTTATCTAGGATTGGAAGAGGCGGTCGATTTGGTCGTAAAGGTGTAGCTATTAATTTTGTGACCGAAGACGACAAGCGGGTCCTGCGGGATATTGAGCAATTCTACAACACCCAAATTGAAGAAATGCCAATGAATGTTGCTGACCTAATTTAAATGAACTCCTGAATCAACTTACTAAAAGTTACAGCTCTTAAAGAGCTATTCACGCTTTGCTGACTCTGAGTGATGTTCATTAATTCATATTAATTATTAAAAGGACTGTTTTTGATTGCAGCATTTTGATACACTGCATCCTTCAAGTTAGCTTTTATATGCAAATGTATGAAATTCTTCCATGTATAGTTAATATGACTGTGTTTTATTATGAGGCCATCACATGTGCCTCATAAGCTTTTGGGGGGTCAAGGTAATCTATTGTCTAGATTTACGAAGATTTTCTTTTTATTTTGTTAATCATCCATCTCCTCTGCATGAGAGTCAGGTAGCAATTTACAGTAATTACAATATATTTTTTCATATCGCTATCATATTAAAATAGTAGATAATGGCCAAATAATTAATTCATTAAAATAAATTAGCTTGTAAACAATTGTATTAAAAGTTTTTGTCATTCATACATAAATTTTTTTGTGTGTAAATATATTTTATCATGTGACTGGTCTTTTCAGCATAACCAAGTCATCTACAGAATTCATCATGTTTTACTATCTGTTATGAATTTGTGATTTGTCACAAATTATTCATAAACTCATGTTATTGTTAGAATACATTGTTCATGGTCAGTAGTACCTGATTGTGAAACGATTAGTGTTATTTTTTGTGTGTGGTTATGTATTTGCAAGTGTATATTGAATTTATGTCTGCAATACTTTTTTTTGTATATAATTTTTGTAATCATTTTTGATTCTCTTTTGTCATTTAGCTTCTGTTTTGAAAGTTAATTTTTCATGTTCCATTTATCTTTGATAGTTATTACTGCTGAATTTATTTAAATATCAAGTTTCCAAAATATATTTTGTATAAGACAGCACTTGCTTACATAATTACACTGTTTTTCGGATTGAAGAATAACTTGTTTTATATCTGTAACATACTTTGCAAAATTTTCTTTTGAGTCAGCAAAATTTTTAAAAGAAGGTTTCAGCATGTGATTTTGTTAAATTTTTCCAGTATGATTGTTCATATGACAAAAAGCAGAATTTATTTCTATTAGCATTAATCAATATCCAAATAACTATCCCAGACATTACCATAGTTTCTATCTTTTATGTGGGATGAGAAAAAATTTGGTTTTGTTCTCAGTGCTATTGCTTAGTGTATGAATACTGAATGAACTTCTGTATATTTTCTATTAATTATGGGCACAGTTCCTGCATTAATATATAATGGTACTAGTTTTTTCGATGAAACAAACTTATTATATTAGAATCTTTCTTTAATAATTTTTTTTATATATTTGCAGCTTTATATTAAATATCTGTTTTACTGTAAACTATTATTTCAGAATGTATCTGTTGAGGTCTTAACCTTTCCCACAATATTTTATAAGGAGGGAGAAAAAAATCCCGCAGATTGAAGAATATGTTCATCATGATATTTTAAAATGTGATATAAATATATTAAAAGAAGTATTGTTTCAAACTTTTTCTTTTAATTCCAAACATATCTGACATCAAAAATCTTTTTATTAAAATGTGCACCTATTCAGCCAACAGTATTTGAATGCATCTTGTAAACAGATTTCTGCTGATTAATTGTTCTTGAAACATTTGTTTTCTCATATTTGCATTTTAGTTTGAGTTCCTTTTCATAACTATTTATTTTTAACGTTTCTAATTTCTTGTGGATGATTTGAAATGAACATATATTGTTGGCTTATGTATGACTAGTTAGTATATAGACATGTTATTTTACATAATGTTTCTGCACTTTTTGTTTCTTTTTTTAATGAAATGATAGAAAATAAAGTTATTCTTATGTTTTGGATGCTTGTCATTTTATGTTACATATCAAATTTTAAAAAAATAATGAAATTTTAAAAGTATATACTAACTGCAAATTCTAAGGCATATATACCAATATTTCGAACTAAGAAAATGCAGTGAGCTATGAAATTATAAGTGCTTGAAAATATAAATAATTTTAGAATGTAATTAATTTTTTAGAGATAAGTAAGTGTCAGTTTGAGGAGGAATTTTTTATAGTATTCGTCAAGGATAATTCTAAAATGTGAACTTATTACTATTTTCAAATAGTCAAATTATATTAGTGTATGTCAAAAAAAATCTTAAACATTTAAATAAATGAATTAGTTTGAATAATTATTAGAAGTTGGTTGTGATGAAACTCATCAAAAAAGGTTCATCACCTTCCTTAATTCTAAAAGAATATAAAATTTTTGATTTTTAAACAGAAATGCAGTAAAAATTTTAAATTAAGTTTAGAAATATCAGAAATGAAAACAAGAAAATTAGGAGAAAAAAAATCTTTCAACATTTTAATATTAAGCATAACTGAATCTAAACAAAACGAAAACTACTGATCTCTTACCAAGGGGTTTTAAATAAATACAAAATGAAAAGGTGGCAGTCAATGAATAGTGATTATTACTTTTAATTTTAAGAATATCTTGACTGAAAGATACTTGCTTATAATTGAAATTACTTATCTATTGCTGTGAGAATATATTTTAACATGCTGGTAGTCAGGTCATTTCCTATTGTATATATTTGAAAAAAGTTAACTTCCTGCTTTTACTAGGTTGATTGTGCAAGATGTATTTTATATTCTATGTATCCTGTACTGTTGAAAGCAGAAATTTCCTATGATTTTTGTCTTAAATATTTTTAATGAACAATGATTAAAGATTCAGCTTAATTTCTAATGAGATTAATATCGAAAATGTATAAATATACTGTTAATTTAAAATTTTCATAATTGATATTGCATTTAATCCAAGTAAACAATTATTTCCCTTATTGAGCACATCTCAATTAAGCAAAGTTTCTTAAATCTTAGCTGAGTACATATCTTGGAATAAAAACCATGGTTAATAAAAATGTGTGCGTGTGAAAAAAAATCGAATTCAAAAAATTAATGCAAATGAATAGCATTTTTAGCTGTTCCCATTAAAAGCTCAATATATCTGAAGGATTTTTTTAATGCAATGGTATATCTGTTGTTTCACATCTATGTGGATTGAGAAATTCTATCTATAGAAATAAAATGCATTTAGAAAAAAATATAGAAATTTTTCATTCAATAACTCAATAGGTTCTTATATACAAATAAACTCATCCGATTTTTAAATTTGAAGTGTATTGCATATAAACAAAAAAATATTTTTTAAATAACCATGGAAGGAGTTTTTTAGGGGTATTTGTAATTAACAAATATGTTCTCCATTATCTTACATTTAAATAGGGGAAAAAAATCATTCCGGACCATAAGAAAAGTATTGACATAATATTTTTTAGTATCTAAAATTGTGCTATTAAATAATATTCATTTATAAATTTGGAAAATGTTTAAGTAATCTTTGTTTTGAGAAATAAAAAGTTTTAGGGTTGCCATTCATTTCAACTATGATATTTTTGTAACAAAATTATAATAGTTAATCCTTTTTCATATTATATCCTAGATCTGATCATTGTAAAACAACCATTTATTTTTCAAATGGATAATTTTGAGGTGATATGAAGGAACTTTTTTTAGCAAAAAAATTAATTTGGAAAGTTTGAAGATTAATTACTGTTAATATGAAAAACTAAGAGAATCTGAGGATAACTTTTTATTTTTTCCAAATACCAGTCTATTACATGTAAATACAGGTTATTAAAAGAAATTGAAAAAAAAAAAATAATAGAGCAATATTTTATAACAGTAGAGAGCTGAATAATTTAAAAGAGATTAAAAATTAGCACATATATGAAAATATATACAATAAATCTCTTAGAATGAATAACACAAATAATTGAAACCAACCACACAACAAATGTAAATATATTTCTTTAAGTTTTTTATATCTTCACATTCAATGGAATATTATACAACACAACTTTGGCACCAAGCAAGTCTTAATACTCATTTAAACATTTAACTGCATATGAAGATCAAAATTAAACTATTTCAATACATCCAAATCCTTTAATTTTTAACATAAAAATATTTCATTCTAAATTTCCTTGTTAACAGCAACTATACACTACAATTCTCTATTATTGAAGCACTCATAAGCTATTAGTATACATTTATGAACTTAAAAAAAAATACATTTTTCGAAGGTAGCAAGAAAATATGTTTGTACTGAATGGTGGGAAGATAAAAATACTATGCAAAAAAGAAAGAATAAATGTTTCATATTTTCTAATAAATGCAGATCCCAGTAAATTGGTATATATACTAATAAATTAAAATATATGAACATTTTTTTTTTAAGTTCCCTTATATAGAAGCTGATTTTAAACAACACTTGTATGTCTAAAAAATTGAAACAAATTGTATTTACATATGGTATTCTAATTGACAAGAGAGGTTTCCATAAAAATTTAGTCTGCTTAGGAAATAACCAATGTCCTCATTTGAGATTTGTAATTTTTTTTTATTAGCATTAAAATCAGAAAGTGATAGAAGTCAGATGAGATATATATAAATAATGATGATTTTAAAAAAATATATTAAACAACTAAATCAAAGATACCGCTTTTTTTAAGACTTATTCCAATAGTGGTATATTTCAGTTGTCTATATATTGTGATTTTTTTAAGACACTGTTGGAACATTAGGAAACTACAAGAAAAAAACTAAATTTTTTTATGTGCAGTAAATCCAGTATTTATTAAAAATCCAGAACAAAAATCCTTGATTATTTTCAATGAATTTATGAAAGTAAATATACCATTTTGATTCATTATTACTCAATCTTTTCAATACTGAACCTCACACACATTAGAAGACACATCATAGATAAATCTCCAATCTACCCTAATTTTCAGATTTTTGACAGTTAATTTTAACTATTTTGGAAATTAAAAATGATAATATTTCATTCATTAATAAATTCCAAAAATTCAGTTATCAAATCATTTTGGATATTTAACTTCCAATGTTTATTTAATTCTATGTAATACTGCATTAGCTTCTTGACACAACCTCTTTTAGTTGAAATGACTATCATACCAGAATGAAGTGGTGCATTTTTAATTTGTTTTTTTGCTATTTAAAACAGATGAAAATTTTCATATTATAAAAGGTGAAGAAGACACAATATTTTACTCCACTTTTGAAATCCTTCTAAACAGGATCCAGAAAAATAAAACTATTTGAGAAGTGAAAAAACAAAAAAACGACAAGCTATATCAGCATGTATTGAGAACTATGGAACCCAAAATGCAGCAACAATAGATAATTCAATATATTACATGAAAACATCTCTTAATTACTAATACATAAAATAACATATTTTTAATAGCTTTTTAACATTTTTGGAAGAGTGTAGCAATTACATTTATTAAGAAGTAAAACAATTTTTTTCCACTTATTATAAAAAACAAGTCTACACCTTAATAATATGTCCACAATATCAATCTTTCTTTTATAACAGAAAGAAAGAGTTTAATAAAACTTAATAGATAAGATAATATGTAGTTAATATAGCGTTCAAATTAATCAGCAAAAATAAAATATTCAGAAAATAGCAGAATATCTATAAAAATTCGTGAATTACAGTATTTTACTAATGAATAAAAAAGTATATAAATTGATTTATACTAGTGAAAAAATTGTACCATAATGTAATGATGTCTAATAAAAATTATCATAACTTTACTTCAAGACAGTTAGTTATATTTATTATTTCAAACTAAAACACAACATTAATTCTAGTTATATTTAACAGTTCTCTCAGTGTCCAAATTCTGTGAATATATATATGTCAGTATCATAAAAAGTGAAGTAAAACACCTTAAACATTTAAGCAATGATTATTCAATCCATCTATTTAGAAATTGCATTCAACTGAAGAAATATATATTGTGCTTTAGCAGTATTTTTTCTAGATCTACTTTTTAATATTAAAATAAACCATTGCTTAAAGAAATATTTTCATTCAATTTTTGTGAAATATATTAATTTATTTTATTAATTTAACTGAAAATATTACAAAATTCTAAAGAGGTCACCCTATAATAATGAATTTTAAGAAAAAAAAAAGAATCACGAAACAAAATAATCTGAATACTTTAAAATAATGAGTAATTCTAGCATTATATGGGAAATAACATTTAATTTATATGACTATTCAACTTTTTTCTTCAATATAATAGAATACAGAAAAACTAAATTTCCACTACTAAGGCCTTTTACTTGGTATAAGTATTAAAAAAAGTAGAAATTTGAAAAGGATATGCTATTTTTTTATTATTATTATTTAAATAACTAGCAAAGAGTGAAAACGTATGGGAGAAATACTAAAAATATAAACAAATACATAAAAACGTTTTGGTCAAAAGTTTTCAGAAATCTATCACATGAAATAACAAAAATAAATCTGCAGTTTCTTAAAATAGTTTAATATATAAGCTCATATAAATATCCATTTAAAATAAAACAAACAATTTACTATATACACTGGAATTGATTTAACAGGAGAGCACATCTAGATGATACATTAATACATACTACAGTTATTCACAAAGCATCCAATCTCAAATTCTTTTCTCAAGAAACTCATCTATTGATACAAAATAGAAAAAATCATGATTCCCATGAAATATATAACAATAATGTCTGACTACAGACATTATTGTTATTAATTGCAGTTGTTTTGCACCAACATTCATTTGGGTGATAAAAGTTAAAGATAATTAAAAACTAATTTAATTATTCTTCAAAAATTAAATTTATTCGTTTTTCTGAGTAAGGTCTTTTAGCACAGACACTTATGAAGAAGCAGAATATTAAACTAAAGATACAAGATTATTATAGTAGGTTGAGAAATACAACAAGAGCCAAGAAAATAAATAAAACCATTTATATAGCAAATTTTTTTCATAATTCTGTTTTCTTAAATCTTCATAGATAAAGTGACTTACAGCAAAACATGCTTAAAAACACTAAAAAAAAAAAAAAAAAAAAAAAACTCTAAATCCAAGTGTATAAAAAAAATAAGGCATAATTTCTGCTATAAATTAGTTTTAATTTCTAGAAAAAAAAAGCAGCATTAAGAAAGGCTTCAAAGTTTAAATTCTATGAAAAACAACATGATAAATTTATAAATAGTAATCAAATACAACCAATGCTTTCAAGGTCAAATGAATTAAACTATCAACAAGCTGCTTCATGGTGAATTTTCATATTTTTCTTCTCATAACATTTGTTAATTTTTAAAACAATTTTTTTATCATAATCATAAAAGTCAAGGAATTAACTAAATGAAAAAAGCATTATTATTTAATAAAAAAAATAAAGGAAATTTGAAGATGGAAACATTATAGCATAATAATATTTTAAATTTGATTTATCTTTTTTTTTTTTTTTTTTTTTTTTAAATTGACTCTTAATTATATAGCAGTGATGACACACACATTAAAAAAGATATTCAATACTTCAAGACACTTGTGAATATAAAATGCTGTCATTAAAACAATGAATGAATTGTTGCACTTTAAAAAAACATATTTTTGATATTTACTTAAACTACAAAAATAATTGTATAAAAATAAAATTGGTATCACAGAAAAAAACTGACTTTAAAAAAATTAGGCCGTATAAAAATGGCGTTTGTGCAAAAACTTTATGGATGCCCCAAAATTATTGAGGAAAAAAGTAAATACTCTGATTAATTTTCATTAAAAATCTAATAAAATTTTGAAAACCTTTCTTAGTGAGCATTTCTACACAAGCTGTAATTGTGTTTCAAATTTGTTAGCTGTCTAATGCTCTTCCATGTAAAGTATTTTGGACAATATTAAATTAAAAAAAATTAACACACTAAAGCTACCATTAAAAAAAATAAGAAAGAAAATATTTCTAGAAATCACTGTTTTAAAATTATTATTCACAAAAAACTTAAAATTAAAGTTATTATTAAGCTAAATTTTTTTATTATTTCTACAAATATGTATATCTAATCAGTTATATCAATTTTTAAGCAGTTTTTTCATGTAAATTTTAACTAGTTTTGAAGAAAAGAAGTCAATTTTGGATGCCACCTGAATACTTACCATACATTAATATATTTACAATCAATATCACTTAACATGAAAATATACAGAGAAAGTAGGAATTAAGTTACACAAGTTCTACAACAAAGCATCAGTCCTATAAGGTCTCCATGATACAGGAAGTAAAGGAAAAGTATATATATAGTTCAATTTATATTGTGCATATTTGTTTAAATGCCAGCACAATAAATGCATTCACATTCAATACTACACAAAGAATAACACTTTTTTTATACATAATATTATACTCTAAAGTTATTATGAAATACTGACTACATTAATTTTTGCCATAAAATATCTATATTGTAACTGCTTAACTAGCTCTATACATAAGAGCATATAAGATTCTAAACTCTGAACTATTTTTTTCTTTAGTTTTAAGGAGTGAGAAAATATCACACTGTCTAGAAATATTCAATTGAAAATGGTAATATGAATATTTTAAGGAAGAGTTGAGGGTGCATTCGTTCCACTCTTTCAATTCAGTGGAAAACACAGAGTCACATATACACACTATTATTAACTACAAATACTAATATATGTAATCAACATCAAAGACACTTCATAGAGGTGCAAGCAATTTTGAAGACCAAAAATAATTTGGTTCTTTTTTTCAAATAATAGTCAACCCCATATTTTGAAGCTCCGTTAGAATAAACTGTTATAATACAGGAAGCATTTCAATTTCATGAAGAGTAGTTATTTGTCAAATAGGTTCAAACAGTAATGGAAAAAAGGACAATAGAATGGATCACAAAACTAAACCATTTCAAATTCAGCTTATACAAATAACATTTTAATTCACACGTTCTTTTTATCAATATCAAGTTGTATCAGTTAATGATTATTTACCTATTTTACATGAAATTTGCATCAATACAATAATCAAGCTGTATCATTTTTTTTTTATTTAATAAGAAATTTTCATCAATACTGAGCCATATACAGAAATATATTTTATCTAGAAATATTGCATTATCTTTGGTAAGATGCTTATTGAAATAATTTACAATAAAATTTTACTAAGAATAAATAATTTTTTTAAAGAGGATAATTTAATATGTGAAAAACTGATTTGTTCTTTTCTCAGTAATTACATTATCCACTTATTATTTGTTGTTAATTTTATTTTAAGATGGGACCTTAAAGAATAATCTTAATAAAAAAATTAAAAAAAAAAAAAAAAAAACACTAACAGTATTTTTCTGTTGTTAGCTCATATAAATATTCATAGTTGTCCACTAGAATGAATAATTACATAATGGTAAAATTAAAAATATTATTACGCATTAAAAAAGAAAACGAACAAATACTGGACAATAAACTGTGGGCAAGTAAAATATAAAAGATTTTAAAAAAAAGTGCTTTGAAAACTGAGCATTTGAAAGAAATGCTTTTATCATGCACTTGTACATAACCCGTAATTTTTCAATATTTACCAAATTTATTTTTAAAAATTTTGCACTCAGCATACATTCATATATACAGTTCTTCAGCTTAATACACAGTCTATATATGTTTTAGTAAGATCATGTACAAACATTTTATTCAATAACATTGTATCCACTCATGAATAATGAAAACGTAAATTGAATACTAGTAGTTAAACTGAAAATAAGTATCAACAAAAGAAACAAAGCTCAACTTTTTTATAATTCTATAAAATATGCATGGTCAAAATTTAAAATACAAAAACCATTTAATTTCTAAAAATTAAATTTGGGGGTAGAATTCTACAGAGGTGTTATATATTTTAACCATATCCATTTTATTTTTTAAAATAATGCATTCAAAATTTTTGTTTAAGTTTTTACTACACTTGACAAGATTTTGAATATTACTTGGAAACTTTAATTCAAATAATAATAAAAAGAAAATAAAGTCAACTACATTATATTATTTTCAATACTGAAATCAAAATTGTTTATAATGCAAATGCACACTTGTTACAGATTTAATCAATTTTGAGAAAAAGCTATTTTAATCAACTACTGATAAATCGAATAATAAATGTATAAGCCCATGATAAAATTATCACATCAATAAAGAGGGAAAATTCCCACAGCAGAACAATGAATGCTGTACATTGCACTTTGTCATGTTTGAATTCTTTTTAATAGTATCAGATCTACTTTATAAATCAGGGGGAACCTGATATGCTATATATCTTTTCATGGAACAATGTCAATCTTTTTTTCTTTGGCACTTGAAACTTCTTAAGATTCATTTCTGAAATTATAAAATGATAAACATGAAATAATTATCATGGAATGCACTAGAATGAAACAGAAATACAAATTTGAAAATCTAATAAAAATTTAATTTATATATTAAAAAATAGGATATTTTAATTTTAAAAATTCCGTTGGAAGTTTTATAGGTTGGAATCTATTTTAATGTGCCCCTTTATATTGCCAAGATATCAGTAACATCAAGTTGTCAAAACAACAAATGGGTAACTCAACAAGGCAAAAACTTGCTAGCTAATTAGGAATAAAACTGTTAAGAACAACTACCCTACTTACTTATTTTGGTTATCATATTAATGACAGACTCAAGGGATACATGAAAGTAGATTTCAACCACATTGTTTTGATAACAGAATAATACTAATAAACTTTTAATTAATTAAAGCTATAGTTTTTTTTTTAAAAAAAAAAAGCTTTGAAAACAGCACAGTTATACAGACACTTACAGATTCTCATTTATTAGTATAGATAGAAGATAGAGATTGACTTTGGGATCGGTTGTCAACATGCTTCAAGAATTGGATGTTCCAAGTTCAATTTTCAAAATAAGGTACAACCAACTTCTAACCCCAAAGTTCCCCTTTAAGAAACTCTCACTTAAGAATTTCAAGATTATTTAGTCATTACCACAGATCCATCTAAATCACAAGATATCATTTTTATCATATATTTATCAAACACACAATATCTTCAATTAATTTAATCTTTACAGCCAAAATTTTAGCAATCTATCAAAACACGGATGAGCTCGCAATTCCAGATATTTTTTTTTACTGTTCTTAATCTGTAACCTTTTAGTCTTTCAAGCCATGCGAAATTTATCTATCAAATCCCCAAGAGTTATTTAAAGAACAGCTTTAAAAAATCCTAATTAAAACGAATATCATTCAGAAAATCATATTGATTCGGCATCCAGGGCATTCAAATATTACTTGTAACGAAAAGACAGATTATCTCGAAAAAAAACAACAACCATGGAGTCGTCCCCATACTTAAAATGGATTGTTATTGAAAATATATTTTATTATCAACAAATCTTGCTTAAAAATATGCACCGAATTTATCAAAACAGCAAGTATCAAAAAAGCTAGGAGATACTCCCTTATTATCCTTTACATCACATGACAAAAATAAAATAAAAAATGTAATAACAAGAAGTTTTATTACCCAAATGATCATCACTCCAGCTCTACTCAATACATTTGGACTTTATATTACCCTGACTATACTTCCTGTAACCAAAAAAATGACACTGAATGTATTCTCGAGGTCTGATTGAAGTACTTAACTCAAGGAACAAACATTTGGAGAAAGCTCATTTTCAATCATCAAGAAATTTCACCTCTAGAAATTTTGATTCAATTTTTTCAATAAATTGTATAGAGAAGATATAGTAATCGTCAAAAATATTCGACTCGAGATTTTGACGAATCTCCACGATTTAGACCCTCCTGAGTTTAAAAAATACATTTCTGGAAAATGTCCGACTGTCTGTTTTTGATAAAAATAGTTCTAAAATGCTTTGAGCTTGACGGTTGAAATTTGGTATATGATCTTTACACCAAATATTAGATTTCAATCACATGTTGAGTAAAATCTGTTCAGTGGTAGTCCGTCTGTCCGGCTATTCGAATATAATTGACACGATAATTACAAGACGAAGAGAGCTAAATAGATAATATTTGGTACACAGATTTAACATCCATTAAGCAGAAGTGCACGATACTCATTCATAGAGTGAAAATCTGAGTCAAAAAATTAACATCGGGTTGACTGCCTGTCGGTCTGTACTTTCAGAAACATGTAAGCGTGATAATTCAAAAAACGCAATGACTTAAATATATCAAATTTGGTATGGAGTTTGTAAATACAAGTGCAATTTTGTATTAAATTTTTGTTTCAGTAGCATGAGAAAAACGCATCTGAAACACAAATTCTATTTCCGTATACTATTTACCGCATTGCCAGGAATTAATCACCAAAAAGACCTCACGACAGATTCAGTAGAAATGCTAAATTCATGCCAAGGATTGATATTTTGTAACTGTTATATGCCAATCCTATGCAAGGCGCTCTCTGGCATGACAAGTTTATTACAGAATATGCGATAAAGTTTTGTGAAGTGCACTCCCACTGGTCATAAGCGCTATTTACAAATTTTTCAAAATTCACTGAAACTTTTTGACATCTATTAACTGTGAATCTCTGGTATTAAGGGATGACAGCTTCAGTTGCTAAAAATCCCAATTTATCCATTTTTATTATAATAATAATGTTTGAAATTATAAGGGAAGAGAACTCACACTTTTAGTCGATCCATGATACTATGCATTCTTCTTTCCCGACTCACATGTGGAGCCACCCGTCGAAAGAGGTCTTTTACGAAAAGGTCACTGATACCCGGGGTGCTCTGCTCGGCAGCAGCGAAGGCATTATGCAACTCTTCGAATGGGTTGCTTCTGGCGCCACAAACATTCTGTTGGGCTTGGTTTGTGTACTTGTCTTTCAACTGCAATTGAAAGTTATATGATAGTATACTAATATTTTCACAAATGATAACCAGGATATAAATATTATAATCAATCGAGTGACAGAGATTGTAAAGGGTGTCACAAAATTAACGTAAGATTTGAATTTGTCACCATTCATGTAGTAAAGTGTTGGCAATCTAATTAAAAATACCATTTGACAGCTGTTAGCATAGGATTAGTAAAAATAGAGCGTTACACGATAGAACAATGTGTTTTTATTGTTGAACAATATTTGAAAAATAATAAAAATCTGGCGGCTACAGTTCGAAAGTTTGAGAATTGAGCCCCCCCCCCCCCAGATCGTATGATTTAACACCCTTGGATTTGTTTTTATAGGGTCATTCGAAGTCAAAGGTCTATGCCAACAAGACTACAAGCAGACCGCTGCATCAATGAAATTCAGCCAAATTTATACAAAATGGCCATGGAAAATTTCAACAAAAGTGTGCATATGTGCCAGCAAAACCATGGAGGCCATTTGCCCTCTGTGCTATTTCATACATAACCCTATACAGTGTACTTTACGATTCAATAAAAATATAAGAATTTAAAGAATAAAAAACTGTTTATTTTTTTTTATTTAATTCAAATCTTGCGTTAACACGTTGTTCTATTGTGTAACACTCCATTTTTTTACAAACCCTAAACTGTCAACTGCCAAGCGTTTCTTTTTTAATAGGGTTGTCAACACTTTTCTTCACGAGTGATGGTAAATTCAAATCGTGCGTTACCCGTTAATTTTGGGACATCCTTTACATACATAAAGGCAAATAATACTGAATTGATGTTTAGGTCAAATTTACAAAAACATACATTGATTTGATTCCTAAATTCTCATGATAAAATACTTAGTTTCCTTTTGTCAAATATGATCTAATAACAGTTTAAAAATATTCACCTCATTTATCAGCTTAGTTAAGTAGTTGTAAGAATGGGAAGACTTGGAACCAACTGATTTCCCTTGGTTTGAAGGTGAAACTGGCGATTCAGCATTATTTCTGAGAATCAAGTCTTGGTTATTTCTGCTCTCGACATTCGGATTATTAGACACTGAATTCCGGTCACAATCAATAAAATCGCTGTTTGATAAAATAATCCATTTCTGTTGATCGAAATCTTCAGGGCTTCCACGGTCGACATGCCATGGAATTTGAGGGCACAGAGAAGAAGGCATACTGGTTGGTCTCATCTGCAGAAACAGAGAAAGAGTTTCAGTTTAATTTACATCCTAGAATGGAAATAATATAATCAGACTATATTCCTTTCCACGGTTTACTATCGCCATTACCCCATACAACATTAGAAAAAGCGTTGTAAGCCACCAGAGCTTCGATGTCCCGGACTTCTCTGCAAGTTACACCTTTAAACTTTTGGACTCTTCGGGTATGCACACCACGGATGTTAAATTTAAGGATCATACTGATAATACTATGTGTAACATCGACTTCAGAAAGTCAAAAATTACTTTCTGTAGCTGAATTTGCACCTCTGCAGCGGGAACATTCGTTAAAACGTATGGCATAAATTTACCATAGATTTGTTTCGCTAAATTCTTCCTTCCTTCCAAATAGTTTGATTCCCCCCCCAAAAAAAAATGTTTGACAATCTTGCATACAAGTTATTTAGTATGCAATGGCGGTTTTTCGAACAGGCCTTACAGGCATTCGTCTCGAGCCTGGGGCAAATGTCTGGACCTGGAAGGTTTAAAGGGTTTTCAAAATTTATTTAGAGTACGTTGCAGTGCTAAATCTAAGGACGAAATTATGACAATTTATAAGAGGAAGACCCCAAAACAACAGCACCTGTGGTCAGTTCTTGTATAAATCTACTACTGTTGATATGTATACCATGTTCGTACAGAACAGGATACCGTCTCATACCCCCCGTATCCGTAATCATTCTGGTCACTGAACGGTTTGATGGGCGTGTTACGGGAATTTTATTAAATATCAAAATATTTACAGTAGAAAAAACAAAAATAACTATGTACAGATTTACAAGCATATAAGAAATGATAATAAAAAGAAGCAGTTTACAAAGATTTTCTACTTTGAAAAATTATAGAAAAATCATCTGGAATTATAATATGCAGAGACACATGAATTCTGTGTTCACTTGTTAACATGACCTAGCAGATGAGAATGCAGTTAATAAAAATTAAATAAAAAATAATTTGGTTAATGGTAACAAAAAAAAAATATCTGCAAGAAAGATATTTATAAATGCAAATGTCTGTGAAGAAACTGTGATGCTTTTTTTTAACTCCTTAGTCCTTTCATGTTCGTATAAATAAATTTATCTTTACCATGCAAAAAAAAAAAAAAAAAATGCGCTGCGAGGAAATATTTGATAAATAGGAACTGAACTCATCATAAATTTGTTTCATAAATTGGCGTGTTTTCAAGGCATTTTTACCAAATTTTGTGTTAAATTCAATTTTAATTCTTTCTTCCATTCCAAAAAATTAATTTGAAAATTTTTACATCTCTAAACATATCCGAATCTTTTGAATTAGTTTGACATACGTGCAGAATTTTTGATAGTACACTAGATGTTTCAGTTTGTCACCCATTCGAAATTCGATAAATGACGTCACTGTTGACGGAGAACTAGTCCCAGTCTACCAAATCCCCTATAAAATTCTTTAACATAATGCAAAATGGAACTTTTCCGTTAGCCTATCGCAAACAAAAAATCGCCAAATAATGTAGAATTCCGCCAAATTTATTACGCTAAATTCGCGTTTGGTTCACAATTGGCGACATTTGCGCCCGGCTAACGGAAAAGTACCTGCAAAATTTTCGTTTCATTGATATTTCTGATAATATAAGAATGTAATTTCGAAAATTTTATTTATTTTATGACAATATTAAAAACATTTATAAATGACTCTTTTTTTTATCACAATAAATTTAACAAGGACTTAAACTGTCACTTTGATAATAAATAATCAGAAAATTAAGAATTATAAAGGGTTTACGATAACATTAAAAAAAAAAGATAAATTATTCTTTCGGCATTAGTAAACTCTATTATAATATACAGAATATTTTAGAACTATTTAAAACATGGAAAACGATAAAAAAAGAAGAAGAAAATAGCTACGTTTACAAATACGGTACAATTCGGCTCTAACGGCGACCAAAAAGCGAAGAGAAAAAATTTCCCAAAATTATAAAAATATATTCAAATGCATTATTATTTATTATGAAAAATTTTGAACGTGCGAATCACATACTATATAGTTTGACGACTGAAATCGCCAAATTGGCGAAATTCTTTCTTGGCGATTTTTGGCCACCATTAAAACCGACAAGTACCACAAATACAAATACAGTTTGTTCTCCACGAGAAAGCGGCTGAGAAGTAAGCATCACGTGCTATTAAATAAATGTATAATTTTTTTAAAACTGAGACGACGTTACACTGCCTTAAACATTATAATGTTATTATTTCTCTCCAAATTGCACACAGTATCTCTCTCTCTCTCTCTTTTTTTTTTTTTTCCTCCTTTTAGTAAACACATTTGTTCGTATGAAGCAGTTCGCCTTCTCGTGCTAGACGCCCAATAAAAAAATAATAAATTATTACTATATATGCTTTCGATAAAAATACGGTTCGTCAATAAATATTTTTCAACAAGTTCTAATAAATAACAATTTTTACACAGTTACATTTTAAAAAGAAAATGCAAAAAAAGTTGAACAACAAAGCATTACTTACTACACTTCCCCCTCGATTCCAAAACATGTTCTTGTGTATCACAACGGGAGAAATCTGGTTTGAACTTTGGTCGCTGATGCTTTTGACTAGAGCCGAGTCTTTGGAAGAATTGAAGCTATCGTTTTCATCAGGAGGATTCTTCACTTTCAAATCCAGTGTGCTAGGCGCCTGAAGCGTGCCAAGGTCCCATCGCCAAGTCTGCCAAGAGTCGTTGCTTGGTGACTCCTCTCTGTAATAACCAACACAGTTATGAGATCTGATATTTATATATAGTATTGATTACATAACAGTGATTAATTGTCAAAAAAAACAAAACAAAAAAAAAACCCGCCAAATATTTTACAGCTAACCGCATGTTAGCGATATATTGCTAATAGGTTCTTTCTTAATTAAGTTCGCCAATGGCATGGGGTTATACTAGTACCCTGGTAATAGCACCTTTATTAATGAAATAATAGCCTCAGACGATCAGGTGGTTCAATGTGTGTACCGGTTACATACGATTTCAAATAAATCGTTTAGATATAACTTCGTGATTCCGCCAAATTATCTGACTTTAAAGTCCCCTATTTTCATTAAGTTCTGTTTATCGTGCACATAAGCCTTTCTAATAGAGACCGACCCACAAGATCATAGTACTAATAAAAGTCTAAATATCCCGTTCAACCATATTCTAAATTTCGCGAGTCTACAGATATTAAACATAATTCTTCTTTAGCTTTCAACAATGGAAGAAAATCTCGCGATTCAAATATTTGATGAAACAACATAATCTATCGTGAGCGATTGAACAAAAAGATATTTTTAAAATATTGCGAAAATTCGCACGATTTTTAAACTGGCATAATATATATATATATATATATAATTCCGGATTCTTTTTTTATTTGGTTTATTTGATTTTCCTATTAACTTGATTTTAATACTTTTGTCTCAATTCATCTGTTTTTTAGAAGTAACTGCATTTGCGCTCTCTAAATACTATGAAGTTTTTCCTGTTCTTTTTTTGGTTTTAGTTTGAATAAGAAATTTTAGGTGCGATTCCGAAACTATTTCGTTTCGTTTTCAAAATATTTCTTACTTTACATTGGTTACTTATATATATATATGCCAAATTTGATAGCTATAGGTCAAATAGTCTGGTCTGTAGAACGCTAACACACACACACACCAGCACATGCACATTTTCATCTTTATTATAAGATTATAATGATAAGTAATCACAATGAAGTTTCAATAATTCAATGTAATCTACTCAGCACAACTTTCAAGGGATCGTTCAAATATGATGTATAAACAAAAGTGACGAGTGACATATCGTCGAATTTTGGTTCAATATGCGATAGACTACTTAATTTAGCATTAAGCAGATATAATGGTTTATGCATACTCTTGAAAAAGAATTCATAATCTTATTAGTATATTATTATACATATTTTTTATCAATGCTAATAAAATTCAAAATACTTTAAAATTTTTACTTTTCTACATATAATTGACCTAATATTTACAGCACTTTTATTGAAACATGAATAACAATGTATAAATATTTCTTCCTTCTTGAATTTTTATTATAGGCCAAATAACAAATTGAAAATATTCATTATGGGAATAAATGGTAATATTTTTGATGATTATTTTATAAAACTAAGAGAAATTAAGATTAATTCCAACATTTCCATCTTGTTTCTCTCCCTCCCTTTTGTTAAAAATTCCACAAAGAAATACAAATTTTTTTTAAAAATCTTGTTTCAAAAAATAAATAAATAAACTTTAAAAAAACTATTGCGTTTGATATTGCATTCTAATTAACTATCAATAGAATTTAATACTTTTAAAAGTTTGAGACAATATCATGCAACGCATTTTTATATCTAATAATTCAGGGGGAGGGGATATCTATTTATATTTTTTAACTGAAGAACACTTACGAATCCGATGCCTCTGAGTCGCTGAAATTCGAAAATCCGGAATCTTGTTCCTTCCAAGCCTTATATTTCTCAATCAGGTCTATTATATAAGAATTCTTCTTGGCCTTGCGAATGAAAGGAAATTTCAAAAGCTCCTTTGCAGTTGGTCTCTGGAAAAGAATACAAACAAATCTTTGAGATGCATGGAAAGCGCGATAAGTGAAAAAATGATAAGTTGATAATGATCCCCAATAATATTGTTGAATGTTAAGATACCAGCGTAATAAGAGATACATTTTCTACAACATCAAAGATAGAACACTTAAAAATTTGCTAACATTACAATTTTTTTTTCTGTATGATGATAAAATAACTACATTATATGAATAATAAATGAATGTTAAAATTTCAGTTGTCCTGAAATTTTAATATCTGGACCCTACTGAAAAGTGACCAGAATTTGGATTTAATATTACAAAACAGCATGCTGAATTTTACTTATATGAAAACAGCCAACAGAAAATAAGATTAACTGGATTTAATTTTTTTTAAATAATTTCAAATAAAAATAAAGCAAAAATAAATGTCTGCTTCCAAATTTTTACATACGTTTAAAGCGCAGATCAGCAGGGATTCAAAAAATCTCCCGAATTTGAATAAAATGTTTACGTTTATTACCTTTAAATATATTTCATAAATACTTTTTTTTTTTTAAATTTTATCAGTCTATTAAAAAGTATATACATATTTTTTTTATATTTTCAGCTATTAATTTATAACTTAATTATAATTATAAAACATTAAAGAATCTAAAAAAAAAAAAACAATTTTTCTCAAATCCATTGCCAGCCTGTTGTACTTTCATTGAATCAGAATTGAATTAATACATTGGCAGCCTCATGACTCGCGTATGGCAGTGGCTATTTTAAAAAAAAAATCTAAGTTCACATTTATTATCAAATTAAATAATTTGAATCAAGAGTAAATTATGGCAGCGAAAGTGATAAATTAATCAAATGATTAATAATTAAGTTACCAAATGTTTCAAAATAAAGTATTATTATCAAGGACGCACAAGTATACAAAATTTCATAGCTTTAGCTTTTCGGGAAGTAAGAGAAAAATCGGCTCCAAAATTTTTGCACACATGCAACGATTCGGATTGAATAAAAATCAATCCGATTAAAGAAAAGATTAAACTTTTAAAAAGTTATACCTGAAGAATTCCCCTTCCCAAACCTTGCTATATATTGAGTAGGATCACTTTAATTTAACTAATGGATAAAACTCAATCTGCAAGAAAAATAATAAAAATAACAGCTTTTTTCAAAACATATTTTTATCGCAATTATTTGTTTTATTGCTTCTGAATCTTTATTATTTTTTCCGTATTTTTTTAATTATTATTTTGTCCTATATTTTCTTTATGTCTCAAAATGCGCCCATAGATTTTATGGACATAGGATGCCATTCAGGCCCTGAGAAACAATTTCAGCAGCACTGTTGTGTGTGTATATATATATATATATATATATATATATATATATATATATATATATATATATATATATATATATATATATATATATATATATATATATATATAAGAGTACCACTCATTCAAATTAGACTTACATTTGCGGGGTCTTTGTTAAGGCAAGCTTCTACCACCTCACGAAACTGCTTGCTGTAGTTTCCATTCAGCTGAGGAGGGTTGCTTTTGGGGATGAGGAGGAGGACCTTCATCGGGTGCAAATCGGATCGGGGTGCCTTGCCTTTCGCCAGCTCAATGGCTGTGATGCCTAGACTCCAGATGTCGGCCTATAATATAAAACACCAATTCAGATGTAATTACATTCTACAAATCAGATGTAATTACAGAAAAGCATAATTTATATTTATATTGGAGAGGTTCGATAATGATGACGGACCTTTTTTGTATTTTAAAGATTTTATTGTTTCTCCGCTTTCGGGAGTTGGATTGAGCCTTGCCTTTCGGCGTTGCTGCTTCGTCGATGATGTTACAAGGACTGATGGTTTTTTACATATACCGCTAGAGGGCGTTACAAGTGAGAGGCGGGGCAACATGCTTACGTAACATACTCCCGCCTTGAAATTGCACAATTTCAATATTCAGACACTATATGAAATTCACACATAACAATAAATTCGACAGAATTATTACAAAAAATGAATAAATGTAAAAACAAATTTAAAAAATACTGAAATAATTCTTAAATATAAATTTACACAAAATAGTACTGAAATAATTCTTATATATACACATTTATACAAATGAGTTAAAGTCTCTATATATTATTTACAATCATATACACATATAAATCCAATTAATTTTTTGGAAGTAAACATATTTGACTACTACCTCTTTTAATAACACCATTCGAAACTCTTATTACAACAACTCTGACTAAACCATCTGAACATTTTATTAATTCTTGAATTCTACCCAGTCTCCATTTATATGGAAGCAAATCTGGATCTTTGATTACAACCATATCATTAAGATTTACATTATTCTTAGTTAACTGCCATTTGTTTCTAAGATGTAAATTATTCAAATAATTATGTTTCTAATTTTTCCAAACTTGTACTGATTTAGTTAATTTTGCCATTTTGACAAATAATTAATTTACTCTGAAAATTCAGAAGGTTGCACCTTGCTTACCATGAAGTTGGATGCTGCTTCAATTTCCATTATTATTATCTTACCTTTTTTACATTTTAGAAGAACTCTTCAAATGATTAATAAATCTGAAAAGATAACTTACAATTTTAGTATAGTTGTTACTTAAATTTAAAATATTAGAAATAAAATTATTAGAAATATTAGTTAGTAAATTCAATTCACAAAAAGTTTTAACTTCCTTCATAAAGTCATTATTGATTGCACACACTCGCGATTTGCTGCACAAAGGACTTGTTTTCACTTCACTGGATTTATTTATTGAGCACTCATAGATGACTGCAGCGTAGGCCTTATTTGAGGCATCACAGAAGCAATGTAGATCTATGGTGGGTGGGTGGAAACCCATTTGTGAAGTTGCATGCCTCCTTTACTTAAAAGTTCTATTAACTGCTGTTGTAAAGCTTTGGTTTCTGGTAAGTTAATTGAACCAGTTAAAATGTCAACATAAACATCAGTAAGAAGTGCTGCAGATGCTTGAGGAAATTCACTTTTTTCTTTCTCAGCTAATGCCTTGAGTGTTCTGGTGGCTAAAAATGGAGCACATTTTGTTCCATATGTCACAGTCCGTAGTCTGTATGTTTCCACAGGAGCAAATCTATTAGGTTTACACAGAATTTTTTGCAGGTCTCTATCTGTTTCTGCGACCAAAATTTGGCGATACATTTTCTTTATATCTGTACTAAATGCAAACTGATATGTTCGGAATCTTGGAATGATGCAAAATAGTTCCTGTTGAACTGTTCCGCCGTTCAATAAAATGAAATTAAGTGAAACACCATTGTTAGAATTTGCAGATGCATCAAAAACGACACACAAGGGTGTTGATGTGCTTTCTGGGCGAAACACGGCATGATGAGGAATATAATATTCACTATTGGCAATGTCAGGAGAATCTAAAATTCTTTCCATATGATTTAACTGGAAATATTCATCCATAAAAGCCTTGTATTGCATTGCCATTGTTTTATTTTTATCTAATCTTTTCCAAAGTAAATTTAAACGTCTTTCCGCCATTTCCTTTGAATCGTCTAGAGTAGAACGTTTTTCTTCAATTATTGGTAATTTAACATTTCTTCCGGTACTATCTCTCTTATCAGTGGAAAGAAAATGTTCCTCACAGTAAGTTTCTTCATATGTTTTTGATTCGACTGAATCATCTGTATTATCACCAGGAAAAGATTCTAAGTTAAAGAAATTTTTAACAGAATTCTCCAGATTATCATTTTTAAAAATTAATCCAGAAAAGAAATGAGAAATTCTGCCTTTGATTGTTCCCGTTACTAAATATCCGAACACACTATTTTGTAACAAAAGTGAATTATCATATGATCTAAATTTTTCTGCCTTCAATAAATCAAAGAACAACTCGCATCCGAGTAATGCATTAATTTCACTAGGAATATGAAAAGTCTCATCCGCAAGTTTTATCTCACTTGGGAAGTTAACTTTTGAGATATCAATTTCTTTAGAAGGAGTTAAATGCGTAATTTTAGGCATAATTAAAAATGATACAGTTCTGGAAAAATCATTGTCTTCATTAAAAATGGTAGTGGTTAATTTATTTTTAACGAAGAATTTTCCTCCGTTAATACCAGAGATGGATGCATTAACCTTTTCCCGCTTCAAATCTAAAGAATTGGCCAAATCTGAAGTTATTATGTTCACCGAACTCCCTGAATCCAACAGGGCTTTTATTTTTATTTTTTGACCAAATGCGTCTTCAATAAATAACTGCGCGGTGCATAGAAGGTTTGAAGATAGTTTCGAGTTACTTGCAAGCGCTGACTCAGCCTCAGGGGTCAGTTTTTGGGGGAACCTGGACGAGCCAGACGGTTCATTGTTTACATAAAGTTGCTCCCCCGCGTCTGGGGGCGTTACCTCTGCACGGCGCGTATCCAGATGTATCAAAGAATTATGGCCTGATTTTTGACACCTCCGGCAGAGGAATGTGGATTTGCAGGGTGGCTTATGCAATTTCAAACAGTTCTTACAAATGTTGTATTTTTCTAAAAGCTCGATTCTTTTAGTAACACTCAATTTTAAAAATTCAGAGCATCTTTGTAAAGGATGTTCAAATTTACATAAAATACATGGCTTTACATTACTTAGTTTATTCGCATCATGAAGAAAGTTTTTCGGCTTATTTATTGAGCCTTGAAATTCCTTGTGGAATTTGTTACTTGTAGGGTATTTCCCTAATTGATCGAGTACCATCGCTCTTGATTCTAAAAATTGCAAGAGCTCCTTCAATGAAGGTATTTGTTTTGATTGGATGGACATTTCATATGCCTTTCTACTCTCTTTGTCAAGTCTTTCTAATATTATATTTACTAATATAGCACTTGTTAAGTCATTACATTCTAAATTCAAACCTTTTAAACCTCTTAGACTTTTATTTATTGTGTCTGCGATATTTCGTAAGCCTTTTGCGGACTCAAAATTTAATTTTTCTAGTTTTAGCATATTTCGAATGTGAATATCAACAACTGCTCGCTTATTTTCAAAGCGTTCTTCGAGAGCTGCAAACAGTGACTCAAATGTATCGTCACTTGTTTCTATAAATTTAGCTTCACCACGGAGGGCAGCTTTTAAATAAAATAACTTTTGATCATTCGTTAATTCGGTATTATCGTTTATTAGACACATAAATTGATTTTTGAAATTACTGAATTCTTCCATTTTTCCGTAAAACAGCGGTAAGGGAATTTCTGGAAGTTTCGTTTTTAATTCAATATGATTGATATAGGCTTTCAAATTTGAATTTTGATCATTTATATTATGGATTACATTTTCGTTAACATTATAATTAGAGAGTAAGCATTTCAAACTTACCTCTAATTCGTTTCTTTCTTCTTCGATATCCAACATTTCTTGATCGCACTTCTGGCTTAACGTTTCATCTTCGTCGATTTCTAAATAATCCTTGAATAAAATTTCTAATTCATTTTTTATTTCTTCCACAATTCCAAGCTTTTGTTGACAGGTGAATATAAATTTATTTTCTTCTTCAACCGTTGAACTATTTTCAACAAACTTTTTAACACTTGTTAGTTTCGCCTTTATCCTTCCACGGATTCTATTTAACTCTTTGGCTTTTTGAGTTGTATTTTTCTCCATATTTTCGCTAATTCGTCTCCGGATCGCTAGGACCAGAATGGAGAGGTTCGATAATGATGACGGACCTTTTTTGTATTTTAAAGATTTTATTGTTTCTCCGCTTTCGGGAGTTGGATTGAGCCTTGCCTTTCGGCGTTGCTGCTTCGTCGATGATGTTACAAGGACTGATGGTTTTTTACATATACCGCTAGAGGGCGTTACAAGTGAGAGGCGGGGCAACATGCTTACGTAACATATATGTCATTTCATTATAGTTTTGATTCATTCTTAATACACACAGAACGAATTCTTTAATCGATTTATTTAGCTGGAACAAATTTATAGGGAAATTTAGATATCTTTAAAAGAATGTGCTAAGTATTAAGGTTTTTTATTCTTCACTCAAAGCGTGAGGAATTGCTGAGGTAGCCGTTTTATAGAGCGCGTATAGCATTAATTAAATACAAACAGGCGGAACTGGATCAGGAGACCATTTTAGAATGAAGTTAATATGGGCTAAATTAAGATAAAAGTTTATAAATGAATTATATTTAAATTAGATTAAGAGATATCATTACACACACACACACACACACACACACACACACCATCTTAGGAATTAAAAAGAAACTTTTACACATATCGATGAAAATTTATGAATTAAAAAAATACCTTTTAATTGAAAAATTGAGATAAAAGGAACAGAAATGTTTCCATTCAATTTTTATAATTTCCATAATAAAGCTCATTAAGCGTTTAACTATATAAAATTTGGTAACTGAATATACAATTTACATCTGTTTCTATTGCCTAATTAAGTTTATTAAGTTTAAAAGCGCTGGAAAGTGCGCGTGGTTGGGGCAGCCAAGGTCTGCAAAGGGCTGTTGTACTCATGAAGAAGAAGAATGAACCGCTTAACTGTTGAACCGCTTAACCGAGTGCCATACGTGCATCGATTTATCGAATTTAGATAGTAGTAAGCAAAAAATAAACCATTCATAACGATTATAATTCAATATTAAAATTACTTCGAATACATAGATAAGTCAAGCATTCAATGGATTTCTATTTGAATCAAAATAAGAAAATATTCCCAAAATAGAAGGTGCCATCTTATTAGATAGTAAGGAAAATAAAACAGTTAAATGGTTAAGTTTGAAATTTGGTACAGAACAACAGCTTTGGGGGTGAGAATAATGGCGCCAAACTTTATTCAATGGGCTCATTTAGATTTTATCACATAACACTGATACATAAGCCGACAATCAACCCATTGAAGGTTTTGATACGAAACTAGACAAACCATCAGTTACCCTGTACACGGATCTGGTGAAAAATTAGATTAATAAATCTCATGTTAAAATCTATTATTAAGTTAGAAATAATTATAAAATGTATATGTATATAAAAGGGAAGAGGGGATTGGCAAAGAATCCTTATTCATTTGGCAAGTTCAAAACGAACAAGAATCTTGAATCATTTCTAATAATATTGTTTTTTGCTTCAAATATTGTGACTATGTCTCATATTTAAATGTATTTCTAGTCTTTTTTTCTTTTAAGAATGTGTTTGATATTTGTTAAAATCAAATGAAATGCCAGTTTTTTTTTTTTTTTTTTAACCTTACCAATTAAATTAGATAAACTGTAAAATGAAAAGACTAACAGGAAACGTAAAGGTGACTTTCAACACACTACTCATTTTAGAATTTTGATTCCAGGAAGCTTTTCCCATTAATAAATAAAAATATAAGCAACTAATCATTTAATGTACATTTCTAAGAAAGTCTCAAGGTTGTTTTAAAGAAACAGTAATTATGGACATGCTCACATCAGTTTATGCCAATGCTCAAATTTCCAAAATGATAAAAAATAAATAACAATTGGTGAACTATAATAACAATAAATTGTTACCTTTGAATCATAAGCTGATCGGCATATGACCTCGGGCGCCATCCAGAAGGGTGTGCCAACTAAAGAATTTCTTTTGCTTGTCGTGTTTGTCAGCTGACCGGCAACGCCAAAGTCGGCAAGCTTCACTTCACCGATTTCAGATAAAAGGATATTTGCAGCTGAAGAAATAAAATAATAATGCATTATTCAAACGAATTTATTTTCATAATAGGCATAAAATATTCCAGACAAAACGTAACATATCAGTATCATTAGCAATCATTAATTCGCTAGTTAATAAAGAAATTAGCACATTTCTAGCCTAGGTGGTTAGTAAGTTAAAGCGGAAATGTCACTCGAAAGACAATTCATTTATAACTATGCGTCTTTGCAAAGTTAGCTGACACTGTTAATTAGATTAACGTACAGTTTTGAGGCTATGCGAGGATTATTTTGACATAGAGTTTGAACCGAATTCAGATGCCAAAGGTGATACCTGGGCCCGAATCCCACAGCTCAAAACTTCTAAATCATACCAATATATGGGCATTTGATTCCAGACAGATTTAATGTATAACAGGTTCATATTCCCAGCGGGTCGTTGAAAGAATAGCATCTCGAACTTGTGATCTTTGATTTAGTAACTCCAGATTATGCCACCACGCCATTGCGGCAATCGCAAGTTTCTTTCAGAAATCACAACCCCTACACTCTATTTCAAGTAATCATACCTTTCGCGCCATTACAAGTATCAACACACAATTTCTAAGTTGTTTGTATTATGTTTTAATCTTTTGATGCTTCTAGTAAATGGCAATAGAAATCAAAATGAAGGTGTGCCACCGATTCAATACAAACTTTATCTGACATATCTAAAATCTAAGACAGAAATCTAACTTCGCTCCAATAGAAGGGAGCACGTTGCTTTTCTAGGAAACTTTCAGGAGAAATTAATCTATATTTGTAATGAAGGAAAACATTCAGCAGCCAGCCAGCCCGAAACGAGCCCTTCTTTTCTAAAACCACATCAGTCTGCCACTTTTTAAATGGTGCCGATTCGGAGCACAATCAAAAACTAAAATTCATGTTTACTTCCTATGATTTCTTTTCCTTAGTCATGCCATACTTTAGTCTTAAGATCATGGGAGAACATAAAAACGTTTTTTTTTTTTTTTTTTTTTTTTTCAAGTAGAAGGAATACATTTTTTTTTCTAAAGACGTGGAATTTGAATTGTTTGAATTTTGAATTTGCCCGCTTTTCCAACGTTGCTTACAACAACAATCAATATTAAAAAAAAAAAAAAAACTGAAATGTAAAAATAAGTTTTATAAATTACGCGTAAAATCTTATTTGTACAAAAATAATCAGAAAAAAATGTGTATTTATGAAGTAATTTTTAAAAATAATTTAATCTAAACTTCATCGTACCTTTAATATCTCTGTGGACTTTCCGCTCTGAATGCAGATAATCCAGGCCTTTCAGAACATCTTTGAGGACTATTGCAATGTGAACTTCTTCAAACTTTGTCGCTTTCATCAAGTCGAGCGCAGAGCCACCTCCGAGGTATTCCATAATAATCCACAGTTTTGGTCCCTGAAAATATTTAATGAAAACTACAATAAATCACATAGTGAAAGATAAAGGGGTTTTAAATGAAGTGAATATCCAATAACACAGTTTTAATGTGTATTAAATATGCAACATTGACCATTCAGTAACACGTTAAAAAAGGACTTAGGAAAAAGATTGATTTTTTTTTTCCCCCTGTTTGAAAGAGATGGATTTTCTTGACTCTTACAAAAAGTTTTGTACCTAAGATATGTCTTCTAGAATTCCATCATAATTTTTTTTATTCGATTACTATAACTTAAAAGCATACATAGGTTTGGGAAACAACTGAAATGTATTTTTAAATCGATTTTTTTTCTTTAAAAAATATTAAAGAGCTTCGGTATTTCAACACTTATTATTTTTTTTTCATTTGATATGAACAACGTTAACCAAAACACTGTCTTTTTGACATTCAAAATTACAATTTTCATTCAGGCACTATAAACCAATGCCATACTTAAGTCTCAAAAATGACTGAAACGTACTTCCAAAGATTACTTCTTTATTCTTTTTTTTATTCGAAAATTACCCAAACACTTCATCTTTTCATAAATGATCGATTATTTATTTGCTTATTTAACATCCATTAAATTAATTTTCTTTTCTGAAACCATATTAAAATTTGCATGCTTTACTGGAAAATGAGTAACAGTTTGTTTTAGGATCCCGAGACTATCACTTTTCGAAGACTGTACATCGCTGGTATGGTATACACAGAAAGATAAGCGGTGATTATGCATCCTAATTCCGTGAATAATCACCTTTTTTTAATAACAAAATTCTACTCCTTTCAACTTTCCTCTCACCCACCTTTTTTGATGGAATAAAGGCATGTGCTAAAGTGCGAAGGGTTTCCAAATCCGAGAACGAACCATTATGTTTGCAAAACCACATATGTAGTTCTGAAACGTGATCAGCTGACTAGAGTGATAATACATAAACATTTCGCTTTCCAAACTTCGACATTATGCTGCTATAATAGTGTTTAATTATACACAGCATAATACGAAAAAAAGTAAAATAAAGCTTTGCTGAAAAGTTAAAGTTTAGGAACAGTACATTACAAATTTAAAGTGTATTCATTCGGCATATACACTCAATCTTGAGAGGAATTGGGTTCCAAGTTTCCTCCGAGATCACCAATACTCCTCAACGCCATCACCACCCACTAAAAATTCTAAAGACGGAGGTCAAATTCCCAATAGGTGAAAATTTTGCATAAGTAGGGATTTTTTTTTTAAATTTTATTCACTAAATTATTTTTAAATTCATCATAATTATTTTATTTTTAATTTTCAAAATCACAGTGAAAATTGTCTATAAATTGATAAAAAAATTTCACAAATCTAGATACTGACCTTTAAGTAAGATCCGTAGTATTTAGTGACATATGGACTGTCACACTGAGAGAGAACCATTATCTCTTGTCTAATATCTTCGATCTCTTCCAGCACTTGTTCTAAATCTATGATTTTGATGGCAACAGTTTGCTGGGTGCGGTTATTGACGCCTTTAAAAACTTCTCCAAAACCACCTTGTCCAATTTTCTCCTGTTTGGTGAAGATGAGTTCTGGATCCGTTTGCTGTTCATGAATTAAGAAGAGTTAGAAATCTGTTTATAATGTTCTAGCTGATATACAAAACGTAGCTCGGAATTAGAATAATTTCATGTCTAATAAGCAAAAAATTATATGCATATTCTTTTATGCAAAAAATTATAATACATAAAACCCCTTTATTATTTAAAATACTTTCTCATTCACATGAGAATATTATTTGAAACAAATGATCTTTAAAAACTATCAATAGCTTTTTATAAGTTATTAATATTTGTGGTATAAGTATTTCAGTTTTTGTTCCGAAATGCCAAAATATAAAATAAGATTTTAATGTACGTTTTGAGGAAATTAATTAAATAGTTTCATGTAATAAAAATAAATTAATTAAAAGTTTCATCTAATAAAAAATTAATAGCTGCATTACATATTATCAACCGTTATTAACCGTTCGTTTTGAAAACTTTCATGTTCTTCCAGAATTCTGCTAATGTATTCTGGCAAAAACTTTTCGCATGTATTCTGGTTTTTCAACAATAAAAAGTATTGCTACAAAGTGTGTATAAAATTCATTTTGAAAAAATAAAACAGAGTGATCCTATTCAAAAGTCAAAAAATAAAGGTGAAATAAATCAAAATTTTGCCATTGCTTACCAACAGAATATCTATAAATTTTCTTCTTTCAAAATAGCTTTATTAAATTTGGAAAAATTAATAAAAATGCATGGAAATTAAATCAATATCATTGAAAAGATGAAAATTTAAATTTTATGATGGCATAAGAATATTTCTTGTGGAATAATTTGACCCGAAGTTACGGCGTAAAAACGCGAAAACTTTGATTCATTTCTACTGCATCGAATATTTAATTTTTGCGCTATAAAAGAGCTGACAGTATTCGTTCTCTTGTCTTAAAAAATAAACGAACAAAGTTTAATTAGTTTCAGCTCAATTGTTTAAAAGATGTGAAACATGCATAGCTAAAATGACTTTTATTTACACTGAGATAAAATAAAATAAGAAAAGGATCACTAATATGAAACAGAGGCATAACTATCGATAACAGAGGAATAATAAAAGATAAGTCGGTTTATCCTTTGTTAAAGGCAGTCACCTAGTGGAAATGAAAAGATCTTATTTCATTCCCCATTACCTTATCTGAGTTATTGTAATTACCAATGCAATTTCATAACGAAAACCTGTATGTATATGTATGTTTTGGTATTTAAATTTCATATTTGTGATATTTATATAGGCTAATAGGGCACATAATATTAGATCTGAAGTTTATTTTCGTTTATAATATAGACAGCTTTTAAATTTTGGATTTATAATCTCTCAAAACAAATGTCAGCAAGCGATAATTATGGAATACTAGAAGGCCGATAAATATGCAATACTGGATCTTATCTATAACCCTAAAACAAAAACAATCATGAAAGAAACGGTTTTGTGAACAATTGAACAATTATAATGGCTAACATATAGTACTGAAGATAAATCTTATACAAAGCGTTCGTGAATTCTTATTAACCATTCTGTAACAGAAACTTTCTTCAAGACATAACAGTAGAGTAGTTCTAATGTTAATTATATTAATAATATTACAACTAATCTTCCAAAATATTAATTATTACCATTTCATTAGAACCATAATTTTAATTATATTAATTACATTAGAATATATTGTGTATGTAATAATTTTAATGTAATAACGCATATTATGTGTGTGTGTGTTTTCTAAAGATTATTCAGATATAATAATTCGTTCATCATAAGTGTTTCTTCAGATACTTATATATTATAATGCATTATATTTCTATTAATAAAACGCTTTAATATCTTTTTCACATCTTGTTTATTTCATTTCAATTTTTTTTTTAAATTCCATATGCACTCTTGCTTAAATCATTCATTTATTTAAGATAATCACTGATGTATTTAATAAAGAATATATTTTTATATATTTTTAATATCGATTATTTTCCTCAAGTTACAAATAATCGATAATATTTTATGTACTGTTAGTCCACAGTTCGTTGAGAAATTTAACAATAAAACTTTTCAAATATCAATGCATATAATCATAATCTCTTTGCCAAAGAGATTACAAGTTTGTAAAGGATATTCCATATTTATCTCCTTTCCTCTGTGCATTTGGGAGGGGGGAAAAAAGACAGAGAGAAAGTTTAAAAGATGGTAAATCTGAAAGTCGAATTGTTTATAACTATTCATTTCAATCTCTTAACTTCATTGGTTTTAATTTTTTGAGTTGATATACACTTAATAAATTCATGCCCTTACAGAGCATCCTTTTAATTTTCAAAAATTGTTTTTTATCACTTTGTTCAAAGAGCTTACCAAATCAGCATATTGTTGATCATTCAATGAAGATGGTCTATCACATTAACGCGAAGAATATCTTAAATAGAATGAATTTAATGAATGATCGCATAAATGACCTATCAATATCCCTAATTAACTTTCCTAATACCTAATTAACTTTCTAATTTGCTTCCCTAATACCATACCCTAATTAACTTCCTAATTTTTATCTGAATTTAGCAAATATTAACTTCTTTCTAAAATGTTTTCTTATTTCCAAATCCAGTTCCCACTCTTTATTTAATTAATACTACAAGTGCTCTATAAAATTGCTGGTCACAGCATTTTCTCATGCTTTGAGGGAAGATATAAAAATCTTTAATGCCTACAACATTCTTTTAAAGATACCTAAAATTACCCAAGTCAAAGAAATTGTATCAAAATCTCATAGTAAAACTCCCGAAGGGAAAACTTTTGGTCTCTTTTGCACTTGTATCGCGATGTAAACGGTCATCAGTTTTATCATCGCTCTTGTACATAAAACATAAAATGCCTCCGTAGTGAAATAAATCGAAGTTTTAAAATTTCAAAAATTTCTTCTGTTCGGCTTCTATTTTTTCTCTTTTATAGATATATAAGAAGAAAAAAGACACGCGACAACAAAAAAAAATTACAGAACATTTTTTAGAACTTTGTGTAATATATGTTAACGAGACAACAAACACAACAGCGGATGAAATAATAAAAATTTAAAAAAAATTCATTCATTCTTTTAAATATTATGAAAATTCTTACAATAAAAAAATCATAACATAACTTTCGCGAGATCAGTTGAAAGCAGGCAACGATTTGCAAGATAAAAAGCTAACGTCACAAGTGCCATAATGCTCCTCCCAACACAAACAAGACTTAGTTTCGCCCTGAATCGTGCGATCGGTCAAGTCTAAGCCAACTCGGCGGAAAAATATGCAATAAACAAATCCGGCGACACAACCTTCACTTAAGAGATTTGGAAAGAGATATCTGGATGACTCAGGACAAGTATTCCGGACGCTGCCTCTAAAGGGATGACCTAAATTATTGGGATGGTGTATGTATTTTTACGCTTCGTTTCTCAAGTACAGTGAATTTGAGAAGAACTGGAACCACTCATGAGTGTCATAATCCGCACGCTGACACATCGCTATCAGCTAAGTTGCAAAATTATAGTGATAAAATCGCAAAAAAGGTTAACCTCTTTCTTTTTGATGTCTTATTATATTGGTTTTCTCTCTCTTTCTCATGTTTATACGCATATACAGAACAGGGAAAAAAATAATAATAAGCTGAACGCGAAAATAATCTGTTGTTGGGACATCGATTTGCACACTGATTTGGTTCTTGCTCTATTTTCAAGCCACATCGAGACTGCCAAAACTCAATTTCAAAGTTCTGATAATAAGATAAAACGATAAGACAATGGTGGGCTCAGTGATGGATTTCTGATTAGGCAGCAGCCTAGAGCTGAACAGGTTGCAGGCAAAATCGATTACAGTACATTTATTAGAATGTTTCCAAAAAAATAAATTTGAAAAAAAAATCCGATAACTTAATAATAAGATAATATTAACACTTTGATTATAAGATTATAAGGAAATATAATTGACCGAGTTCTTGCTTGCCTTAATTGTCTAATAATAATATTCTAACTTCGGGGCTGGAAGGCTTCAGATTCGAAACCTGAATCCCACTAAAGATACATTGCGTCGTAAGCCTGGTATACGCTAACCTGGCGATACCGTAAGAAAAATGTCTTCATATTAGTGTGGGACAGGAATTTGGAAAGAGAGTGACAGTTCAAATATCATCCCTGTCATCTGACCGGGTTTCGAAATTATGAGGTCCATCCCAAAATAACTCTGTATTGCTTCCAAATGGGGCATTAAAATAACTAAACTAGACTTTTACAAATTGCATTATATTTATTTAGTTGTTACATGGAAAAAATATCGAAAGTCAGCTTTAAAAATGTGACAAAGTGAATTAAATGTAGTCATGCATCATCATAAATAAATAATTATAATAAATAATAGCATACATATTTTTATACAGTTACCAAAATAAACCATCTTATAACTTGAAACTAGCAATTCTTGTATATAAATTTACTTATTCCATGTATCTCAGAACGGCTCAAACGATTTGGATCAAATTTTATATTTCGAGAAAGTTTTGCTTTTTAAGTTTATCTATATAGACGTCTTTCCTAAAAAAAAAAAAAAAAAAAAAAAAACCACGCGATTTTGCACACACGCACGCGCGCGCACACACACACACACACACACACACACACACACACGTACACACACAAAAAATCATTTTACAACCAACTATTAGAGCCTTTTTCAATCTGCTGCCATGTTGACAATGCAATATAATGCCATCTCGGGACCGATTTCACCATGGTAAAACTGAGTGTAAATTCAAAAATATGAATAATTATATATCACTGTAAAATGAATGCTATAATAGAAAATGAATGAATGCTAATGAATGCTATAATATATATATACATTGGGAATAGACATATTAGATCACAACGAATGAATGTATTACCATGGGAGTTAATTACAAAATCGTAAAACTAATATATTACCGTATTTTAACAGTTATTTCGACTTTTAAAAACTGAAAAAAAAGCAATAATATAAATTGCAAATCCAATAAATTAACATTACAAGTAAAGGCGAAATCAGCAAGATAATATATATCACATTCTCCCGCATTTCAGTTCTCAATATTAAAGTAAATATTATGCACTATTATCAGCAAGGAGTTAAGTTCTCACGCCTAAACATGAATTGCAACGATATCTTATTGTTATCGTCATTGCCTGCTCGATTCCCAAGGTTTTCAACTATTAATAAAATGAGATGCATAACTATTTTACAACGTGCTTTATAATAATTCTGTGTACCTAAAAAAATATTAGAAGGAAAAAAACTTAGGTTTTAAATAATCGGGACTGTATACCTCTTGGCCCTCTCGTATATATTTCAACAGAAATGAATGTTTTGTATTTGGAATCGTCGTACGGTGAAGAAAATCGAGCACGCATTTTGAATCCAGATCTATAATTTTGGTTTCTTAAATTAAGATGATAAGGTTCTTCCTTTTTAAAGATTATATGCCGAATTTCACGCATCTAGTTTTTAAGTTATATTCGTATTGAACACGGATAGAAAAAAAAAGACGAACTTCACGATGGCGGATTTGTCTAGGGTTTCATACAGAAAATAATTTTCATTTAAAGATTATATGAAAAATTTAATTCTCTAAGACTTTCAGATATTGCATTCTCATATACAAACAAAGAGAAAGTATTATAATCGCCAAAAAAAAAAAAAAAAAAAAAAAAAAATTAGAAAAACTTGAATATCTTGATTAATCTCTATGTTTCAGACCTTTCTGAGTCCGAAGAGCACGTTTGGAATTACACCTGTTTATTTGTGAACAAGATAATACAGAAACGCTTTGGGCTAGATATATAAAATCTGATATGTGGATTTACCATCAAATTTGTAGATTTTTATCAAATTTGGAATTAAATCCACTCGCAGGAAGTCTGTCTGTTTGTCGAAGTAAAAGGGAATATGATAATTTCAAAACGTAAATAAACTAAATGAATAAAATTTGGTAGACAGTTTTATAATCCTAAATGCAAACCTTTATCAAATCTTGAACTAAATCTGACCAGGAGCTAACTGTCTATCAGTCCATACTTTTATATGCATATAAATGCGATTACCTGCAAAATGCAACTACTTTGATGGATGAAATTTGGTACACAGTTTAACGGCTATAAAATTTAGACTATATATAGCACGTTAGTGTAGAACATAATAAATTCGGAAAATTTTAGTTCAAATTTGTCATCTTCAAATTTCTCTTTGGTTCTTTGAATTCCATATCAATATAATATTAAAACATCATCAGTTGAATTCATTTTGGCTAAATTCATAACTAAAAGGTTTAAATTAATAGCTAAATGCGTTCACACTTTATGTCCACAATAATCACTAGATTATATTTCTTAAAAAGTTTTCAGTTCAAAAGAGGACTTTCTAGCTATAAAATACAATTGAACACGTTGCATGTGAATTGCTATATTTAGTTGCAAGTTTTATAATAAAATCATTATATTCAAAGTGCTGTATCTCTTTTGTTTATTAAAATTACAAACCTTTAGAAATATTGATATTTTATAAAATTATTAAAAAGTTTTATTATAATTATTAATACTTCATTTATTAAAATTATTTATCTTAATTATAAACATGCATTCTTTAGTAAAAAAATACAAAAGAAATCCATAAAAAATTAAAAATAAGTTGTGAAAAGTTAAAATAAAATGCTTATTGTCATTTTAAATTTAAAAAAAATTCTTAAACTTTTTCAGTATTTTTATAATTTTTATGCGACTTTTTTTGTTTTACAATTCTTTTCAATTTTTGTATATATCGAATTTATTCGAATTATTTACCTTCTAAAAAATCATATTATCATAATCTTCGTAGCAAAATTTACATTAAAACAAAAGAAATTTTAAAAAATTCTAGAAAAAGTAAAAATTATATATAAAAAATTTTTTTAAGTCATTATTAAGTTCTAAAACATATTTCGATTAACAAAATATGACTTTTCAGAAATCACAAATCAATAAAGCTCTCAGCCTGATAACGACATAAACTCAAAACATTTCGAACTTCAATTTACTAAAATCAAGTTGCTCAGAGTATGTACATTTACTAAAATTTGCATACGAAAATAATAGGAATTTAAGTTCTTTTTACAGAAACCAAATATGGAAGAAGTATTTTCAGTCACCTTCAAGATAAAAATAAATAATTAAATAACAGCAACCAATAAAGAAAAGAATACCAGTTCTTTGAAACTTAATACTCAACGCACTTCGCATTTTTAATTACATTTTACATCATCCAACGAAATAATAATTAAAAAATAAGAAAAGAAAAAGAAAACGATTCTCGGCAAGGCCGTTATAACTCTTACAGAAATAAACAAGACAGTTATGTATCATTTCATTGGGCAACTCGCGATGCATTTTGATACAAGGAAACCGGAAGTCGAGTTGACCCAAAACACCGAAAACTTCCGTTCTGAGAGCTGCCGGCAGTTATGCCATGAATAGGACTATTATGTAGAAAATAAACAAGTTAAGAAAGAAACAAAATGTGACGTCCCTGAAGTATACATACCTGATGTAAGACCACTTCAAACTCTTCAATAGAACTCCATGCAATACAACTCAAAGTACGAGCAACGTATTTCACTACAGAATATAAAAACCGGGTTACACAAGTCCTATAGAGTTGTATGTCCTTATGAGTAACGCATGTTACTTCTTGCATTTTTATTAGAATTTATAAAAGAGAGGAAAGGAAATTCAATGCAATGGTCCTTTCTGGCAGCATCCGTTTCTTAAAAAGACCTTAAAATGTAAAATTTTCCTAGAGTTCTAAATCAGCTTATCAAATTGACAAACTTGAGTGATAAGATTTGTTCCTAAATAATTCAGATATTTAAATCTGACTCACGTGGTAGAAGATTAGTTAATTAAAACTTCACTTAGCTCTGAAGTCTGGATTTTTGAATTTTTATATGTATAATTTATATTAAAAATGATTGATATGTCTTGCATTTATATAACAATACTAGCTTTTTTGTCCCTACTAATTATTCAATAGATTTGCTTCAAATTTTAATCACAAATTACTGTGAACCATAAGAAAATTTTTTAACGAAACCTTCGAGATAGTTAATTAAATAACTACTTTATATTAATTAAAAACTGTTTTTCCCATATCGCATACGCAGAACGAGCAGGTAATAACATGGTAAGGTCTAGGACATATTTAATATACTACTCTAAAAATGGAAAAGGGAAATATTCTTTTTAAAAAATAGAGATTTCTTTTCTCTGCATTATTTTGAAAGTAGTACCTTTAACGTGAAAAGGGAAAGTTATTTAAAACTTGATTATTTTAACACTAGATGGAGGTTGAAATTCATTGTTGAAAATAGTTGTCCTTATATTTTATTCTTTTATTAACATATATTTGTTTCCACTAACAATGTGCAAATGAATTTTGTAACATACTTTAAAAATTATTAAGGAGTCAGAAAAAAATAGCTTTCTATGATTTTTAAAATGAATAACTTATTTTTTACAAGATTTTGTAAACTTCATATATGAGATTTAAAAAAAAAAGAATGATTGTTTAAAAATTTACAAAATGTAACCGATCTCAACAATAAGATTAGAGTTAAAATTTACAGAATTAAAAAAAATCAAATGAAATATTCTTTAAAAAACATTAAGAAAGGAACGTAAGTATACAAAGAACATTTTTCACAGAATGCCTTTTTTACCTACAGCCGGAAATGTCAGTAAAATTTTAAAAATGACTTTTTTTTTTCCCACACCAAACAAAAACTTTTATGCTTTGGTTGTTCTAAATAAACATTCTAAATGCAGTCGTCCTTACACCTAGGTTACTTCTATGCCAGCTGCAGAATAAAAGCAGAATAAGTATTTCAAACACAGAAAACGAACTTATCAAGGACTTAAAACGTGACAACTGAATCTCGTGTATTTCTGTAAAGATAAAGTTCTTTGAAATTGAAATAAATATAGGCAATGCCAGATGAAGTTGACAGCTCGAGGAAAACTACGCAATGTCAATTTAAGCTTCAGTGATACAGTCTAAACGGAATCCCAGACATTTAAAAATAACATATATTTTAAACAGTCGTTGCAATTCCATATTTAGACCAAAAAATTATTATGAGACTACAATTAAACCGAAAAAAAGCTGTGCTTTTAAATGCATAAAAATAGAAGCAAAAATTTTCAAATTTTGGTAACCCACAGGAATCTAAACAATCGAATAGATTTACTTCAGTGCTTACAGTTAAAGTCACAATTCAGATCAACACAAAATAATTAGGTTTACCTTAAATTCTGCTCACAGATACTATGAGAACTTAGTACTAGTTTTAATAAAGATTTCGGGATAGTTCATTCGATAATTTTTTATTAATTAAAGATGGGTTTTTGAATACAGAAAGGATTATTTTATCAAGCATTTTAATACAATGAAATAGGAATATTACAAATACTTTAAATCATTTTAATTATTTAAATCTGAGTTGCCACTCCCACAGAATAGTTAAATTTTTATAAATCTTTTTTAAAAATTTAATGATTATGACAAAAATTAACTCCAGTGATTTTTAAAAATCGTTTAGTGAGTTGATATTCTTTCTTTAATTAAAGTCGTAGGCGATAACAGTATTTTGAATATAGAAATATTTTATATCTAGAAAGAAAAAAAAAATTGTAATCGTCAAAAAATTGGACTTTTAGATTTTGAAAAATCTACACATTAAAGCCTCTCACAGTTTGATTTTTTTTTTTCGGGGGGGGGGATTATTTCAAACTGCGGACGAATACAATAATCCAAAAACCCAATTTATTAAAAGGATAAACTTTTATGTGATAATTGTAAAAATGTAGAATGTTATTAGATGAAATCCACTCCGAAGAAATCAACCTGTCCGCCTCTGTGCGAATCAATGAATTCTGGCATATGCTTTATACCACTGAAACTTTTGAATGTTTATAAAATGTTTAATCAAATCCTCAATGAGTTGACTATTGTCGATTCATGTGATTGCGAATGAAATAATTTAAGAACGTAGCAAGTTCCATTTTATCATACGTAATCCTTGCAGAAAATTGTAATTCAATGATAGAATTTGAACCAAATCGAGTAAAAAGAATACGTAAATTTCCAAAATATATGTTTGAATGTTTTAAGTACAGCAAATTTAAGTTCAGAGCCGTGATATATTCTGTTAAAATGTGGTGGTCTATTAATGATTGAGATAACTGATTTGAAATTCAAAGCCCTTAATCGTAAAATAAGTTTATAATCAAATACATTATTTTTTTTTGTCAACATCCCCATTTCTCAAGTAATTCAAAACCTACAGCGAGGAAATAATTAAAGGATATTACTTTTTAAGTATTGCTGATGAAGCATACCCATTACCTGTTAAAACATTGTTTGCTTGAATTTAAGAAAAAAGGGAAAAAAAAAATCACAAAAACGCTAGATGTATGAAATTTGGTATGTGTTATTGACACCTAATTTTTAGATTTCAATCAAATTTTGAAGGAAATCCTTTCATAAACAGTCCGTCCGGCGGACCAAATGAACACCATAGCTACAAAACGTTAAGAGACGGGCATATAAAATCTGGACGCGTATTTAGCATCTAAAATGTAGATCCATATCAAATTTTGAATAATATCTGTCACGGGGTTCACAGTCTGTCAGTCTGTACATTCTCAAGCATGTAATCCCGATCATTCTAAAACGCAACAATTCTGGTAAATGAAACTTAATATGAAATCTGGGAACTAAAATTTAGTTTTGTGTCAAATTTTTATTTTAATCGAGCGACAAAAAGTTGTCCAAAATCAATACACGGTTTTCTTTTCTATATTACGAAATTCAAGATTCTCCTATGGGAACACTAAAAATAAAAATCTGAACGTTTTTTTTTTTTTTTTTTTTTTTGCGTTTAAAGCCAGCCTCACTCAAGACCCCTAATTTTTCATTCTGGTGTAAATAAATAAAACTTCAATTAGAAAAAAGTTTCTGCTAGACCATTCTCGCTGGTTTATTTTTCAACTAATATAAAGTAACGACATTAAATGAGATATCAGTGGATAGACAGCATTTTTACCAATAATTATAAAACATCTTTACGTTCAAAGGTCTCATTTTGAAGTATTTTAATTTCGCAATTTTAATTTAATTTAAATAAATAGACAAAATCATTTAAATAAACAGAAGAATAAAACATTGTAAGGATTATGTATGATACTACAAAGCGAAGCTTTCTCGCAAATGTTTTTCTATTTTATAACTATTTCTTACAAAACTCTTTAAGCATAAGTCATTTAGTGACTTATGCTTAATAATATTTAATAGTGCTAATAATATTTTTGAATCATTTACCGAACACAACAAACAAAACAATTCAAGATAATTACATTCTGAAATTAAATATTGTATGCAAACAAGTACATTATAATTATGTTGTTACTTAAACTTAATACAATAACTTAACAACAATACTACTTAAAAACTTAAACTTAAAAACAATAAACTTAAATTTTTGCGGAAGTTTACTGGTAATATCAGTAAACATCTATAGATTTAAACCAGCGGTAGTGGTCTCCTATAAAACTTCTCGCATACTCTCTCAAAAACTTATATCCTACCAGAGAACGCCTTGCATGGCATTGGCGTACAATAGTTACGAAATATTAACCTTTGGTGTGAATTTAGTATCGTTTTGTAATCAATTGTGTAATCTTTTTCACGAATTATCCTTGGCGAGTGAATTATCCCCGCCTTTAATAATATCCGGAAATCCATTTTTTTGTGTTTTAGACATGCTTTTCCGAACCTATTGATATAAAAATTTGAGACAAAGCTGCACTTGTAGTAAAAAAAAAAAAAAAAATCCCATACCAAATTCTATATATTTAACTATTGCGTTTTTGCATGATTACATGCTTCGCGTTTTTTTTGTTTTTTTTTTTTTGTAAGTACACACTGTAGAGACGGCCAGTTTCTTATTGGATTTGGCTCAAAATTCGACACGTGTCTACACTATAGATGTTAAATCTATATACCAAACTTTATCCATCTAGCTCTCTTCTTTCTGTAGTTATCGTGTTAACTTATATCTAGACGGCCTTTTTACTAACAAATTTTACTGTATATTACTCAAAATATGCAGATTTGGTGTAAAGACCGCATACCAAATTTCATCCGTCTAGTTATCTTTGACACAGATAGACGGACATTTTCCAAAAATGTGTTTTTCGATCTCAAGGAGGTCTAAAACGTGGAAATTCGTCAAAATCTCGTTTTTGATTTTTTTTTTTTTTTTTTTTTTTTTTTTTTTGACGATTACTATACTTTCTCCATATTACGCATACGAGAAAGTAAAAAAGTTAACAGAGAAAACAGTTCTCAGTAAAAGAAGCGAAACTTTCGATTACTTTGAAATGCATGCGCAATTCACTTGACGTCAACATGTTGACAGAAAATAATTTTTAATGACTTGAAAACAATGTTCATTTGACAAGACAGAAATATCGGAGAACATCTTTTTAAAGTGTCATTTGACTCCATCTATGAGGGTGATGCGCTGGTTTGTTTCTCATTAAAAGACGGGAGAAATTTCAGCACGCAATCGGCGGTCAGGAATCAAAACATAGGAAAAGGTCATTTTAATTATCGGATCTTAAAAATGGCACATAAAATGCAGTTCTGGGGATTTGTTTCCATTCTGTTAATCGCACGGCAGGAGCCGAATGAATGCTGCTAATGAAATGCTTCAATTAAAACCAGTAGAGAGTGGAAATGAACCCTTTAGTGGACACAGTTGATTTCAGATACTGAAGAATTTGTGGTCACGCGTTCGCCTTAAGTTTGTTGCGTAAACACATAGTACTCAATACATGCGAATAAATAGTAGAAAGGCGTTTTCGCAAAAACCAAATTTGACATTTGTTAGGATTGATTAAAATAAATAAATATCATAATTTTTTCCCAAAATTTTATAAAAATTGCATTTTTTAACTTAAATAACAGCGCAAAGAAATATAAGAATAACGGAATACATGTGTATGTGTGTAGTGATATTTTAAAAATCCGATTTAAATTCTAATTGATTTCCAAATTTTTATCTTAATTTAATCCATTCTAAAATGATCTCTTATTTCCTGATCCAAATCCATCTTCTTCTTTTTTTATTATTTAATTAATGTGCCAAGAGTAATATAGAACTGCTTCAATCAGCATGTTCTTACGCTCCGAGTAAAGGGATAAAAATCTGTAATGTTTGCAACATTCTTTTAAAAGATACCTAAAATCCATTTCCTAAATCGACACGAATCAAAGAAATTCTTATTAGACTCTCATGGCATAAAATCGCTGAGGAAAAAAATTTCGCTTTCTTTTTCCTCTTGTGTCGCGATGTAAACGTACGTCATGTGCTTTTTATACATAACATGCCTCTCGTAATGGAATAAATCAAATTTAAACATTTAAAAGTGTCTTCTCTTCGCTTAATATATATATATATAAACATAATTTTGCAGATGCATGCATCAAAAGAAGAAATTTTTGTAATTTTAACTGAGATTTATTTCACCACGGGAGGCATATTATATACAAGAGAGATGCGATGATAAATTGACGTTATGTTTACAAAGCAAGAAATGTTTACCTATGTTTACATAGCGAAAGTGAGAAAAATTTTCCGTTTAGTGATTTTACTATGAGATTTTGATAGGGATTTTGACAATTGTATACTTAGGAAAGGGAATCTTAGATATCTTTAAAAGAATGTTGTAAGCATCAGGGATTTTTATTCCTTCGCTAGGAGCGTGAGAAAATGTCAAAGTCATCAGTTTTCTAGACGCGTTAAAAAAAACTTAAATAAAAAGTGGGAATTGGATCAGGAAATAAGTGAACATTTTAGAATGAAGTTTCTATGGGCTAATTTAAGATAAAAATTATAAAATGAATTAAGTTTCTAATTACATTTAAAAATATCATTACACAAATACATAGTTGTCGAGATAGAATTCTAGAAAGTTCATAGGGCTCATATTACAAAATTTATCTATTTAACAATATTTTGTCAAGATATACGCACGAAAACTGTAACGCATTCGTAATAGTGCATTAATATATACATGAGCGCATAATGAGAATAAAAGTATAAATATAAATTAATAGAAAAAAATAAAAGATAGATTGTTGTACTGTCAAATTATCAGTAAAATTCGAGTCGCAGAGTCAAGCAATGCTTCGTATGTATAACCGTTCCTAAATACATCCGGGGTACACAAATAGAAACCAGCAGGAGTGGTCTTCACAAAACTTTCTCACAGACTCTCTAATAAATTGCCATGCCAAAGAAAGATGGAATTGACGTATAACAGTTACGAAATATTAACTTTTGGCGAGAATTTAGCATTTTTACTGAGTCCATCGTTTCATCCTTGGCGAGTTTTCTGGCGATTAATCCTTGGCGTGCGTTAATAGTATCCAAAAATTGAATTGGTGCTTTAGAAGCGATTTTTTTCTTTTTTTCCAACCGATTGGAACACTTGTAATCATAAAATTCCATACTAAAATGATGTACTTTAGTCCCTGCGTTTTTGAAATATCGCGTTTACATGTTTCTGAAAGTACAGACCAACAGACAGTCAACTTGCAGTTGGATTTGGCTCAAAATCTGACGTGTCTACACTGTAGATGTTAAATCAGCACACCATCTAGTTCTCTTCGTTTTGTAATCATCGTATTAATTTGTATTCGAACAGCCAGACAGACAAACTTCTTCTGAACAGATTGTATTCAAAACTTGCTAGAAATCTGCATATTTGGTGTAATGACCGTATACCAAATTTCAGCCGTCTAGCTCAAAGCGTTTTTGAGTTATCTTTTTCACAGTCAGGTCATTTTTGAAAAACGTATTTTTCGAACTGAAGGAGATTTAAAACGTGGAAATCCATCAAAATCTGGACTCCGATTTTTTTTTTTTTTTTTTTTTTTTTGCGATTACTTTCTCTACACTACGTATATGAGAAAATAAAAATCATAATACTTCAATCCGTAAGATGACATTATTAAAGTTAAATGAAATGACATAACATATCAATAAAATCATTAAAATGTTGGTGATTTTTCATCGCACTCGTAATTGTCTTAAACTACTGATCGTCAGTTGCCATATGATTCATTTTGATTATCTTCCAATATATTTATCTTGGCTCTACAAAAAATTTTACCACAAAATCTCCATAGCTATATTCAAATTACTGAATATAAAATTATTGTATTTTTATTTATGTTTTCATGGCAGTTTATGAGTATTGGTTTTTCCACCGATAGACTATAATATTTTTATATTCCAATTAATTGAATGTTTAGATGTATGACAGGGGAAAAAATAGAGATCAGCTCCAACCAATTCCTTACGGATACTACATAAAAGCAAAAAGCAAATTGCGCGACAGTTACGAAAGACAGCAATGTTTTAAACTACTTTAAAATTACATTAAGCAATTCATTTACGAAACATGCAAATGAGAAATGTTTTAAATAAAAAATAATCTGCTATAAAAACTTTATCTTTTACGTCTTGAAAAGGTATATGGTAAAAATATTCAGTCTTTTCTAAACTAAATAAAAAATATAATAATTTACGAACAAAAGCATGTACTATTTTTTAAACTAACAAATAAAAACAATTTAATTCTAGGCCATATTACGGGGGAAAAAACTGTCAAAACCAAAACGTGATTTAATGGATTATATAAAGTAACAATCTACTTCGATTCCCCATTTAAAAAAATATTATTAATTTAGTTAGATATATCATATCATTGGTAAGTTGAAAGCGTCGTTTGTTAAAATAAATTGAAGAATGCAAAAATATAAAACAGAGAAGAATCAGAAAATATATTTATATCTTAGTTAAATATTCGGTAGAAACTACTAAACATATAATAAAAATTATTGCATTTTCGATGGAGAAATAATAATTACTTTACTACTAAAAAAGTACTAAACATCAATACTATATCGGTTTAAAAAAGAAATTCAACTAAAGAAAGTGAATAAATGGTATGTTCAGGTATGGTATGTTTCTTCAGAAGTTGGTTATCAAGCCAGATATTAAAAACAATGGTTTAAAAAATTCACTATTATTTTTAAAGATGAAAGATTCTCTTGTCTAATAAGTACATATATATATACTTATAAGACAAGAGCATAGCTCATTTGCAGCCTGGAAAATATGCAGATGGCACACAATTTCAAATCTATTAAAACTCATTTAATCCTGGAGTGAATCATGTAGCCAGTTGGCTATATGTTTATATTTACATTTGTAAAATTCACATGATTGTTCCAAATAATAACAAAGAGTGTTTGGAAATCCTTTTTTAAATGCTTTTTGATAACATTTGTAGAAAAGACCGATTTATGGCAATTGCAATACTAGAATTAAATTTAAATTGGAAACTTGAAAAAAAATTCAAATGGCTGTTTTATGAATAGTTCTACCATTAAAAATATTATCAAAATAATTTTTTAGCTTTGTAAAAAATATATTCGTAAAGAGGGACTTTTATTTTTATCACATAAATGTTATAAAATGATTTGTGTCACTGGGATACTGTTTAATGTAATCATTTTTAAACTTTTAACTTTTTTTTAAAATTTCACAAAAAATACTTAAAGTTAAAAAAAAAATTTCTAAATTATATGCAATTATGCAAAACACATATATTTTTTTAGTAAAAAAAAAGTCATGCATTCTGGGGTTAAGAATCTACTAACTCACCAATGTAACAGTTCGCTTAATCTTTTTTGGAGGTTGAAACCATGCATTTCGTCTTTTCCAAATCTCGGCATACTGCATTCGAATCCACTGCCGTTTCCATCTGGGCATTGTCAAGTGTACTCGACACCCGGGTGCCGAGCGAATGACCACCGAAGAAAGTGGCCTGGGAGTGTCGCGTGCGGGTGTCACGCTTCGATAGCCAACCACCTTGGATGCCTTTTCTCTTGGATACCCAAAAGAATGGGACGGACTACGAATGCGAACATAAACAGTCGGCAAGAAGTGTGACGAAATCACACCTGCCCAAATTCCGTCAGTAGCCGGATGTGGAGGAAAGCCCCAACAAGCCTTTCGCCATCAACAACCACCAGAGTTAAGAAATAGGCCATCGGAATTTGGTGAAAAATGTCCTTGGCTTGGTGTGGCCTAAAAAACGCGGTAATGCTTGTCAGACACTGGACGCTCAGCAGTTTTAAGTCCTTTAAAGTCAAAGGAACAGCACCAGAAAGCCATCAAGGTGCGTCCATCTTGGCACGACAAGGGGATTCTTCTGGTAATTAAATAGCTGAGCACGCGATGTTATTCGATAAGGGTATAAAGTTTACACGGAAGGATGGTGCTAGTGGTTTCACTTCTTTAAACAGTATTGGACAGCGAGGACAGTTTAATGGAGCTAATAATTTTCAGAATGACGTCTGGTTATTGGAGTGGAAAATGATTGGATGTTAAGAGCATTGTAGTGGCTGTCCACTTGGCCATGTTTACGCTTTCCTGCTTGCCTTTAGGGGAAGTGATTAAATATATCAAGTTGCTGAAGTACGTGCTTAAAAATACTTTACTTTTAATGAGGGAAATAAAACTATATCATATTTAAGACAAAATCTAACATGAAAGTCTTTTTTTATAGGCACGTCAAAATAATTATGGAAAGAATTATATCAAGTTTGTCTTGATGATTCTTAAGAGAAAAAAAACAGAGAAAGTTTCCTCTTTTTGATTTTTTTCGTATACCTCTACTATATGAAACGTTTTGTGTTTTACTTCGTCATATAGTGAAGAGATGAAATTCGAAATTTTTCACATGATAGATTTGGTGCAAAATTGGTTACAGACTTATAATGGTGAACTGAAGGTCACATACTAAATTTCTTTATATAATTTATAACGCTGTTCAGCTATGAGTTCATAAAAAGACAAATCATCAACTGATAGGCAGCCAACTATTTGATGAATTAGGTCTAAAAATGCGATAGAACTCTACAATATAGTGGTAAAATTCTATTCCAAATTTTATCGATTTAGTTCACTGTGTTTTCCAGTTGTCATGTCCACACGCAAAAGGAGGGATAAATAAATGAATTTTCTTTGGTGGATTTTGCCCGAAATTTGATATAAAGACCATGTACCAAATTTCATTAGACAGCTCTTTCTATTTTTGAGTTAATGTGTTGACAGAGAGACATAATTTTAAAAAAAATCAAGTTCGGTTAATTAGTAGAATTTCATAAAATCTTAAATTTTTAAAGAATTTCAATAATTACAAGAGAAAATTAAAAAAATAATAAAAAAAAGTTCTTTTTTAAATATAACAATGTTTATAGGCTGGTACACTATCTATGAATTGAGTGATCTAACGTATGTGATAAAAAACCTGAGTCTATATTGAAATTATACTATACCTGAAACGATACTACTAGAACCTGAGTGCAATCTACCTAAAACTTTCTCGCATACTGTCTATAAATATACTTGTATATTATTAACCTCTGCCATTGAAGAACAATAGTTGCGAAACAGACTGATCACATGCGATCTTTGGCGATTAACTGCTGGACATGATTAATACATAAGTACCAGAAAACTGAATATGTTTATTCAGCACTTTTTTTTAAACTGATTGATATTAAAATTTGATGCAAAACTGCATTTGTAGTCACAGGGTGACACACTGAATTTCGAATATTTATGTCGTTGAGTTTATGAGTGATAGCGTTTACATGATTATGAAAGTACAGACCGACAGACGGTCAACACCTTCATAAATATCTGCACTTGACAAATTTGTGTACCAAATCTAATTCTCATCGTTTTGTAGTTATCGTTTAAATATATTCGGACAATTAGATAGACAGATTTCCTTTGAATTTATTTTGTTCGATATCTGATGTAATGATCATATAAGAATTTCATCCACCCACCTAAGGTGTTTTTGAGTTACCGTGTTCACAGACAGGCTAAATTTCAAACGGATTTTTAGGATCTGGGGAGGTTTAAAATCTTAAGATTCGAATTTTTGTGACGATTACTGTACTTTCTCTTTGTGTACTTCGAATATAAAAAAACAAAAACAAAAAAAATGTTGAAATTTTCCGAAATTCCAAAATTTTAACCATATTTTTAATTAAAAATAATTCGAAATTGTAAGGTTTGTTCCTTAATAATTTCGAAGTATATGAAAGAAACCCGAAAACCATTTTCACAGCAATTTAAAATTCAATAATAAATTTCATCAGCACTAATTTTATTTCCGCAAGGTTTTTTCTAATAAATTTTAATAAATTTCTAAAAGCATTTTAATATATAGTTCACAATAAAAGTTAATTTTTTTTTTAGTAAATACACCCTGTTATTATATTAGAGACACTTTTTATACGTACATCATCCATGTTAAATAATTAAAAATAAATTTTTAAAAACAATACACAGGCAATGAATCAAGCCTAAAGCATGATCATGCAACGATGTTTTTTCAAACTAAAAGTTCGAATCCCCTTTTTTTAATTTTAATATAATTTAACGTATTTATTTTCATGAGATAAATGAAACTTCAAAAAAAAAAACATTGTTGTATTTCGGAATTTATACTTGAAAAAAGTAACGTGTTATTCAATTTAAATAAGGAAATTTTAAGCCAAATCATCTAATTCAGTGGCCATTTTTTTACTTAATAAAGATAAGCAATAATTAATGCTTCTAAACAGAAATAAGACCCACGCACGCCTTCCGATGATATCACACAAATAAACTTCTAGCAATTTTCAGCAGCTGCTGAATGACATTTAATAGCGGCCACCTGCATCAACATTATTCTAAATAAAGACACGATACGAGAGGGTTTTGATATGAAAAGATTGAAATCAGCTTGGAAATGAAGCGAATTTAAATGCATTTAGTGAACAATATTTCGCAACCGGAAACGCCATATAATAAAAAAAGATCACTATATATATGGTATGAGTTTCCGTTTACCGTTAGATACTAAAATATCATGAATGGAAACTTTTAATAAAATGTATGAGAATTCATGAAAAACTCTTTCGCTCTCTGTCTGAGTATGTATATGTGTGTACGTGTATGTGTTGGTGTTCTACAATTAAATTATAAGATAGGAAATATTTTAATATAATTTAAAAATCCAAAATTTTACCTTTTCATTAACACTAATTTCATTTCCGTGAAATATTTTCTTGAATTTTGTTAACTTTACAAAATTTAACAAATAATTAAATAGATGCAGATGATTTTAAAATAAAAAAATATATAATAGATATTCCGTTGATAGGCAAAGGTGAAGATTTAAAAATATTTTCAACAACACTTTTTATTGGGTTTTATATTAAGAACAATAAAAGAAAAATTTTAAAGCAGATGATTAACCATTGATATGAGGAACAACAATTTTATCTCTGATATAAAATATTATCATTAATTTTATTATTATATTTTCCTCTTTTATTAATAAAAACTATTTAATTAACTGTCTGAATGCTTTTATTAAAAACTTTATTTCAAGCTTCAACATTTGTGAACAAAATTTGAATAATATAATAAATATTCATATTTTTTGATGAAAATTAGATACTGGCGATCTTAAAAAATCGTCTGGTTCAATTCATATTCTCGTTTTAATCTTCTAAAAAAATTCAGACGATAAAAAGATTTAGCGATATTTCATACAAAAAGTGATTTCACAGTTAAAATATTCAATAAAAAAGCCTGCGATATATAATACTTTTTTAAACCTAAGGAGCCGATATATTAACTAGTATACAGATACAAACTGGAAAAGAGATTTTTACTATAGCTACCTTTTTGAAAAACTAAGATTAGTTGTTCTTTCTTTCTCATTAATATGAAGCACTTGCTATTAAATAAATAAAAAAAAGGGAAAAATCTAAGATAGATAATCGAAATTTGGAAATAGTTATTTTACAAGCATATAAAATTTCGAAATTCAGATTTCTTAAAAATTTTTAAAAAAATTATAATAATTTTTAATTTTTTAGAAATTTAAATTTTAATTGCTTGCCAAACATTTTTTAACTCAGAAAACTTTTTTAGGTAAATAATTTTTTATAGTACCTGCTTAGTTATTAAAAATACCGAGATAAATGTGAAATTTTAATCGAAATGAGAAAAAAAAAAAAAAAAATTGAGGTATTATTTCAGTTTCAGACGGTCAGTCGAAAATCGAGATTGTCCTTCCTATTAAAGACGTCTGGTTATTTTACAAAGATAATATTACAAACATTCAAATGATCATTAAAATTACTTCTGTTATGAACAAATCGTATATGAAATATTAACTTTTTTCAAAACATAAATTTAATAACATCGATTGAAGTTAACATTTACTATTAAATTATATTTAATAACATTAATTATTACGCACATTATCCATTACAAAAAAATAAATTAATGTATTCTGAAACGGTTCAGAATTTAACCAAATTTGTTTTACATTCAGGAAAAGGTTGCACATTTTTATATCCCATAATTATGATCCGATTAAAAAGACCTGACTTACCTTATTGCTGTCTTCTTTGGGACTATTCTCCGTAGCTCGTGAATGAGATGATTTCCCTGCTTTGTGTACCATCGCATGAGGCTGTAAATGAATGACGTTTTTAATCTTCATGAATTTTTTCAAACATTAGAAATCAATTACTTTGCAAAGAAAAAAAAAAAACTTTATTTGGAATAAAAAGAATGTAGTTGATTCTCGATATTATTTGTTGATTCCCGTTAAGATGATAACAGATATTTTTAAGTTGGTAAGAAAAGATCAAAACTCGAAAGCCTTTATTATATGTGAACACTTTCACAAAATGAGGTTTATTTCAGAGGTGGGGAGTTACATGTCATTGAAATGCTCCACATATCTTCCATTTTAATAAAACTGTCTAAAATTTGTTATAAAGATCCTTATTACATATTAAAATAAATTAGAATATGTAATTTATATTTCGACTTCCATCGAATAATGAAAAGTCAATTCTAATTTTCAATTATTCAATTTTCATAAAAATTCTTTTTTTTTTTTTTTTTTAACTAGCACTTTCTTAAAATAGCGGGGGCGTGGGGGTTGGGAAGGAGGGATAGTATGACTATGAAATGTTCCATGCATTTTACTGTTTGAAGAAGTTATATAAAATTAATTGCCAGCTCATAATGAATTACAAATTAAAGACTAAAGCATAAAAACGATGAAAATAAAAACAAAGATCTTTTTAGTATTTACCAACAAACATTTTTTTAATAAATTTGACGAGACAAAAATATTAAAAAAATATATAAAATTCAGTGTTAGAAAGCATAAAATATTTCTATTTTACAAAACAGATTTTTTAATTTAAAAATTTATTTATTAAAAATTTAATATTTTTAATTACATATAACATATTTTTAATTAAAAATATGTTATTAAAAACGTATTGCTGCAAAAATTTATTAAATAAAAAAATATTTAAATTATTAATAAAAATACACTGTTAATTATTAAAAAAGTATTTTTAATTATATAAAAATTTATATTTAAAAATATTAATTTATTAGTTAAAAATATTTTTGAATTATATTAAATAAAGTTATTTTCCAATGAATACAACAATCCTACATTATCCCTCAATAAATTACAAAATAACTTAATAGAGTTAGTTCACAATTAACTTAATGGAGAAAAAAGTTTTGCAACATAATAATTCATATTTCACCCATTTCCTCACAGTTTGATTTTCACAATTTCTAAGCAAAACTTTTGGAGAAATGATAAAACTATAGGGAAAATTATCGCATAGATTGTCATCATCATCCCTATTTTGAGAACGAACGCCCTACAAAAAGATTACTTATAACAAGCATAAAAGAATCCTAATTTATTCTCCGGAGAAGATGTAGGCCAAGTCAACTAACTTTACGCAAAAATTGGATTTGCGGACGTGAAAGGAATTCGAAGCTATATCAAGCAAGAAGGGATTTAGAAATGACGTCTATTGGTGTCATCTTTTTCCATTATGATACTTGCAAAAGTTTTTACTTGATATAAAGAAAATAATTCTTTTTTAGCGAAATAAATTCGCTACAAACTTTTAACTATCCTAAACTATTCTTGATTTATTACATAGACCATGTGATATTATGTTTAGTATCTTATTATATTTTCTCTGATATGATATATATATGGTAGAAGAAAGTATTGTAATCGTTAAAAACTTCAAACACAAGATTTTGATGGATCTCCAAACTTCAAATCTCCCGCATTCGAAAATCATATTTCTAGAATAGTACCTGTTTGTGAACCCGATAATTGAAAAACTTGATCTAGACGAATGAAATTTTGTGTACGATCCATACAAGAAATTTAACCCTTTCTAGGGCCGTGGGAAGTATGCTTCCCACCAAATTTATCAATCTTTGTATGTAATTATGTAGGTTGGCATAAGTTCTGACAATTTTTTTAGAAAGACAGAAATTTAGATGCTTCAGTTTTTTTATCTCACATAAAATAATGTGGGTTGATTTGTTACTTAATTATTAATTAATCATTCTAATTCTTATCTTATCATATTAATCATTCCATTTCTTATTCTAATTTAAAGCCTAAAAATATTTTAACATAACATGACTAGAAAAAAATGGCCCTTTAAAGGGTTAAATATTTCTGACAAATTTTGGACAACAAATAATCAGCAGAAAGTCCTCTTGTCTGCGCCCAAGTGCACGTGAACACGATAGTTCAACTATACCAGGTGATAGGTAGATGAAATTTTGTATATGATTTTATAACCAGAATTGTAAAACGGTACCAAATTTTGGATCAAGTATGGCAGCAAGTTGAATGTCTGCATATTAGTTTTTGTATGTGTATGCAATCATGGAAATGAAACAATTTCGATAGATGAATTTTAATACATATAAATCGATTTATCTTTATATACATTTATACATCATCTTTACATATAATTCGCAAATATGCACCTAATTTTGGACTGCAATTATCAATGGTAAAATGTCTGCTTATTCATTCGCTCGCATATATGTGAACACGATAATTTGAAAACACAATAGACTAGATGAATGAAATTTGGCATAAGATCTTGACACTAAAATTTTAGATCATTAACAAAATTTTGATCCCTTCGGACAAAGGGAGAAGCCTAAAATAAATACTTGATTCTCTTCAACATGTTATAAAGTTAAACACAAAACGCGTTATGCAAATATGTGAGAATATTAAAGAAAGGGCACTCGACCTTATTTTTATTTAAGAAGTAATTATTTAGAAATCAAATTTCCTAAATATAAATAAAAATTGATGAAAAATTTTTATATGTACTTTATTTTTTAAATAGCTGAATAATTGAAAAGAAGTACAAAATGAAACAGTGTATATTTAGTTTTAAAAAATGAGTTGGATTCACCCCAAATAAAATTTTGCACAATCAAATATTAATTAGAATTTTTATTTAAGCTGATTTGTTTTATGTTTTCAAAACTGAAATTATGTAATCGATTTTTTTTCATTAATTTTATAATGCGATTGAGTTTTCAAACTTTACACACTGGTGCATATAAAATTTGAAGAGCACTCACCATAACATTGCACTATTACAATATTTCCAAAATTTAATTATAAATTATTGATAGATTTAATTAATCTTATATTTTAACCCTTTAAAGGACCATTTTTTTCTAGTCATATTATGTTAAAATATTTTTAGGCTTGAAATTAGAATAAGAAAAGGGATTCATTTAGCTTATCATATAAATATATTTTGATTAATTAATTAATTAATTTGGTTAATTAATAATTAAGTATCAAATCAAGACACATCATTTTGTCTGAGATAAAGAACTGAAGCATCTAAGTTTCTGACTTACTAAAAAAATTTGTCAGAACTTATGCCAACCTACATAATTTCATACTAAGATTGATAAATTTGCTGAGAAAGCATACTTCCCACGGCCCTAGAAAGGGTAAAACAAGTAGGACCATGTGGCACTGAATTTGTGAAAACGATTGTAAGATTTTATAACATTTATAATAATGAATTGTAAATTAAAAAGTAAAAGTTAGAAAAATATAAAAATAAAATAAATTTCTACCTTAAAGTATGCTAGTTAAATTGTGTTTTTAAAAACTTTTTATTTACACTAATATTATTCTGTTATTAATATACTTTATACGACATTCCGAGTATTAAATATGTCATTCAAAACTTATAAGAAATTAATAGTGGAATAGCATATTCTTTCAAAGTAATAGATATGTTATTAAAAGTATAAATTTATAATTGGTCATTCTTAACTATAATCATGAAATTGGGTTTTAAAAAAAGGAAGCCTTTGTAAATTTATATAAATGGGACAAAAAGAACTTTTCTTTGAAATATTTGTTCGCATAAGCGAATACATTATCAGAAATGTATGAAATCAAATAAAACTAGTAAGATTTGACATAAATCTAAAATTTTGATTTGAAATCACATAATACAATCTACATCTTCTATTTTCATATTCACCAATGCAATAACAGACATACCAATAGATCATCAATCGATCCGATTTTGCCTAAATTTGAAACACATCAATAATTCTAATAATAAATCCATGAACCAAATTTCATTTTGATAGCACGATGTACTATTGAGTTATGTGTTCACATACGCATGCAAGAACAATTTTTTCATAGATAGGTTTCGAACAAAATTTCATGGAAATTTATGTAAGTATAATAAAATATAAAGTGCATATCAAATTTTTTACTAAAAGTTTGTGTTGTTTCTGAGTTATCGTGTTTGCAGACGGACAGAATTATATTAAAAAAAATTCAGAAGCGATATTTCTCAACAAATAAAAGCAGAATTTTTACACGATTGCAAAAGTTTCTATTCGCATAAGTGCAAAAAAATAGTAAATAAAAAATTATAAAGCTCTCCAAAAAATACTAAATGTATTCACCAGTGCATGAACTGACATACAAACAGATCGTCCGTCGGTCTGATTTTGTTAAAATTTGATACACATTAATAAATCTAATAATAAAGCCATGAACCAAATTTCATTTCGGTAGTTTGGTGTATGTACTATTGAGTTATGTGTTCACATATACATGCAAGAACAAATTTCACGTTGATAGGTTTTCGACAAAAATATCGTAGCAATTTGTCTAAGTGTAATGAAATATAAAGTACATATCAAATTTCTTCCTAACAGTTTACATTATGTTTCCGCGCTATCGAGTTATTTTTTTTTTTTTTTTTTTACAACCTCGAGATTTTTCAACAACTAAAAGTAGAATTTTTAGACGATTGCAAGAATTTCGATTCGCATAAGTGCAAAAATAATAATAACAATAAAGCCCTTCCCCCCTCAAAATGCTAAACGTACTAGCCTGACAGGATACACTGATTAATACTTTCCCTCACCTCTACGTGGTAACAAGTAATACCTCTCAGGGTAGGTCTATTTCACTTAAAGAGCAAAATAATAATAATAATAAATAAACAATAAAAAATAAATAATAAAAAAAAAGCTTACCTCATTTTGTGCCATTCTGAATTACTGACTAGAATAAAAGAAGAAAGCCCATGTTTTCCACCTCCCTATATCACAATGCTAGAAGTGCCTAAAATAATAGAAAATAAACATCTATTAAAAAACGGGAAAAATCTCAATGCTAGAAAAACAAACGCGTAGATATAAACAGAACTACATGTCCAGAAACACACAGAACCAAACCTCATAATCGCACGTGCTAAGATATAATAATCGATGAAATAAAACAACTTTTAGGAATTCCCGGCGAGCTGGATGCGCTGTTGACTACTGCGCAGGGGGTAAAGAAATCCTGAGGGATTCTCAGAGTCCGGCAGTCGGGATGAATTTATTTATAGAATATAAGCTAAGATGCCCTGGTACTGCCCGGATGTATAATGAAACGAAACAACACAGCCCGGGAGTTTCCAATAAAATGTACAGGTAAAACGCCAATATTAGAATTGAGTTATGAAGGAATTTCTATGTGGTTCTTCTTAAATTAGAAATAAACATCATTAAAATTCTGACATCAATTTAATGTTTAAAAAACAGGATCAACTGTGTAACCATACTTAATCGCTTCAAATAAGTATCAAGCACAGTTTCATTGATCGTATTTGACTCGTTGATCGTATATACTTCGTATTCACTTTAAGGATGATTGAAAATTAAAAATAATTAAGTTATAGTTTAGTGATGCCTTATCTTAGACTTTGCATGTACTTATCGGATACGGACTTATTTAGAACAAATAATATCAAAGACAAAAAATTCAACTTCGCGACAAATACTGACGCTGCTAATTCAAGTTAAATTTAATTTTTCTGCGTTAAAAAAATATTTTTTTCAATTAAAAATTAATTTTAAAATATTGTTTAATCAAGATAAAATTAAAAATCATTATTCAAATTTTTGAAAGCAATCACAATTAAAGAAAAAAAAAGGGCATTTAAATTGCAATTAAGTAACCTTTGCTAAAATTTTCAATAATGACTATTATAAAAACCGAATTTCAAAAAACTGTCAATGCATGTATATTACGGCAAATATTTATAAAAAAAAAATTGCTCCTCCTCTTCATAAACAAGTTGCATTCAAATTATAATTTTTAAAAGGACACGATTAAGATGATAAAATATAATAAATACTAAAAAAAAAAAATGTTTTTAGCTCAAAAATGAATATATACTCGTGTTTGAAAGTTTGGATAAAAACTGCTCAAAGAAAACGAGTTTCGGTAACAATCAACTCAAAAAATATTGAAGAGTGGCCGGAATTAAATTTTCGGCTAAAATACAACAATACTTGGAAGATAAATAAGGAATCAGCAAAAGTGCAGTTAGTTATTTAAAGATATTATCACTAAATGTTGAATTCACAATTGCAGACTTAGAGACAAATTCACAATTCACAAGACAAATTCACATTCATTGAATTCACAATTGCAGACTTACAGACAAATTTACATTCACAGACAAATTCACATTCATTGAATTCACAATTGCAGACTCCATTTTTGCAAAACGTTTGAGTTATACGGTGAATGTCTCGGATGAAACAGTCTCCATGACAAATAAAAATGATTTCATTAGAAAATAACACTTCAAAGCCGGAATCAAAAATAATTGTTACACATGAACATGGATTTCCTAAATTTCATTTCTTCGAAATTATTGTCTTCCTTGTTTTTGAAAAGCGGAAGAGATCATCGAAATATTACCGGTTATTTTACATATGATTGGATTTGCATATGTGTGTATGGAGTTATGAAATGCAGATAATGAATTTTGTAATTTCGGGTCAAAGTTCCACATAAGCTATTTCTGATCATTTTATGTTGTCATGTGATACATCCTGCTCTGAATTCTAGATTTTGAATTATTAATATCCATAACATAAAAGAGTTATCTTGAGAAAATTCTTGTTATTCTGAACCGGGATTAGATGACAAAAAAAAAAAAAATGATTGAATGTCCTTTTCTTCAAACTTTCAAGCCATACCAACGGGAAAATGACTGAATGAGTAAGATTTAACAAGCAACAGGCACATAAACAAGGCAGAGAATGGGTGGAATCGTTTGTTTTAAAATATTTGCTAGTCGCTTTTGGCTACAAGCTGTTCGCCATCTACGTATTTAAAATAATTGGCAAAAAGAATGATTTCCATAATGACAAATACTGTGCCGATTCCGCCACTTTTCATTTCTTTTAAATTAATTTTATCTATGGGTATTTGAAAGTTATATGAATTTTATACCAAATAGGTGGTGTTTTTTTCCCAACTACCGTCAGTTTTCGAGAGAAATTTCAAAAATACTACTTAATAGCTCATTATCTTTTTTGGAAAATCTTTCATAGAGCTTTCCAGACATAATCATTAAATAAAATATCTAATGTACCAATTTTGACTATTTCAATTTCGTTTGAAAGTTCACGATGCCTTGAAGTCTTCTGTCCCCGCTACATCAGTTTTCAAAAAATATCACAAAAAAAATTTAAAAGAACCTCAAAACTCTCCATTTGAACCTACTTCGCCAATTTTCGTCAGTAACTCATTTCGCTTCTTTACAAGAATAGTAAATCAATAAGAATGCTTACCCATTATTATGAAATCCGAATTTAAAAAAGTACTTTCTTTTCATTTGAATGTCAAATGAATTTTGACAACATTCATTTCGTCAAAATTCGTCGACATGAGTGCATTAATGCCATTAATAAAGTCACCGAAGAAGCCTGGTTAATGAGATAATTTTAGTCATGTTAGCTGATTGTGTTAACTACATCTTATCCATCTACTATTCTTATGCTTAGAACAGAATTTTTGGCACACTTCAATAAAATGAAGGAAGGCACAAGAAGTAATTTCAAATATTTTAGGTGGCAAAAATAGAACAAGAATGTGATTATTGAAGTTACGAACATATTATATTTGTTAGCCTTTGTGCATACGCCAAGCAATTTTGATTTCATAAAAAGAAAAAAAAAGTAAAAAGTTTTTTATAAGAAATGTTTATTTCTTTCACTGAGAAAAAAAAAAACTCCACACAAACGAAAAGAGATTTTGGAAAAGAGCAGCAAAAAGTAAAACTTGAGCAATTAAAAAATCCAGAAAAGTGCTTTACTTCCTCAAGCCGAATCACCCTTTACGTAGCAAAATCGTGATACGCGCGGAATTCTAACATGAATAATACTGCGAAGTGTTTAAAATGAGATCGGATGTCACTTATGTAGATGTTGCCAGTATGAACATGTGAAGTTGAATAAGCAGTTATTACACATGTAAACAAAACTTAAGGCTTTGTTCAGATTTCGTCCTTCTATCTTTATTTAGAAAGAAGTAATAGACATTTAAAACAATTGTAATTATTTTGAAAAACCCTATATATAATTCAACATTTCTATAAAAGAACTAACTGATATACCAGGCGCTGCTTGAGTTACAAAACTTTCGTGTACAATATTTTTAACGGAAAAAAAAAAACTTTTGCATAAACAATTATAATATACAAAATTCTTTTTATCGTCTGTTTTTATATGAAATTAGAATATCAATTGGTCCAAACGATTTTTAAAAACCACCGACCGTTAATTTTTTCGATGTCAATAATACCTATTATATTAATACTGCAAATTTTATTTACAAATGTTGAAGTATAAACAGGTTCGTTTTCATTTAAGCGACTGACTTAAATTTAATTTCAAGCATGATTAAATCACTACTGTAAGACCAACAAAATAATTATCAAAGGACGAAGAATTAAAAGAAAAGAGAAATTAAAATAAAGTAGTACTACTCTATCACTATCCACCACTATTTTACCACTGAAAAAAGACAAAATTTTCTTTAATTTCCAATTAAGTGAATATTTAATAATAATATTTATAAATAAAAGCATTCTTCATCATGTTTAATATAAAAAATGTTCAATATTTGGATGAATTCTGTCCAGTTATTTAGAAGGAAATGTGGAACATATATACATACATAGCTACAATGGCTTTTATTTATATCAAGATAACATACAGAGAGAAAGCGATAGACCCCATAAAGGGGGAGGTTAATAACGAAAACGTGATGAGGAGCAACGTAATCAAAAAGCACCACGCAGGAGTGCCGTGATCATCAGTGCTTCGACTTCCGGTCAACTGACGGTATAATAAAAGGCAGCCCATTAATGAACACTCCGATGACCGGATATAGCAAACGGAAATGTAGGCTCACTGCATGGAACGAACCAAGAATATTTTATAGGAGAAGTTAGAGCTAAATCTGGACATTGCGAAACTCCAATCTTAATATTTGTTCCTATAGATTTTATTGAGTCAGTAGGCTCGATCAAATCAGATAAGTCTACAGATCCAATGCATAATATCAGGATTTTTTTTTCCCTATAGCATATTTATACAGATTATTGCACATCTCATAATAAGACATATGTTGCACATCTCATAATTCTGACACAATATAAACTTATACAGAAATTTTAGAAAATAAACTAAAATATTTAAAGTAAAACAATCTGAATATAATAAAAATTTATAAGAAAAAAATCAAAGAGAGAAAAATCAATAAATGAATTATGAGATGTGCATTAATCTGTTCAAATATGCTTCAGAAAACATTCTGACCTTATTATACAGAAATTTTAGAAAATAAACTAAAATATTTAAAGTAAAACAATCTGAATATAATAAAAATTTATAAGAAAAAAATCAAAGAGAGAAAAATCAATAAATGAATTATGAGATGTGCATTAATCTGTTCAAATATGCTTCAGAAAACATTCTGACCTTATTATACAGAAATTTTAGAAAATAAACTAAAATATTTAAAGTAAAACAATCTGAATATAATAAAAATTTATAAGAAAAAAATCAAAGAGAGAAAAATCAATAAATGAATTATGAGATGTGCATTAATCTGTTCAAATATGCTTCAGCAAACATTCTGACCTTATTATACAGAAATTTTAGAAAATAAACTAAAATATTTAAAGTAAAACAATCTGAATATAATAAAAATTTATAAGAAAAAAATCAAAGAGAGAAAAATCAATAAATGAATTATGAGATGTGCATTAATCTGTTCAAATATGCTTCAGCAAACATTCTGACCTTATTATACAGAAATTTTAGAAAATAAACTAAAATATTTAAAGTAAAACAATCTGAATATAATAAAAATTTATAAGAAAAAAATCAAAGAGAGAAAAATCAATAAATGAATTATGAGATGTGCATTAATCTGTTCAAATATGCTTCAGCAAACATTCTGACCTTATTATACAGAAATTTTAGAAAATAAACTAAAATATTTAAAGTAAAACAATCTGAATATAATAAAAATTTATAAGAAAAAAATCAAAGAGAGAAAAATCAATAAATGAATTATGAGATGTGCATTAATCTGTTCAAATATGCTTCAGCAAACATTCTGACCTTATTATACAGAAATTTTAGAAAATAAACTAAAATATTTAAAGTAAAACAATCTATATACATAGTTTAAAATAGTAATTTGATTTATTTTACATTTTAGTATCTCAGATAACCCAATAGCTGTCACGATCTCCATTTTGGAATTTTGGAATTTTACGTACACTACTCGGCGCCACAAAATATAATTGGTACGCCTAACACTTTAGTTTTACTCTATATATATCAGTCGATATTATGTGTAGCAGAAAGTGTGTATTCTGTGCTTCGTTTCTGTAAAAGAAGCGAACAAATTTGGAACGAATGGAATTCGTCTGTAGGTTGAGCGGAATAGAATTCTCATATTTGAAGCATTATATTTTTGATTGGGCTTTTATATTATATTGAAATACAGTACATAAATGTGCAATTTAGAGGTTATAATAACGATATGTTACTTATTCGATCTTTTTTTTTTATTGAAATGAATTTATTTAACATTTTATAATGATACCCTTTTTCAAAAATATCAAATATTTTCAAGACAAAATGTAATTTGAATATAATTATACAGTTACACAGTCTTTTGGCATATACATATATAATTTATCCGGCCAAAAATTTCAAAAAAGAAATAGCAGTTAATGGGTTAATAAAATATAGCAATGAAAATACTAAATATGTGAAAATGTTTGGTGTCGACCGAGATATTAGTATATTTTTGTTACTTATTTGGATAATAGTTTGGATAAATGGAAAAATAATAAATAAATAATGAAGCCCCCCAAATGTTATTTTTTAACAATGACATTCGAATAAATATATTTGAAGAATAATGAACTTGAATAAAAAAAAAAAAGAAAATTCTGGATATAAGTAGCGTAGTAAAAAGGATGTAGGTGACAAAGTGCGTATACTTGTCTCAACCGTCGAAAAAACAAAATAGGGGTTAGTAGGTTATAATCACTTTTAAGTTAAATATAGTGGATAGCGGAAAAAAACTTCCAAGACCTGAACGTCATTTATGCAGAATAAACCATTAACAACAAAAGCAAGCGAAAAAATATATTATGCCTCAGCCACATATCCTCCACTCAATTCTGACAATTTACTGAACATAAAAACGCAACTGAGAATGAACCATGTTATGAATTCCGGATTCATCAAAGTAAACTGTGACTAAGTGTAAGTAATTTACCATGCTTAAAATGTTTTTCGGCAATGTTTTGCAAAAGCAGTTATATCTCAAAATATGAATATTGTAACTGATTTTCAACATCAAACTAACACAAAATCATTAATTAAAAATAAAGAAAATAAAATTTACAAAAATCTTAACCTCGTACATATAACAATAGAAAGTTAACAACACAGTCTATAAAAATTATACGATATTAAACCATTTAAATGTCATTAACAAGCCGTAAACTATAACAAAAAAGAAATTCAGAAAGTTACAAATTTCCTGACATAATTTTTTAGCCTCATGAGAATAGTTTAGAACTGAAAATAATTCTCCATTCGGAGAATTCCAAACTTCTTAACATATCAATTTTTATAGGTGTTAATCTATACTTATAATAAAGCTCAATGTGTGTGTGTGTGTGTGTGTGTTGGCGCTCTACAGGCCAGACCGTTTGACATACAGCTACCAAATTTGGTACATGTACACCTTGGAGGTTGGGAATGTGCACCTGGGGTTCCTTTTTTCGAATTTTAATTATTAATTAAAAACTAACTTTCCCGCCAAAAAAATCTTTCATTTTCCCCACCGCCAACTTTTCCGCCAAAAAAATCTTCCATTTTCTCCACCGCCAAACGAGAAAGGCTTCAGTTTTTTTTTCTCCCAACAGTAATGAGGCTGGGGTTAAAATTTTTCGGCGGATTATTTCAATCGATTCTGTTTATTTTCTTAATGTTTGATGCATTTAAAATTAAACATTGTTAATGAATCGATCTTTCAGATTCATTCTGAAGTACTTTTGAATTAAAATAAAACAGAATAAAAGAAATTAAAAATTTCTAATCCTCATAGCGTTACCCCAACTGGCGTAGAAAAAATCACGTATTTGCGTTACGTAACCGGCGAAGAAAATTCACGCATGCGCATTCTGTTCTGATGGTTGCCATGACAACGTTATCAATGGGTGATTTAAATTATTTTTGGGTTAGTTGTATGCTTTTGTAAGTAAATTGTATTTATGTTAGTTATATATTTTTTGTATATGCTTATAGTTTTAAGTACATCGTTTTTTAAGTAGTTTTTTTAAAACCTGTTTTCGACCGTTTATTTTAAACGATTCGTTTTATTTTCTTAGTGTTTGATGCATTTAAATTTAAACATTGTTAATTTATCGATCTGCTCATAATGAATCTAAGAAAATTTTGTTGACCAACTCTTGAGATATTACATAAATTAAAAAAGATATTCTTTAGTGCCCATAAAGTTAAAACGCTGAGTGACTCTATTTTCAGTAATCAGATTATAAAAAAAAAAAATGCTTTGTTTCAGTAAAAATTATTATTATATTAATTGAAGATTAATTCTTTCCACTTTAATTTAAAGCATAAATTCTACGGGTGCTAACAGAAAATGAGAGAGATACATATTACGTTATGACTGAAGGCCTTTATAATATTATGAATGAAGTATATGATAATCAAAATTTGAAGTTTTAAAATATTTTGATGAAGAAGCTATTAAAGTAGAAATTGCATAAAATATTTAATTATTAAAATTTTAACGAACATTAAGATTGGCGAACCGGCTGGTCGCCAAAGGCGGCTAGTAAGGTATCAGGAACTAAAAGGAAAAGAATTCCTCATTCTGAAGTATTTAAATTATTCAATACAAATATTTCATATCATAAAAATCATAAAGAACTAATAGAAAAAGAAATTTAGATGCTTTCGAACTTCTTAATCTTAATCTAGGCCAACATGAATCAAGACAAAATCACAAAATGGCATCCCTCCATCACCTACAGATTTTTTCACAAATGCGAGACAGTAATGTGAAATATAGAATAAAAAAATGGCGATCTGCTTTGATATTTAACTGATATGTTTCCCAATTTATCGGAAGGTAAATTCAAAAAAGACCTGTTTGTCGGCCCAGATATTAATAAAGAATTGTGAAGAAAAAATGAAATCAGGCGGAGAAAATCATAGTTCAGTTTCAAAGACATCAATCATAAACTTATAAAGAATTATAAATTAATAACAGAGGAGGAAAAGTTATTAAATTATAAAGAACTGGATTGTAGCACGAACATGAGGTGTGTGTTCTCCTTTTGCGTCATTACATAATTCTACTAATGCGTTTTCACAGCAATTCTTCCTTTGTATTCTTGTTTGCATTATTTTTTAATATACATAAATATGAGTCATTTGGATATTGAAATAAATTGTTTGGTTTAGAAAAAGCAACTTTACTTTACTTGCCTTTATTCGAATTTGAGCGAATGTCTTATATTTTCTTTTATGCATCGTTAAATCGCAAACTCCCAAAATTTTTACCACTCAAATTTTTATAATTAATTACAAAATTATTTCTTTTAATAGCTGATAGAAAATGTGGTTATGTGAAAATGCAAAAACTTTCTTCAAATAAAAAAAAATCTATTCCTATCCAGAAAATTTTCTTTAATGGTATACTGTGTAGAAACAGAATAAGACATTTTACCATAATATAAAATCAAGAGAAAAAAATATCAAGGATACTGGAATGTCAATCAATTTCAAAATCATACGAGCACAAGCCTTCCTTCGAAGTAGAAAAAGTAAAATTAAGTTGTATAATCTTCATAACCTAATTTCTTTCGCTTTTATAATTATTTAATTGATTTTTCAATAACATTTGTAACTAAATTTATTTTAAATAATGAATATCTGCTTTTAAAAATATCTGATTCTACACTTTTAGATTCGTTAAAAATTTCTAAAATGATACAGAAAAATTTATACTATTTTTGAACAACCCAGTATTACAAATATCAAATAATTTAAATACATTTAGACGAACCCAAACAAAAAGAAGAACAAAATTATATGCTCGTGTAATTTTATCTTAAAAGAAACATAAAAAAAGATTTTAAAAAATTTAGATTTCTTAGCATAACTATTTCCGCAATTATTTATACATAAAAAAAAAGATTCTAAATTTTAAAAAAAAACTTATGGATTTAAATAGTTCACCTTATAAAAATCAAAAATAAAAATAAACTCTTCATCAATATAACTTCTTTTTAACCTTGCAAAAACCGTATAGAACTGAAAGAATAAAGCAAATCCCTATTCAAGGAATTCCAAAGATTTTAAAATAATTATTTCAGCAGCTATAAAGAACAACAAAAAAAATCCTCATTCAAAAAGATTCAAATTGTTTTACAAAAGAATTTCATTACATAAAAAAATTATAAAAGCAGTAAAAAAGATTCTTCATTTAGGAAATATCGAACTTCTTAATCTAGATATTTCTATAGCCGTTAAGCAGTTAAACAAAACAAAAAAAAATTACCCATTCAGAAAGATTTAAACTGTCTAATATAAATACTATATCTTAAAAAATTGATAGAAAAAGAAATTCAGATGGTTTCAAACTTCTTATCAGAACAATTTCACCTAATAAGAATCATAAAAGACAAAGTAAAAAGAAATTCATATGGTTTCAAACTTCTTAACATGAATATTTCTACATCCATTGATAAACAATAAATATATATAAAAAAACAATCAGAAAAAAAATTCTTCATTCAGAAACTTCAAAGTTTTTTTTAAAAATCATTCTTTTATTTTATAAGATTCGCTTAGAATTGAAAGAATACAAACTTCCTTTTGCTTAGAGAATTCCAAACTCTTCAAAAAACTACTTTTATAATTATTAATAAGCTATAAAAGACAAAAAGAAGAAAGGTTCGAAATACTTCACATAAATATCTCGTTTTATAAAAAAAAATCATAAAACATACTAAAAGGAATATTTCAAATTTCGTAATCGAACCCTTTCTATAATCATTAAAAATCTTAATAAAAAGAAATCTTGCATTCAAAATTCTTAACATAAATAACTCACTTTATAAGAATAATTAGAAACTGAAAGAAGAACGAAATCCATCATTCAGAGAATTCCAAGTTCTTAACATAATTATTTTTATAGCCATTAATAAAAATTTCACAATTTCTATAGACATCAAAAATATTAATAAAAATAATTCTTACATTCAGAAAGTTTTAAAACTCTTAGTATAAATATCTCACTTTATAAGAATAATTTGAAATTGAAAAAAAAAAATTCCACCATTCAGAGAATTCCAAGTTTTCTGTTGCCATTAACAAGACGTACAAAACGAAAAGAAACAGAAAAGCTTCTATTCAGAAACTTTCTACAAGATTATTCATCACATAAAAAAATCGTTTGCTTTTACATAATACATCTTCTTCTTACCAATGAAAAAAAATCGGTGCAACTTACTCAATAATAATACGGAACTGTACGAACGCGGCACTTTTTTCCCCAAGCACCATTCACAAGCTCTTTTCAGCCGCTTCTGCCAAAAGCGCGGTTTCGGAAACGTCAAAATGGAAACAACAGCACCGCTCGACAGTCATTCGACGGCATTAATGACTAAACCTTCGTTGTACGCATCAATGACCCAAACATTGCTTATCAGATGATAAACCGCTGGCATAACAAATGACAGCTTTCGTTAAATTTGCTCACTCAACAGTTTAGAATGACCAACAAACGGAAAATGTGGAACAGCTGCAATCAAAGTGCAATTAGTCTAAAAACAGAATTGGAAAAATTTCTTTTCAAGTTAAACCCGGAAAATATAGAATACATAATACTTATTTAACTTCACGGCAATTAAGTTTTCACCCACAAGTGATATCTCATTCGAATGACTTATTTTGTTTTGAGTTTGTGTTGCTGTTTTGACAACTTAGGATATTTGTGGATTCTTCATACTTTTTTAATGTAATAACACTTATGAATAACTTAATTTTGGTTTTTAAATTTAAAAATAAAATAATTAATTTACACAGGACGATGATAGGTCAAATCAATCAAGTAGTTCATATTATTTATATGGAATATATTCATTCATTTACTTATTTATTTATCCTCCAATGAAAGGTCCGAATTATTCCAATTTTTTCAACATTCTAAATGAAATTAGAAACTTCATAACCGAAGTAGTTCAGTTAAAATAATCATAAGATAAAACTCAATGTGTGTGTCTGTATGTGTGTGTGTGTGTGTGTTGGCTCTCTACAGGCCAGACCGCTTGACCTACAGCTACCAAATTTGGTACATGTATACCTTGGATGTCGGGAACGTGCACCTGGTTCCCTTTTTTTTGAATTTTTAATTAGAATTTTAATTATTAATTAAAAACTCACTTTCCCGCCAAAAAAAATTTATTTCTCCACCGCCAAATGAGTAAGGTTTCAGTTTTTTTTCCTCACACTAATGAGGCTAGGGTTAAAATTTTTCGGCCGATTATTTCAAACGATTCTGTTTATTTTCTTAATGTTTGATGCATTTAAAATTAAACATTATTAATTAATCGATCTTTCAGATTCATTCTGAAGTACATTTGAATTAAAATAAAACAGAATAAAGAAAAATAAAAGTTTCTAATCTGCATAGCGTTACCCGAACTGGGGTAAAAAAATTCGCGCATTTGCGTTACCGTAACTGGCGTTGAAAATTCAAGCATGCGCATTGTGTTCTGACTGTTGACAACGGATTCGGACGATTTAAATTATTTTTTTAGGTTAGTTGTGTGCTTTCGTAATTAAATTGAATTTATGTTAGTTATATATTTTTTTGTATTTGCATTTGCTTATAGTTTTAAGTATATCATTTTTTAAGTAGTTTATTTCAACCTGTTTTTCCGATTATTTTAAACGATTCTGTTTATTTTCTTAGTGTTTGATGCATTTAAAATTAAACATTGTTAATGAATCGATCTGTTCATGATGAATCTGAGAAAATTTTGTAGTCAAATTCTTGAGATATTACATAAATTAAGATATATATTCTTTAGGGCCCATAAAGTTTAAACGCTCAGTGACTCTGTTTCCAGTAATCATATTATAAAAAAATGCTTTGTTTCAGTAAAAAATATTATTATATTAATTGCAGATACATCCTTTCCACTTTAATTTAAAGCATAAATTCTACGGGAGCTAACAGAAACTTAGAGAGATACATATTACGTTATGACTGAAGGCCTTTATAATATTATGAGTGAATTATATGACTATCAAAATTTGAAATTTTAAAATAGTTTGATGAAGAACTTAATAAAGTAGGAATTGCATAAAATATTTAATTATTAAAATTTTAACAAATATTAAGATTGGCGAACCACCTGGGCGCCAAAGGCGGCTAGTCATCAATAAAATTAAAATTCTTAGAGACAGATTTTTATTAGTTTATTAAAAAGTGGTAAGTAAATTTTTTTATCATAAAAAAGAAATTAAAACAAGTTATGCATTAAACAGGGTAAAATTAAACCATGATGAATAATATGTGAAAAAAAATTTAAAACATGCATTAAAAATTAAAGCAAAGTGTAATAAGTATTTATACATATTATCATTGTAAATCTGTTGTCATTATTAATGCATTATCCTTGTTATGTATCTTTATTTACAATTTACTTTAAATATTTTAGATTAAAGAATCTAAAATAAGATTTTATTTTAGATCTTGCAGTCTTTAATTTATAATTAATCACTGTAAATACGATGAAATTTTGAAATCGAATTTTGATATCGATTTTTCTCTTTCATTTTCTGAAATGCATAAGTTTTGTAATTATATATACTTATGTACTTTCGAATTATCAAGTACTAATTTAATATTTTCAGAAAACGATATATATAATTACAATATATATTGCACTCTCGGAACTTAAACTTGTATAACGATAGAGGGCGCTTTAAAGCAATCTGTTTTGCATTATCTTATGAACAAAATAACTTTTTAGTAGATTAATTTTTATTCACTTAGGACCACCATATAATATATTACAGCGAGAGAGAGTCAAAGATTTCGATCTAGTTCTTACATGGATAGTCCAATTAAAAGGGAAAATCGAAATAGTTGAGAGGAATTTAAATTTTCCTATTCTCTTAATTCTCTTACTATTGAAAATAGAAAAATAATTCAAACTAGATTAATTATTACCTCATCATTACAAACAACTTTTGTACTGAAATTTTTTCGATTACCATAATTGTTTAGAAGTTAAAAGCCGAAAAGTTATTTTCAACTCTAGTTACCATTGCTTTTTACCTTCAACGTATGACACCTTATTAGCTTTTCATCTCATAACCCAAATCTTTGTAAAAAAATTATAAACTTAACTGATGGCGGTGTGAATTTTTTCTTTCCTTATGACTCTGAACAAAGGAGATCTCCCATCACCTTTCAGCTTTCTAAGGAGATTCTTTTCTTTATTTCAAGTTTATATATAGTAAAGCGTATCAACAGATGTTTTAAGAGCATTAGTTGCGATAAATAAATTACGCAAATTGGTTAAATTTTTTTGTTCAGATTATAAGGAAAAAAAGTATCATCACTCTCCGCTAATTACGGCTGCATTTTTTGTAAAAGGTTTAAACAATAAAGATGAAAGTAAGAGGGAGAGAATGTAACTGGTGGTAGTTTCTCAATGAGATGTCACAAGTTAAAAAGCGGCCGATGTTAAAGGTTATAAAATAATTTTCCCATCTCCGAACTTTTTAATAATTACAGCTATTAAGGAACCTTTTGTAGAAAAATTATTCATTATTTAGAGGTCATAATTTATTATCTTTCTAACTTCAATAGTAAACAAATTATGGGAAAGTAAAAGTTTCACTTCTGGCCCATCATGTTTATCTCCTTTGAGATGGCGCCTATCTATAAACTCGACAGAGAACACCCTCATTGCAGCAAATTACTCCTCAAATCGAATCAAAATTACTTTAATCTTCCAGTCAAAACAAACATGGAACAAACTGCTGAAAAGCGCCATCTAGCGCTTCAGATGTCGAATTCTTAGAATAAACTGTATGGCAATTTGTGTTTGTCTAGCTGTGTTCAGTTATCTCCATATGTAAAATACCAATAGTATTGAAATACTAAACAATTTAATTAATCATTTACTGTTTCAAGCATTATTTTTAAAGACTAAAAATTAAAAACATACACAATAAAAATAATTTGAGTCTTTCGCTTAAAATACAGCTTTACAATCGCATTCTAAGCAATAAATAATAAGTCTGTCTGTTAGATATTATATAACTCCCTTAATATTCCGATTTCTAAAAATGAAAAATAAAATCGAAAAATATTTTAAAAATTTGAAAAATAATTCAAATTTCTTGAATGAAAACGATAAGGAAACTGATACGATCATAAATATTATATGCATGACAAATTTTACTTCGAAGGAAGGCTACTTCGTTGCAAGATCGAACAATTCAATAAAAATAAAACAATAGCAGATTTACCGATAATCTAATAATATAAACAAAGATTTAAAATGTACGTCCACTATAAAATCTGCAAATCACATTAAATAATCTTCAATCTTCTTCAACCATAAACAAATAAAATTTTGTTTGTTTATGGTTGAACGATTTTGAAATATTAACTTATCATAGAATCTTTTTGTGTCTTATCTTCTCTACTATTTAACTGTTCTTTTTTTACATTAGAAGGTCATTGTGTAAGAAGGACGTAAAGAGTGTGGAAAGATTGTTTTAAAAAGTATTTTTCATACATTCATGAAAAATATGTTACATTTTTAAGTTTCGTAATGATTTTATACGGAAACATATTCTTATAAAAACATTTAAAAGAACTGCTACAGGATTTTTTTCTTTAAAAAGAATAAGGTGAAGTTTGCATGCTAAACAAATAGATAAAATAATATTAGAAACTGTAACTTCTTTCTAAAAATATAACATAAAATTTATCTGTTGATATTTCGAATATTTTACAAGAAACCTTTTTATAAGAAAGTGAAATCTTAAATCTTCTAATCTTTTTCAACAACAATTGTAAAAAAATTCGAACAGTTATACGTTGCATTTATTTTTTAACTGCATTCAGTTAAAAACGTTTTTAACAAGGATTTAGAAGAAAAAGAAGAAAAAAAAATTGACAGTAAAATAGTGTTCTTAGAATTCGAAGCAAAACAGCCAATAGTGTTCGTTGGACTTCATAACTTTCGTTTCCCACAATTCTATTAAATGATTATTTAGCGCTGTTTCAGAGCTCAATTTCCCTTTCGTTTAATCATTAAAATAAACAAGGATTAATCGGACATTTGATCTTACCGATTAATATAGCAGTTGACAAAAATAGACACTACATTCTTGAAAACAAGGATCAAAATGCAGAAATATTACTAAGCTCTTTGACCACACAATATTTGTTCAAGCTAAACTAACATTTTTCCAGTTACTTAAAAGCTTTTTCCAGAACCAAGAATTCTTAAATTATGCTTGAAGAATTCAAATGGAAGAATCTTGAATTCAGCAAAACTTTAAAAGATGGTGTTTTTGATAAATTCATTAATATTTAGAATATAAAAAAAAAAATGGGATTTTAATTTTAAGTTAAAAAATAATTAATAATCTAGTTAAATTATGATTTTTTTATAAATCAACTCTAGAAAAATAGTGAAAAATGTATTAGAAAGAAACACGATTCGAATCCATTTCAATGATAATTCCATAAAACTACAATCAATATTTTAAATTTAGGCATTGTATACTGATATTATGTTCTTTTCCATAAAAAGAAATTCCTAGATATTAGCAGCTCCCAATTACATGGAGTTGAAATCCCTTATAGCAGTATATTTTCTCTTATTTAGCTAAAAGCTATGCACACACAAAGAAGAAGAAAAAATTCAACCCTGATCTACGGAAATTGAATTAAGACCAGTTTCTATGGCAACCGCCGTGCGCAGATGTTATCCAGGAACACTTTCTCCTGATAAATAAACACTATTCGATTGCTAGTGTAATGGACTCTTCTGCATAGTGTAATCACACGCAAAATATAAAATATAGCAGATTTTATTTTCAAACGAGGCAAGTGCTATTTTGGTTTCAATTCTTTTATCCAAATTGAAATCTTCATAAAGACGAATAAGGGAAAAAAAAAAAAGAAAAAAAAAAACCTAACAATTCTTTATTGTATCAAATTCCAATATACTATAAAAATATATTGTTTTCTTATTTTCTTTTAAAAAAGCTTCTAAATTTCCTGTCTAGATTTAAAAATATTTAATAGTTCGATTACACTTAATGCTTACGTAACATAAGAATTTCAGAAAGAAAATTGATAATTCACACTTTTTCAACAATTTCTTTAATGGGAAAATAGGACATTATTTTCTATGCCTATTGTGAGTTTGCAAGTAGAATTCGCAAAAGTTCTGCATGTTAATACAAATGTATTTAAATTATATAAAAAAATTCATCCATCATAGAAAAAAACATTTTAATAAATTAAAAATTAATAATTCAAATAGAAAGCTTTCATCTAGTAAATATTTTAAAATTTCTAAAAAGAATATAGCTGCATTTATAATATATAAACCCAAATCGTCAATTAATAACATTTATCATCATCCTCAAATTTTAAAAATTACTAACTACAATAAGAATAAGCCAATGAAATATGTAATACTGGGCAGAGTTAAAAATACATATCTTTTGGCCTGCATCATTATCAGACAGGAAAATTTCAATTTCTATTCGATTTTGCCGTCAAGTAATTCAGACAGGCTTAAAATAAAATGTTTAAATTAACTGATTAACCTTGAGAAAACATCTCTAAGCCTGAATGAAAATTAGTATTGGGATCATAATTCTATTCACAATTTTAAATCTTTATTTACATTTTATTATTGTCATCACTGTCATGTTTACATTTTTTACATTATGGAATCATAAGCGCCATTTTATTTGCATTATTTATGGTGGATTGTAGCAAAAAATGTCTGCAGTTTTTTAAATTATTTTTCTTGTTGATTACTGAAGACTATTGTCAATATTTTCTTTCGCTTTTTTTTATTTTATTTTTGTATCCGGAATTGCACTTTTTTTCTGCTTAAATATCACTAATTTTTTTTTTCAATCCGATTTTAGTGCTTAATTTTGAATCAAGTGTTCGTGGACATTATGAAAGAAAAAAAAAAGAAAGAAAGAAAGATCCTACTGCAAGGAACAGAACTAACAAAATTTTTTAAGTTGCTATATATTTACGCCTAAAAGGTAGGACAAATACTATTTATTTATTTAATTTCATAAGCTTTGTGTCAATGTACGTGAAATTTTCTACTAGTTTTTGTTTGTAATTTGTGACAATCATATCTGAGATTTGTTAAGAGAATAATAACCTGTCCAGATAGGCATATATTCTAGTAGTTTAAAACACTGCGTACCTTATTTGCACTTAATAAATCGATCACAGGTAAAAATTATTGCAAACCTTAGATTTCGTTTAAAATAAAATATCACAAAGATATTCATTGTCTTTAATAGGAATCTAAATATTGTTCTTCCTCATTAACACTAAATTAAAAATAAACATTTAACACTAAATTAAAAATAAGAAACAGGTTGAATTGTTGATGCTGTTTGTTTATTTGATAATCGTCCTTTTGCAATATAACATCATAATTACTTTGGGTTATCGACAACGATGATGGCGAGATGGCATCTCACTCTCCAAACTTCCGTTAAGCATCGCGAAGACACGTGACTGATTTATCGTTCAGTGGCCGCAAATCCAACACAACGTTCACAGAATCATAACTTGAACTTATAGATCTTTCATATCCAAATCACGCCTCAGACATCTGACCGGATTATTTAAATATAAGAGAATTTTACAGTTGAAACTGTTATAATATAAATTTATTTTTCTCTAAAATATTGAGTAATTGCAAAATAAATTAATTTACTTCTCCTTGTTCTCAAATTTACTCAACAAAATTTACATTTAATAAAAAAATTTATTTTATTTATAGCCTTTTATAATCATAGTCAATGGAATGAATAATAATTTCAAATTTACAAGAAAGAAATAAGCTCAAGTACAAAAGTGGTATTTCAAAGATTAATGCAAAAAATTTCTTTCTGATGAACTTTGTAATGCTTTTATTTATAAAATATTGCCACTATTGAAAAGAATATGCCAATATTGAAAAGAATAATGATAAAATATTACATTAATCTATTGGATTTTTCGAATAAGCAATATTTCAAGCAAAATGAAAGCAGATCAAATTGAACAAAGATTGGGAAAAACCTAATCTATAAGGTACTATTAAGCAATTTAAAACCAAACTATTTTCTTTGAAATAAATTAATGCTGTTTACATGAAACATTCTCAAAACTTATTACTGAAAATTAAAATTTATTTCAAACTTACATTTACTTTTTACATGAAAAAAAAAAAAAAAAAAAAAAACCCATCAAAAGTTACTTTTATGTTACACTCAACTTTGAAATACTTAATACATAGAAAATGCATAAGTACAGACAATAAAAGGAATTAATAGTCTATGCCGATTAATTGCACATTAAATACTGTTTTATCAAGTAAATTTTAAATGAAATTAACCTTTAAAAGATTGAGTATGAATGCAAAGTTCAAGAATGTTTTCTCAGAAAATATGAATGCAATATTCATGCAGTGAATCTTATAATAGAAAGATGTAAATAAATCTTTTCAAAAAGGTTTTTCAATAATTTTTTAAAAAGTAGTTTTTCTTGCGATCCAATATTCCTATTATTAATGATCTAAGTCAGACAAAAAAAAAAAGAAAATTTCTATTACAAAACTAAATGTTATTGTATTTTTATTTAAAAATTAAAAGCAAAACATCAATGGAATCTTTGAAAATCACCATGGGATTTTAAGAATTATGTGCATATAAGAAAAACAAGTAAAATAAATTTGAATAATCAAAAAATAGCAAATTATGAAAATTCTTCATCAATTTTATTTTTAATTTCTTAAGTCAAGCAATTCATACTAAGCAAATAATAATTTTTATTTTAATAATAAATTTGATAAATTTAAAAAAAAAAAACTTTCAAGAGAGAATAAGGTTAGAAATATCTTCATGAAATTTTACAATTAAACTAATTCCATAACAGGAATAAAAAAAAAAGTGGGAGATGCATACAAACAAAAAAATAAGAATCAATTTTAAAATGAACTAAACAGCAGTTTAGTACTAATAACTTCTAGAAAAATTTAGATTCTTTCAAATAATTGCAAATTTTACACAATTTCATTCTTGTAATATTACTTACAACAATTTTAAGTAATATTACAAGAATGAAATCACAAAATAACAAACTAAATAGCAATATGCTGCTTATCCTGATAAATACCACCCTCTTATTATTATTAGCAGTTGAAGTATTAGCATTGAGAAAATAATCAACATAGAAATATACAGTTCAACATCAAAAAGAAAATACAGGACTAAAAAAATCTAAAATAAAATAAATAATTCATTATAAAAAATAAATTTCCATAATCTAAATTATGCCCTGTTGACAATTTTATACATAGTACTCTGCTTTATAAAATGAATTTTAAAAAATCATGGAATAAAAACAAATTCTTGATGGAAATTACTTAATTTTTTTAATCTCTTTTATATAAGAAGCACTGCATTTTACCATAACATTATGAAATATACATTAAAAAAAAAGATGCTTGATAAATGATATATATGAAAAGAATTTGTATTTCTCTCATAAATGCATAAATTTCAAACAACAGTTCTTATTCATTTGTTTCTCCAAAATAAATTTTTAGTTAACTCAGCAATTCTTTTAAGAAAACAAGATCTTCAGTTCCAAATAAATGTGCAATTATAGCCCTTTTCACAATATTAATTCAACATTTTAAAAGTGATTTATTTTTAATAAATAAATATATATTACATATAGTAAGATCCTTTCCTTTAAAATAGAGAAAGAAATAAAAAATACAAAAATATGGATAGATATTTTTTATTATATTAAAAAATTTAATTCTTTTATTTTAAGAACAAAAATAAATCTTATAGAAAAATTAGAAAATAATCGTTAATTATGTTTAACAATAATTTCTTCCTATTTTGTTGAAAAATGGGAAAGCTTAAAACGCAGATTTAAATGTCATCAGCTGTTAAGAAGTAATGTATTGAATGAGATTTTTCATATATTTCATTTCAATAAAATACGTAAGGATTATGCTGATAAAGCATTAATATATTAATGAATTTATATAGTGACAGTTTTTTAACAAATAGAGAAAAACATCAATTTTTAATATTTTTTTTTTCCATCACTCACCATCCCTCGCACTTTCATCCCTTCTCCGATTCTGCTCTTAACGAAATCTAAACAATTGTTACTTCACTTCGATTTATTTTTTCCTTAAAAGATTTAGTCCAATAACAACTGTAAGAATCAAATGCTATTTATAAAAGTAGAGTTACTTTGAAATGAAATCATTACTTTCCGTAATATATCTTTCATAGCTAAGATAATGAGAGAAAATAGATAATATAGTTGATAGATTGATTAATTAAATCTTACAATATAATCTGTTCAGCAAAGTTGGAATAAAAAAATTATCCCATGATTGAAATGCTAATTTATACCTCTATTATTACTGCCTATTACATTTTATTACATTTTTTTGTGAATCTTTTTAGTTCTTTGTTGCCATTTCTAATTAAATTATCACTTCCGCTCACCAACAATTCCCACTTCCCGAGTTTCTTAACATTGAAACAAAACTGTAAGCTGAGGGTAAATATTTTGTAATGTGGTGTTGAAGTTAATCAGTTAGTATAAGAATCTGTGTTTGAATTTATTATAAATTTTTGTACAAATTATTTTAATGATGCTTACTAGACAACTGATATTCCGTAGAAGCACTAAATGTGTACCAGAGGCATTAAATATTTGTCGCTTATCACACAAACTTAGTCGGCACTTGCCGATTTCAAATGTGTTAAAACAACCGGTAAAACCTATTGTTTACCGAAGTATTCGTCAGGCTAGTACCAATTCTGGTGTAAAGAAAACTCTTCCTCTTATAATAGGAATTTCGACAGTAGGAGGAGCTATTGTTGCTTATAATGTACTTCGGAAAAAGGAATCGCCTGCCAAAGAAACGGATGAAGATGAATTTGAAGATAAGCCTTTCGTGCAAGAACATTTACAAGAAGACTTAGCATTACTTGAAGAATTTGGACCCATTCCGTACTTACTGATAGGCGCTGGAAGTGCATCTTATGCAGCTTACAGAGCTATACGTACCAAAGACCCTACAGCTAAAGTTTTGATGATCGGGGATGAAGCATTTCTTCCTTACATGAGACCACCCTTATCAAAAGAAATGTGGTTTGCTAAGGATCCCAATGTTGCTGAAACATTAAGTTTCACACAGTGGGATGGAAAATCTCGCAGCATATTCTACGAACATCCTAGCTTTTATTTTTCAATGAAAGAACTGTTAGATAACAAAAATGGGGGCATATCTGTCATAAGAGGAAAGAAAGTGGTAAAAATAGATCCAGCTGCTCAGGTAGTTTATTTGGACAAAGGTGAAAAAATTTCTTATAAGAAATGTTTAGTTGCAACCGGCGCAAAACCAAAAAATCTACCATTGTTTGAAAATGCAGATAATTCTGTTAAAAAGCATGTGACACTTTTTAGAACTATTCGTGATTTCCAGAAACTTGAGAAAATTGTTAAAAAGAATGATTCTGTTGTCATTGTTGGTGGAGGGTTTCTTGGAAGTGAATTAGCCTGTGGAATTGCTTACAAACGAGGACCTTCTGGATTGAAAGTTACTCAGCTTTTTCCAGAGACTGGGAACTTGGGTAAAGTCCTTCCTGAATACTTAAGCATCTGGATTTCCAAGAAAATGGAAAAGGAAGGAGTAAAAATCATTCCTGAAGTTGATGTGAAAGCAGTTTCAATGAAAGGCAAGCAAGTGGAATTATTATTAAGTAATGACCAAGCTGTAACTGCTGATCACATCATTGTGGCTGTAGGAGCTGATCCAAACACTGAATTTGCTAAAGCATCAGGTCTTGAAGTTGATCCAGTGCATGGTGGATTTGTAGTCAATACTGAAATGGAAGCACGGAAGAATTTATGGATTGCTGGCGATGTGTCATGCTTTTATGATGTTAATTTGGGAAGACGCCGAATTGAGCATCATGATCATGCTGTTGTCAGTGGACGTCTTGCTGGAGAAAACATGGCAGGAGAATCTAAACCTTATTGGCATCAATCTATGTTTTGGTCTGATCTAGGCCCAGAAATTAGTTTTGAAGCTATTGGTGTTGTTGATTCTTCTCTTCCAACTGTTGGTGTATTTACCAAACCAGATGAAAAAGAGGAATCCAAACTAATTGTGGATGGTTCAGAAAAGGCAGATGATTCAAAAACTGAGGAGAAATCTGAAATTAAAGCAGATACTGCTCCTAGAGCTCCAAATATTTCTGACAATTATGGGAAAGGAATAATTTTCTATTTAAGAGAGGATACAATTGTAGGTATAGCTTTGTGGAATGTGTTAGGTAAAATGCAAATTGCTCGTCAAATCATTAATGAATCCAAATCGCAAGATGATATTTCTGAAATAGCAAAATTGTTTGACTTGTATACTACAGAAGAAAGCAGTGCTTGAAAAATAGATTTAACAATAGAAAATTATGTAGAAATTGTTAATTAATGGCACACAAAATAATTCTTTTCTGTTGTTAATAATGCATTAAATTCTATATGGAATTAAATGAGATTGTGATAAAAATATCCTTTATAAGTTAGTTGATAAAAATCTAATGATTATTAGTTTTAGTTTTTAAAAAACATTTCCTGATAATCAGACTTTTAAAACAAATTTTAATGATTGCATCAAAACTACTAATAAATTCTATTAGACCATCATACTATGATATCATCGCAGGAAAAATGTAAGATCAAAAAGCATTATTTTTAATAAAAAATTGCTCTGTAAATTTATTATAATACACCATTTTTATGGCAGTATATTATAGTTTGACTGTGTTCTATTTAGAAAAAACTATATATACTATTATAAAAACTATATACATACTTATATTTATAATTATTGTTCTTCAGTTGTTTGTATAATTTAGTCCTAATTATAATCGTGATGCTAGATGATTTTCAACTTTATATATATAATGCAGAATTGTACACTGCATGGAAAACTTAAATTACTTTAAATTTATTTATTTTACATAGTTAAAAAAAAAGGAGAGGAGTAAAAAAAAAATCAAATATAAAGATCTTTTCGAAAATGATTATTTTAAGACTTGTAATTTTATATTATTATTATTATTATTATTATTTTTTGAGTTGAAAACTAGAAATTCTAAAACATATTATTCAGTGTAGTTTTTAAAATAATTATTTGAAAAACAATCATATTTTTATGCATAATTTGAAACATTTGAATGTGATCTATTTGTATTTAATTTGAATAAAACAAAAATTATATGAAATCAGTAAAAAAAGATCAATTGTAATTTATTACCTTTCCATAATAATAACGGCTCTAACATTTTAGAATGCTCATTATTGATTAACATAATTTTAAATCTATTGAGTTATATGAATCTATGAGTTAATATCAATCAATTTTTGATTAAATCTGTATATAAAGGTGAAATATATTAATTGGTTTCAAAATGACAATCTCTCTGAATGAAATAAAATGAACCATTGCCACACATCATTTAAAAATAACCAGACTGACATATTTTAATTTCCTCACCATCACTATTTTCAAATTTTCTTACTCATATTTATTTATAAATATGTGAGCCTTGGAAAGACTTTCAGACGAAAAAGTTTGGAACTTAGAATAAGATTTAATTTTTTTTTTCTAATGTATTTGACTTTTTAAAAAAATAGAGAGTGAGAATTTTGATCTTATAATTTTCAGGTTAAAAAAATTGGCTTTAAAAGTAAATGAGCTTTTTTTTTTCTTTTGTATTTAATCATATTATTTCAGTCTTAAGAATACTTTATCTTTGGATATTTAAAACAGATATACATAATTTTTTTCCCTGCTTTTAAATTGAGCATTTAAAAAAAAAATGGGAAAAGCTGGTTTTACATCTTAGAGGGTTAAAACTGCTATTTGGAATATCTATATGCCACACGCTGAATTGAATAAAACTTATTCATTTGCAAAATCAAGACGAGAATAGATCCTTTCATAATGTGGGCATAATGTGTGTGTGTTTCATTATTTCATACTTGGCTTTATAGAATGATATAAATATTCTTCTGTTTTGTCTTTATAATGCCAATCAAACTGGTATCTTGAAATATTTACATTCCCTCAATACTATATCATTGAATGAATTATATAAAAAAGATAGCAACTTTTTTAAAACACAAGAAATGTCATGCATTAGAAGAACATGCATACTATTTTTATTGACACACTTGCAATGTATTTTTTACTTTGATCATATTCAATTATTTTAAATAACTTATTAGTATTAAGTTTTTGTTTATTAATATATCAAAATTTGATTGTTTCTATGCAATTTTTTTTTCTTTTTGCCATTATTATACTTGTGAAATTATAATTCTGTTATCTTTATATTTAATTTTTATATGAATATACATATCTGAAAGGAATCCTACATTTCTTTTTATAGTAAGTCAATTTTTTAGAGCTGTTCTAGTATCTTATCCTCATTTTACAATGTTATTTTTAGCATGCAGCAAGTTTTATTTTTTATTTGTTAATTCTGTCTTTTTAGAAATAAATATTCTGACATAAGTACCATTTGATTATTAAATTCATGAAAGGTTGTTAATAGATTAAATATTATTAGTGAAAATCATACATTTTGTTGTTTATAATTGGTAACATTCTGCAATTTGATAAAACATAATAATTATGTTGTCAGTAAATATTCTGTACTCATCTTACTAAAAACTATAGTTAAATCTTTAGAAATACTGAGAAATTATTAATTATCTGTCTAATAATGTGGGAAAATATTAATTAAAACTAAATTTCATTAAAATTTCCTTATTATATTAATTTTATATTTTGATATTTAATTTAGCTTTTTTCCTTACTAGTAAATATTGTAATACTTACCTTTCTTTATGGGTTGATATAACTATTGTTCAACTGAATGATTAGAGATCCCCCTTCCTCATTGATCTAATCTGTCCTTCTCTAATCACCCAGCAGATCATTTCATTCCTCTATCTTATTCACTTAAATAGTTCAAATACTAATAAATGAAAACAAAATAATTAATCTACAGAAATGGAGACCATGAATCATATCTTTCAGTGATTTGAAAAGAAAATAAATGCATTTCATAGTTTTTTTAATCAAGTCTCAGCTTTAACCCCTTAATTGTCCCAGGTGTAAGCATATACTTTTACAAAATAAAATCCTCTGTGATTTATTGCTAGCAGTATAACTACATTCATGGAATTTTGTTTGTAATAATTTAGGTTTGAACTGTGGTTTATTTGAGACATACCCATTTCTCAAAATAGAAGAGAGAGGTAGATCATTTGGTATTAGGAAGTGAATTGTGCAAGATTTTGCTTATAATTTATGTGAGTTTGAAGTTTTCTCTAGTCTATAAACTAAAGATTTAATAAATTACATATAATTATAAGCAGTATCAAACAAATATTTCATAATTAGCTACAATGATTTGATTACATTTTAATTATAAAGATGATTGATTTAAATTTCCAAGTGTCATTGGTTCTTGAGAAATGACAGATTTTATAATTCTTGCTTAAAAATATCTGTCAATTAATTCCTGATAAATTATATCATTGCACATGGATAGTATAATAGTATCAATACATTTTATTATATCTAATAGTCACTCAACTTTAAAATGAAAATTTTTGAATTTTGAAATTAATACAACTATAGATAATTCTGATATGTCAGAATCTCCAAAATTGGAAAGGATACTATAATCAGTATATTGCTTAGAAAGATTCAAATGTCCCTTAAGATAATTAAGTTTAAAGAGACAATTTTTTTAAATGTAACTTAAATTTTATTTTTTCATATGTTTTATCTTTCTAATCAGCTTTAGAACTTACGATCCATAAAAATGTGAATATTTACAATCTATTGATATAAATCTTTATTGTATCTTTATAAAAAGGTCAAACTGTTGTTTATAATAATCTAATGATTTGTATCTGATGTATGAAAGCTTATTATATATGAAAATTTGTGCTGTAGCAAAAGATGCTGAACACATATGCAGATGTGAATACTATGTCATTCATTTTCATTGTGATAAAGTGTTATGGATATTATATCATTCACATTTATAAGCCACATGGTTATGCATTCAGCTTCATAAAATATTAATTTATTGAAATTATTATCCACTTTAAAATATTGACTCAATGTTTCGAGTATTTTCATTTTGTTTTGACTTTTCATTCTACTTACTGTATAGTTACTAAATTGTTATAGATATTCTAATTTTTAATGAAGTTCATTTGAATTTCCAAACTGTAAAAATCATGTAAACTTTCAGAAAAATATATTTAACTATTATAAAATTACTACAGCATATTATTTTTCAATGTTACCAGCTATACATCACTATCCTTTTTAGTTAGTAAATACATTTTGCAAAGAAACTGTTAATAATTTATTTTAACTTTAATATATTATTTGTGATATATATATATAGTGTTTTTTGGTGAGGGAATATAGTTTCAAAATATTTCTTATGTGTATTAGAATCAGAATGATGTTAATTTATTTTTGTATGGTGTTTGTTTCATATGCTGTAAATATTTCTTAGAAATATTTACATTCAAGTAAAATAACACAAGCACAAGTCAGCACAGTTTTGATTTATTTCATAACTTGAAATAAATATTAGTTTTGTATATAATTCTGAAAAGGCAATAAAGTGAATTTGGGTGAAACTGAATTTATTACTTTTGTTTTCAAGAGTTATTTTGTTTGATATCATTGCTGACATCTTATTAATGAATTCATTTGAAATGAAAGACACAGAATAGGAAATGTGATATGATTGAACTTGATTCATTTTCAACTGAGCACCAATTCAAAGTTTATTTAAATTTTTTTTAAAAAGTTTAGGTTGTAAGAAGGTGATGAGCATTTTAAAATTAAAATTGATTGTAAAAAATTGCCTTTATTACTTTATCTATTTATTAAATAATGTATGATAATTAAATATAAAGGATTTTAATATATTAATCATTGTAACAAATAAACAACAATTCACATTAACAAATTTCAAAATTTATACAGTTTATATTTGATGTACTTAAAACTTTTTTTAAAAGTAAAAAATATTTTCTTGTTTTTTTAATTGACTTATTTTATTGGAATTTTTAATTGGCCATCATCTCTATTTTATTTTATTTAGAGATGATGGTCACAATAAATAAATTTAACTTATAAAAATTAAATTTTTTGTATAGACTTAAAATAATTGTATTTGATATTTTGTGTATAAAAAATTTAATTGACCAATGCTCTCTGTTTTAAATTTGAATTAAAAATCTTCAAAATAGTCAAGTTATACTTATTTATTAAAATTTGATTAATTAGAATATGTGTTTTTTGTAAATGCTTTAATTTTTAAGCTCTTGAAGGTCTTAATTTATAAGGGGGAAAAAAAGGGGGGGGTACTACAGATAAAGTAACTTTTATAAAACTATATGATATGGGTATTCTAATTTAAAAATCCTAAAAAAAAGAAAAAAAAAAACGCTACTACTTTAGATTATTCTAATTAAAACTTAGAAGCACAATATTCAAGATTGTATATGCATTTTATTTATTACTAGCCGATTTTGGCGACCAGCCGGTTCGCCAATCTTAATGCTCGTTAAAATTTTAATTAAATAATTTATGTAATTCCTACTTTAATAGCTTCTTCATCAAATATTTTAAAGCTTCAAATTTTGATAGTCATGTAATTCACTCATAATAATATAAAGTCCTTCAGCCATAACATAATATGTATCTCTCTAATTTTCAGTTAGTTCCGGTAGAATTTATGCTTAAAATTAAAATGGAAATGACTAAACTTCAATTAATATAATAATATTTTTTACTGAAACAAAGCATTTTTTTTAATAATATGATTACTGATAATAGAGTCACTGAGCGTTTAAACTTTATGGGCACTAAAGAATATCTTTCTTAAGTTATGTAATATCTCAAGAATTTTTCAACAAAATTTTCTCAGATTCATCATGAACAGATCGATTAATGAACAATGTTTAATTTTAAATGCATCAAACTTTAAGAAAATAAAATGAATCGTTTAAAATAATCGGTCGAAAACAGGTTTAAAAAACTACTTAAAAAACGATGTACTTAAAACTATAAGCATATACAAAAAAATATATAACTAACATAAATACAATTTAATTACAAAAGCATGCAACTAACCTAAAAATAATTTAAATCATCCGTTGATAACGGTTGTCATGGCAACAAGCAGAATGCGCATGCGTGAATTTTCTTCGCCAGCTCCGGTAACGCAAATGCGTGAATTTTTCTACTCCAGTTGGGGTAACGCTATGCAGATTATACATTTTTAATTTCCTTTATTCTGTGTTATTTTAATTCAAAAGTACTTCAGAATGAATCTGAAAGATTGATTCATTAACAATGTTTAATTTTAAATGCATCAAACATTAAGAAAATAAACAGAACCGATTGAAATAATCCGCCGAAAAATTTTAACCCTAGCCTCATTACTGTTGGGAGAAAAAAAACTGAAGCCTTTCTCGTTTGGCGCTGGGGATAATGGAAGATTTTTTTTGCGGAAAAGTTGCCGGTGGGAAAAATGGAAGATTTTTTTGGCGGGAAAGTTAGTTTTTAATTAATAATTAAAATTTCAAAAAAAGGGACCCCAGGTGCACATTCCCGACCTCTAAGGTATACATGTACCAAATTTGATAGCTGTGTGTCAAATGACCTGGCCTGTAGAGCGCCAACACACACACACACACACATTGAGCTTTATTATAAGTATAGATTTGTAAAATATAGTTTAAAGTATTTGTAGTTCTATATTTCAGATCAATTCGAAAATAAAACAACATATATGATTTTTTGGGGGAAATTGATTATTTGGTTGAAAGCTCCTCCTGGTTAATATTCTCTATTAAAAAATTTTGAAACCTCCGGCAGTGGTATTTTCATAACTTTCTCGCGTACTCTCTAATAAACGAATTTTCCTAGATAACGCCAAGCATGGCATTGGCGTACAATGAAATACTAATTTTTTAGCTTGAATTTAGCAATTTTTCTGAATCTATCTTTTGATCCTTGGCGAGTTTTTTTTAGTGATTACTGCCAGGAATGCGGTTAACAGTATCCGAAAATCGAATTTGTGTTTTAACCCTCTCGATTCCAGCGGGGCGGTTTGAGAATTTACCCTATAATATCCACGTGGGGCGGTTTGGGGCGGCTGCTAGCCGTTTTAGGGGAGATGGGTATTAAAAGAGGCTGCTCTACTGAACACTCCAGGAGGTCCTCGTTATCTTCGACAATCGCGGCTTTTTCACAGTAGTTTCCCCTGTGCCTTAGGGCGGTAGGGGTTGAGGAGGGATTCAGTAAATAGGTTGTTGGCGTACATTTTGTACTTTGAAAGGGTTTTAGTTTCTATTTTCACGTGTTGTTAGCTCAAAATTGGAAAGATTTTATGGCCATTTATAAAAGAAATTTTCCACTGAAGCTCTCTGGTAACGATGAATGATATATAAGGATACCGACACGTTGTTTGTTTTTCGGACAAGCATCAGAAGCCCTTTTCAGTAGTAAGACTATTGTAATGATATAAAGACAAACCATTGCATTGACATTGTGGCCTATTCACATCGCAGTTTTCTCACAAAATGGGTAGCGACAGTTGTTACTATGGAAGGAAGTCGTTTTACACTCCAAGCATCTTATTCTTTCATCAAAGGACTGTCGGAAATTCTGAGGCCGTGTACAAACTACCGCTTTTAAAATAGAATTAATAGACAAAAAAAAAAAAAAAAAAAAAAAGATTGAGAGTATTTTTTATCGCCCTCTTCAAAGAGTTATATAAATACTGAGTGCCTTTTTAGAATGCCATTCTAAAAATTTCTCTTCAGTTGTGAATTGCTACTCTTTATTTTATGTACTGTGAATCGGGTGTTTGGATTATCAGAGTAATTTTTCTATTGAAACGCTTATTATTTCTTCATTATGAGTAAAAGAAATAATGAACACACTGAAGAAGAAATTAAAGCAATTTTACTTGATTCTGATGAAAGTGACAGTGATCTATCAGATGATGGTTGGTCAAAAAATGATACTTTAGCTGATCTCTCGTTTATTCTAAGCAAAGAAGCAGGAAATGAAACTAACGTCGGTCAGATGAACAAGAGAGAGAGAGATGAGGAGTCAAAAAATGTTATATAATGTACATATTATCAAAAATTTGCAAATGATTCCCTCGTGTGTAAATTTGGGGACATTTAACATGAATCTTTCGTTTAAAAATTTATCTTGTCTTAACAATACTATAGAAAACTTCACATAACATTTTAAAATCAGAAATTCAGCTTGAAAAATTCAACATGACAGTTCATCCTAAAAAAGTAATATTTATGATTAATGTAATTTTAAATGTGTTAAATCTTCATATTTAGTTTATGAAGAATGTAATGTTTTAGTAAAATGTTCAGGCTGAAAACTGAAGGAATGTATTTTCGAAATATATTTCGCTGAGTAATTTTTCCCCCGAAATTTATTTCATAAATGTTTGTATTTCATTATTAAATGAAGTTTTAAAAATATGTTAACTCATCTATCGGAGATATATAAGGTTTGACGTAATATATTCCTTTGATTAGAAAACAATTTTAATAGTTATATTTTAAAAGATTAGTAAAAATGAGTGGCAAAATAAAGATATTTTTGGAATTTATATTTACCCTACATTCTTTTTCGATTATTTAATGTAAAAGCAAGAATTCGTACGGTTTTGGGGAAAAAAATGTGAAAACTTCTTTAAAAATTTAATTAAAGTTCTAAAACTTTTCTCTTAGTATCACTATCGTAAATGCAAAATAATATTTTATATTTAAAAATTCAATAAAGATAATCGTTTATACTGAAAAAAAAAATGCTAAAGACAATAAAAAAAATCTTAGCTGAGTGTTGAAAGAACATATTATTTTCTAAACATCTTTCAAAAAGAGCAATAACATTTTTTTTATCCAACGAATGTTTTTATTTTGGTATTAAATGAAGATTTAATACATTATCTTGTTAATCACTGAAAAGCATTCACATCTATACTATGTTAAAAAATGAACTAATTGCATTGATATATATATAATGTATGTTTTACATTACTATGTAAAAAAATTTTACATGGTAATATATGACATATTATTTAATTTTGGCAACAAAAAAATGTAAAAGCCTATTGAGAATTAAATGAAACATAAAAATGTTTTTGAAATTGCTAGTAAAGCAAGTTTTTATTTAAATAGTTTGTAAGCCTAACATAAAACTTACAAAAAAAGAAACCTATTTTCTAAATTATAGAATAAATTTCAAATTTTTTGTAAAAAAAAATACCCCACAAAGATGATGAGCGAAACACTTCACACTAAAAAATATAAATACATTAGAATAAAACTCTTAAGCTGATGGAAAATGAATCTCGTTGTCGAAAACCGCAAGGCAATTATTCAAGGTAGAGCGTCGACAGTTTTATTACTTCGGAGTGAGGGGTTAAACTGCCCCTCAGTTAGGAAGAGTCCATGTCTTTCAGAGCCACGCTGAAAAAGTCTGGATGTTAAAGGGAGTGCCACTTGAAAAGTGCTTGGATGTTAAAGAGTTAAACAAATTGTTCCCCACCGATTGACTACACTTGTAGCCACAATATCACATATCAAGTTTCATATATTTAAAACATTTCGTTTTTGAACTGTCGCGATTATATTTTTCTGAAATTAGATATTGCCAGACAGTCAACCCGTAGTTCTATTTGGCTCCAAATTTGATAGATATCTGCGCTATAGATGTTAAATCTATGTGCCAAACATTATCTGTCTACGTTTTATCGTTATCGTATTTAACTTTTATTCAGAGAGGTGTGCAGACAGACTCTGAACGAATTTTGCTCCAAATTTGATAGAAATTTACAAATTTGATCTGAAGGCCATATACTAAATTTCATCCGTCTAGCCCGAGGCGTTTTTTTTTTTTTTTTTTTTTTTTTTTTTTTTTTTTTTTTTTAATAGTTATCTTTATCACAGAAAGATACTGGCATTTTACAAAAATGCTTTTTTCGAATTCAAGGACCTCTAAAAGTGCAGATTCAGCAAAATCTCGACTTAGAATTTTTTGACGATTACAATACTTCGTATAGGAAAAGGTTAGTTATTTTAACGTCCCGTTGTAAAGCAACACTAGGGCTATTTTGGGACGGACCTCGTAATTTTAAACCGCGGTCAGATGGCGAGGACGACACCTGAGTTGGCACCCCCTTCTCCACACCAGCGGAAGGACGTTTGGCTCCTGACAGATTTAACGCGAAACACACTCCCTTACATGACTGTTCTTCGGTGGAATCGGGTCTCGAACCTGAAACCCTAAGGTTCACGAGCTGAGACCTTACCACCAGGCCACCGCGGCTCATTCGTATAGGCGAAAGTAAAAGGTTTTGGTGCCTTATTTTACCATTTGATGTAGTACCTATTTCAAAAAAAAAAAAAAAAAAAAATTATTTTTTTGAAACTTTAATTAAAAATTAAACAATATTATATCGGTTAACCGCTCTTGTATAAAGGCAATTATTTAAACAAAGAGAAATATATTTTTAAAAAATAAACCAGCGGAAATTGTCTTACCAGAACTCCTTCACATATTTCTTAATAAAGATATCTCCTTGCACCGGCACAAAAGTATAGTCTTCGGGTATGGCAGCGAATGCCTTGCATGGTATAGCGAACGATAATTACAAAATATTGATTTTTGACTTGGATTTAGTAATTTTACTGAATCGTGTGATCCTTTACAATTAATCCTTGGCATTTTCCCATAGGTACTCACAAAATTTGTGTTTTAGACATGTTCTCAACAGACTGGAACCCAAACTTGACACAGAACTACATTTATAATCAATACTAAATTTCATATATTAAATCATTGCATTTTCCCTTTTACCTGCTGTCAGAAAATACAGACTGATAGAAGGTCAACCTATTAATTGGTTTCAAATTAAACAGTTATCAAAACTTTAGATGTTAAATCTATGTTTCAACTTTTATCCATCGAGCTCTCTTCGCTTTGTAGTTATCGTGTTGACTTATATTCGGACAGGCGAACTTCCTCTGAATGCATTTTGGATTTCTTTCAAAATTGACAGAAGTCTACAAATTTGATGTAAAAATCATATACAAAATTTCGCCAACTAAGCTCAAAGCGTTTCTGAATTACCTTGGACACAAATAGACATATAAGACCAAAAATGTGTTTTTCGAATTCAGGGAGTTTTAAAACGTGGAGATTCGTCAAAATTTTGAGTTCAATTTTATGACGATTGCAGTACTTTTCCTGTACTTCGTATTACGAGAAAATAAAAAAGTATCAATATGCTGGAAGTTATATACAGGCGCCTCAATCTCAGGAGACACCCGAGCACAAGTCGAATCTGATTGGTTCGTTCGATCACATGACGTCAAACTATACGTCATGGGAAATCTTCTGTTGCTATTTATCTTTCCTTTTGGCAATTAGATGCGTACTTTGGCGAAATTAATTTAGGAATAGATATCAGTACTATAGTATTTTGTTTTGTAATTCAGTTGATTAAAATTTTACACTCACATCTGTTTTATAATAAAGTTGATATAGAAGAAATCAGGGTCTGCTACATGTTTCTAAGTGTGCTCTTATTTCTATATTTGAAAAGAAAATATTATGAACTGTTATTATATAAGTTTATTAGGTTTATAAATGTTGTCTTTCAATGAAAATGAAATGCACAGATCTACAAAATTGTCACTGGATCCATTTTAACATATGTGTTCGGAACTTAAGGCAATAATTTCACAGAGAGAAGCTCTTATTTCTATATTTGAAAAGAAAATATTATGAACTGTTTTTTAATAAAATGCGTTTAAAATAACTGCGTTTTTTATAAAATTCAGCACGGCATAACGCACATTTGAATTCCATTTTTATTGCTTATCCTTGCAATACGGAACAATGCTTACCGCTTCACAGGTAAAAATTGGTTACTGTAAAATTGGCGGGAAACGAATTTGGCGGTTTTCAATTCACTGATCTGACAAACCAATCAGATTCGACTTGTGCTCGGGTGTCTCCTGAGAGTGAGGCGCCTGTTAGTTATATGGGGAAAAAAGTTTATAATATAGATTAATTTTTAATCAAAATTCTAATTAAAATTTTTTAAAACGCTTTCACAGTGGGAACTTATTGCCCAAAAAGTAATTATTCGTTAAATTTGGTGACTCTAAATCTGACAGTCTGCCCTATAGAGCATTTTGAACTATATTTCCATCATGAATGTCCAGCCCATGACATCCACAAACAATATCCAGATTATGAGAATTATATTGAAACACAACAATAAAATTAATTTTTAACGATAAAATGTTCACAAAATTGGCTTATACTTAGCTTTCATTTAATGTTCTCAAGATGAAAGGTGATTATTTATATTCACTGGTAAAAGCACGCAGATACTTGAATATCCATGATTACGTCACAAATGCCACACAAATAATACACTTTAAAAATGAATCTCTTGTTGGTTGGTTCACTTTTTCTTTTCGCCAAAATTTTGTAAGTTCACAAGATCTGTTATTAGGTCTTACAATAGGATCTCAAAATGGCGAAGAAAAAAGGCAAGAAAGGTAAAAAGAAAGGAAAGAAGAAAGGGAAATCGAAGATGTCGGCATTAGAGAAGGAAACATTCAAACTTTTGATTGAGACCCTTGAAAACAAAATCGCTTGGAGGAAGGAGATGTGCGAAATAATAAAAGATGATGTTGATCTCTACCGGAAAGCTTATGAAGAAGAAAGAAAAGATAAGATCGATGTCGTAAACTTATTAGAAAAAGCTATTCAAGAACAAAGTCGTATGCATCAGAATATTGAATCTGATATTCCAGAAGCCGAAAAACGCAGACTTGGCATTGAGAAAGCACAGTCGAAAAAGATAGCCCTGACTCTGAAAAAAGTGAACCAAGATATAGCGGATGATATGCAGCAGCTTCAAAGCTTGCGAGCGAAGCTGAAAATATTAGAGATGTATGATGAAGACAGAATTATAAAGAAGATAAATGAAATAGAATCCAAGCTCAATGCCGACAACGAGGAAGAATTGACCAAAGCAAATGTAATGAAAAAGCGGCAAGAAAAGTCACTCGAAGAAGAGATGGCGCATTTGTTCGAAAAGAAATCGCTTGATTACCAAGTAAGCTGATTTCAAAAATATTTTATTATCGGAATTTGATAAGATTGAAGGTTAATGTCCGGTTTCTCGCCAAGAATGACAAAATCGGCCTACCGTCGAAAAATTTGCCAAAAGTCCATCATCTTGAGTGGCTACAAGAAGTGGTAGTAAACACCTTTCAAGACTACAGCAAAATTTAATTTTGCTGTAGTACATTTTGCGAGAAATGACTAAAAAAATCCACTTTGGCGGCCGGGCATTAATCTTAGAACGAGAAATTTACTATCGATGACAGTAAACATAGACAATATACATAAAAGTATGAATAGCTAAATATGCATTCCTACGAATCTCAAGGCTACAGAAAGTGTTCCATGAATTTAAATAAATTTCGATTGAAATACAATTTAATTATACCGAATACTAATTACTAATATTTAAAATTGCCAATGTCGGCCAAAAATGAGATAACTCGCCAAATATCAGTTAAAAATGCAGTTGGATTTCGTTATTTGGCAAGTTATGTTTATAAAAATTGCAATTTAACGCTTATATGAGAAAGATACGTGGAAATCAATTTTTTCGTATATGAAGCATTAAATCTCGAGATCTTGACGTATCTCCACGTTTTAGACTCCCCTGAATCCCAAAAACACATGTTTGGAAAACATCCGACTATTTATGACAGTGATAACCGGCGGTTCGAATGTAAGTTAACACGATAACTACAAAACGAAGTGCACTGGATAGATGAAATTCAGTACACAGATTTAGTATCCATAGTGTACATACCTATTAAATCTTGAACCAAATCCAACAAGCGGTTGACTCTCTGTCTGTCTGCACTATCAGAAGCATGTAAAAGCAATATCTCGAAAACGCAATGACTTAAATATTTCGCACTACTGACGTATTAACGCCACCGCAGCAACAGAGTAGGCGGTTTTTATGTGCCGCCAATCACTTTCAAAATTCAACGCCAAACCGCTAAATCTGTAGCTATGGGGGCGTTAATACGTAAATACCTTCAAATTTAGTTCTAAATTTTGTGACAACAAGTGTGGTTTTATGTTGATTTTTTTATTTCAATCGATTTGGAAGAATGTGTTTAAAACCTCAAGTCTATTTCTGAATTCTATTAACTGAATGTAGGATATTAATTCCCAAGGATCACACGATAGATTCAGTAAAAATGCCGTAATAACTACGTATCGTATAATAACTACGAAATAACTTCAATGGTTATTTCGTAGTTATTATACGCTAATGCCATGTGTAAATCTCTTCAAATAATAACTCGTTGGTGAACACCATTTTATTTTCGTGCACATTTTGTGCCACTTCAGGTTGACTATCACAGAGTAGGTCACCTTTCTCAATACTAGCATTGGCTGCCACGTCTAGAAGACAGAATCCGTTCTTCCACTGAATGAACAAAAATTCTCACGCGACAGAAACGCCATCTATGGGCATGTACCTGAAACACTATGCATGGCGTTTTTCAGGGATAATACCCTTATTAGAGCATATGTGAGAAAGTTTTGTGGAGATCACTCTTGCTAGTTTCACGGGCGAAACTACACTTTGAATTTTTCCTGTGTGATCATTGTACATAATTGTACACGTGAACCTTTTGATACCGTATAGGTGAAATAGTTCTGCTCTATGTTTGATACCCACAAGTAAAAAAAGCAACAATATGCTTAATAGTACATTTAGCATCAATGTTGGACCATTGGTGCTAAATGTCTTCTTGGCACATAGATGTTATAAATTATCGGATATTCTTGGTGAATATATTAACAGAATTATGTTCCTATAGATGTTCGTCGTAACATTATATCTTATTTTTTCATGTGTTCACTACCACAATGATCTCTAAACAATCGTTCATTCCTTATTAGCACAAGATATTTTACGATATATCCACGATGTTGTCCGATATTCTGAATGCCGGCTAATATCATGAAAATATTGTACCAATGTTGTTTTGCATTGTGTGCCAGTAGGGTTGCGAGTACGACTATATGTCACAATATAAAATGATAAGATAGATAAGGTGTTGATGACCCTCCGAAGTCCTACAGATTGCCTCATCGTGGCGGGAGGGTGTCCCTGGGCGGAATGGGTGAAGTACTTCGGGAGCTTGGTCACTCAAGGCGTGAAGGCCATTCCACTATGCCCAGCTAAAATCTGTAGACGAAGGAACTAAGACAGTCTTCTACCTCCTGGTGCTCCAGTCCTTTGACTCTCAGAAGCTGCACTTCCCTCCCCATGAATCGGTTGACAAATTTTACCCTCTTTGCCCAAAATGCTGCCAACATCAGGTCTCTGCTGAACATATTCTAGACTGTTTAGGACTTCATTCGGGATAAATTTATTCTTCTCCCTTCCTCGTTTTTGACTTTCTTCTTGTCAACGGATTTTTGGATTTGGTCTGACTAAGTCAGGCCATGGAGATTAGCAACAACAACAACAACAGGTGTTGATGATGTAATATATGTTTCCACTTTCGTAGGACATAAGATGAAGTTAACTATTTTCATCTTAAATATACTTTCATCCCGCAAAATATCAATAACACATATTTAAAGTTAAATTTTCGTAAATATATGAACTACTTTTAACATTCTAATAATATCAGCCAATACGAAAACTATTGATGTGTGTTTTATTCTAGGAAAGTCTGAAAGGAAGGTTAGGTAAAAATTTCGAAAGAATTGTAGAGGAAACAAGATGGTTTAAAGACTCGGGAGGCATTCTGAAAACTATGACAGAACGTTTAGAAGGCACCAATGCATCGAAAGCAACTGCTTTGACAAAGGACAACAAGAATTTAAGAAAACTAAAGCATGATGTGTTGAAAACTTCCGTAAAACTTCAAGAACAGAAAAAGAAGATATCAGCTCTTCGATCACACAACATGGAACTACAGCAAGAAAAAGAAAAACAAGACTACTTGGAGGAAGAAAACAAGCGGCTAACCGATCTAAAAGAAAACACAAAACGCCGTTTGGTGGAACTGAAGCAAGAATTTAGGGATTCCCTTAAACTTTTGGAGCAGAATGAAAGTAAAATAAAGGAACTGGAAGATGAAATTGCTTCAGCAGATGATTTTGGCGACTACTTGGTTGTAATTTTAGATTCAGCCAAAAATATAATAGCTGAGGAGGTCAAACATTCAATAATCAAGACTTATGACGGTCCTCCAGAAAGAAAGAATGTTTTAATTGAACTGGACTCTCTTTTTAAGGAAGCAATTAAGCGCATTTCTGAGGAAACCACACAAGATCACCCATCAACTCATGCTTGAAATACTCTTCATAAAGCAATAAAAAGACAAATGATATTCTAAAATTATAATTCATAATAAAAACCAGCAAACAAAATTATTTATAATCGTATTCATTAAATGTGGGATACAAAATCGAAAATAATCCCTCTATGCATTTCCTATTCATGCTGTATTAAAATTTCTCTTTCACACATAAACCATAGGGGGTTCTCTCCCTATTAGAGCAAAATATTGCACGATAGCTCCAGGATGTGGTTCCATATTCGTGGTAATATTGTAACAATGTTTTTGGGAACTAATGGGAAGTTCGAGGGCCGTTGTCTTTAACATTCTTCTAAAGACAAGACGATATCCCTATAAACATAAAATATTTTACGAATCTCCACGATGTTGACCGACATTCTGTATCCCGGCCAACATCATGTAGACATCGCAGCATGTTATTGGGTATTTTCTGCAAATAGGGGTAACATCTTTTTTGTTTTCTTTCTATCCTGTTCATACAGCAGGGCAGAGTAGAATTCGAAGGGAGGCGGCAGATCAACAAAGGTCGAAGTAATTTGTAAGCGTGGGTGCCCTCCCTCAGGGCACTTTCTGGTTCATAATATAATGAAGATAACCACGTCTGTGTTTTGGACACCTTCCTTTCCATCGATTCAATCTACAAATTTGACAAGGATCCTTAGTATTTGCATTTCTTGTTGTCAAATTCACATAGCTGCAAATAAACATACCGAAATGATCTCCTTTTTGACAGATTTGATTCAAAATATAATACATATCTATAATTCCTAAAATAAATCTGTACACCCAAATTTAATACATATATATTTCTTTGCGCTATCATATCCACATGTATACGAGCAGATTGACCTTCATTCTATGGATATCGTCGAAATTTCGATAGCAATAAAAGAATTCAGTGTTAAGATTACATATCAGTTTCATCATTGTTGTTCAATGCGTTTTTCTTTCTCCCCCGCCCCTTTGTTGCATTTATACACAAAAATTCACAAATGTGAGTGCTTTTTCTGGAGTCAGAGAGATCTGAAGCGTAGTGATTCGGCAAAATCTCGAGATTCAATTTTTGATATTTACATATAAGAATAAGATATAAAACATTTCAAAGGATTAAATAATTTATTTGTTACATCTACTATAGCGTTCCTCAACCTGTGGGATCATACCCCGAAGGATGCTTGAAAAGAAAATGTAATGATAGATATAGATAGATGGAATGGATATAAAAAAAAAAAAAAAAAAAAAAACTGCTGCAGCAATTGGCATTTTTAGTCTAAATTAGAACATTAGTATATTTTCAATCCAATTATGTGTGTTTGTGGCTGTGTAACCATTTTTTTGCAGTTGCGTGTCCGAAGGGAAGATACTTTTGAATTTCAATTTATTCCATCACGGGAGACATATTATGTACAAGAAGCGATGATGAAACTGTTAAAAGACTATTCCTATATAATCCCTTTGTCTCTCTGCATCGCGATACAAGAGCAAAAGAGATTTTTTCCCCCCTTCGATCATTTTAAAGGGATTATATAGGGATTTTTTTGCCACGAGTTGATTTGGGTAAGGGATCTTTAGGTATCTTTAAAAGAATGTTGAAAGCACTAAAGATTTTTATTCCTTCACTAGCAGCATGAGAAAATTCATAAGCAAGCAGTTTTATAGAGCGTGCATAGCATTAATTATATTTTTAAAAAAATGTGAAATCGGATCAGGAAATAAGAGATCATTTTACAATGATGTTAATATGGGGTAAATTAAGATAACAATTTGGAAATTAATTAGAATTTAAATCAGATTTTAAAAATATCATTACACACACACAAACAAGCACATATAGTTACCAATATAAGCCATTTTTTCATAATTGCTCAAAATAAAAGTATTTCTGTATTATAGTATCATTACTGTATTTTCCTAGATGTTAGCAATTGTATATAATTGTCGATGACGGATTTAACTATTTTGCGACCTTTTTTTCAACAAGATAGCCAATTTAATTTGACATTTTTAACAAGTTAATGATTTATTTAAGGGTAATATTTTTTAATTTTAATTATTTTATTAATTGTTTTTATTAATTTACTAGAAGCCCTAGACGACCAGCTGGTTTGTCAGACATCTTCGTGATATTTGATTTCATTTCAATATAATACATATAACTCTAGGTTCATGATTTCTGACATTGACACGATTCCTGATTGTATGACATTAAAGCAGTGTTATTTTAATTGGATTGCATATGCTCTGTTTATTTGAACATGAACCTTTCTAATAAAGATCAATCCCGTGACATCATAGTAAAATTGAAAAGTAAATGTTCAAGTCATCTATCTCCTACATTTCTAGATATTAAATCTTGGTTTTTCTTTTTCTTCGTCTTGTAAGCTACACAAATATTAAACAAAATACTCCTTCTTTAACTTCCAACAATGGAAGACAATCATGCGGTTCGATGATAGATGAAATACAGAAAGTGGTTTGAATTTCAGGACAACATCCTATAAGTTTTGTTAGAAATTAGGCACAGAAAAAAAAATCACAATTTGTACGGTTATTAAATTGGTATCATTAAAAAAATAATTTTAAAAATTTTGAAATGAAATAAAATTTATTTTTTGTGTGATAATAGTTTTGAAAGTTTTTCCTCATAATTCAACTTAATTCTTAGTTAAATAAAATTTTTAAAAAATCTGTTCGAGGTGTACATTCCAACACTCCAAGATATTTATATGCCAAATTTGGTACATAACTATTTGTATTAATACAAAAATGTGTTTATGAATTTATGTTTGTAACCTAATTTTTTTGGTTTAGCATGTTTGGATCCAAAGCTACAAAGTAATACATTTTCAAATTTTCCTTCTAAAAAATATTTTGGTTTACCAAGTTATATATTTATAATATGACATGGACCAAGGAAAAAAAAACCCCAATTTTTTAAAAATAAAATAATGAACTGTTTCAAACATAAACAATAAGAAGTAAAATATGATTAAATGAAGAATAAAATGATTAAATTTTCACAAAAAGTGCCTGAGATTTCAAAAACATTATAGAATTATTACATACAAGAAAATTAACTGATCTAAAACAATTCGATTCCAAAAATACTGAAATTTGTATGCCTTTTCTTACTTGTAATTACAAATTGATACAACATTTAACTGCTTTAATAATCAACAAAGTATGATCCTTTCAAATAACAATTTCTATCGAAAAGGGAATTTTTTTTTTTTTTTTTTTTTTTAAATCACCGGCAATATTCCTTGCCCTTCTTCTTGGGGTATGTTTTTCCTTGCTAGCTACTTTCAGTAAGCCAGCTCCAGCTAATTGCTCATAATTCTTCAATCAAAATAAATGCTAATAAGCAAGATTAATTGTTACTGTATGGTGCAACTTATATACATTCCATTTTGAAAATATGAAGGATGTGATTTAGATTTTCTCCTATTTCTTATAGTAGAAGATATCCCCCTCTAGATGGATTGTAATCTTGTTGACAATATTTCAGATCTGATTATCAGAGATTAACTAATGAAAGTTTTAGTAGAAAATATCATGCACATTGGCAGTGTTTAGGAAAATAAAATGTATTTATATCATTTGCAGTACATTTTAAATGTAATATATAACATCAGAAGTTTTATTTCAATGCAATGGAATATTCTCTATCTATTATATTCACAAACACTTAAGTAAAAAAAAAATATGCTAAAATGGGATTGAAAAAAAAAAAGTGGTCTATTGACAGAAAAAAAAAAGCGTAGTGGCAAATGCAAAATTAAAAACAGAAAGAAAATCTTAGCAATAACCTTCAATTTGGTTCATAAATGGAGAATAGTATTATTGCATTATTAGTACTAATACAAAATAATACAAATTGTAGGCCTTAGTTCACTAACTTTTGCTATTTGTTCACGTACTGAGAACAAAGCCTTTGCTTAGAATTAGATAAATCAGTGAGTTGAAAAATAAAAATAACTTGTCTTAGTTACTAGATGACAAAACAGAAGTTGGGATTTGTGCATCCAATAATAATGCAGATAAAAGGGACTCGAATATTTTAAAATTTTGCTTAGCATTACCAATAGCAGTGGATAATCAATCATATGTATTGATATATGGCATTCCCTCACTACTTAATAATTTAATTTTTAATCAAAACAAATATGGGAAACCTTATTCATTTTTAAGATTAATACCTAGATGCTAAATTTAGGAACAAATACTTGTATATTAAATCAAATGCCAGCAAATACTTTACTTTCGATTAGCTAGGCATACTTTTCGATTAGCTAGGCATAGTAAAAGGTAGTCAAATAATTTAGACCTGCACCAAAAAAACTTTGCCAAAACCTGTGCTAACTTGTGTACAACCTAATATTAAAACTTTTTTTGGTGAAGATCTGAAATATGATTATGTTCAACAATGACAAGCAGATAAAGTTTACTATTGATATGCAATTAATCTATAAGTTCATCATTTCATGTGACTAATATGTAATTAATTTGGAATTTTTCAAACTTAATAAAAGTTAAATCTCCTTCATTTTAAAAACACACTCAACTGTTTCATTTATATCTTAACTCCTTAAATGCCATGGACATCTGTATAAACCTACATAATCTATGTGACAATTGTCGAGATTGCATATCTATAATATATATAACCTTGAAAGTCTTTACAAATATCCTTCTGTATAATTTATAGCAACTTGTAAAACAATATTCACTGCTTTGCAATGTAATAATCTGATCTTTAAAGAGGCTTTACTAATGAAAGCTCATATGTTAGAATGAAACATGGACATACATAAAATTAGGTGATACCGAGGAGCAAATTCTGTAACATTTCATTTGTAGTTAAGGGTTTAATTAAGACATAATAATAAATATATTGTATGATTTAAAAATAATTTATTGCTTCTAAAATAAATATTAGTTTATATATACACTTATGGTATATAAGTTATTAAACTTTCTACTGGAATAAAATCAATTTCCAATTGAATTTCAGAATGATGTTTTGAGTAATGCATATCAAGCTTCTTTTGTAAAAGGTAACCTTTACCACAAATTTCACATTTATGAGGAAAGTTCAGTTCTCGGTCATTGTGATGATATGTATGATGCTGTACAAGATTTTTCATTTGGATATAAGATTTACTACAAAATTGGCATTTAAATGGTTTGTCACCGGTATGTAATTTATAATGTCTAATGAAACTTGTCTGGTACTTAAACACTTTACCACAAAAATCACAAATATAGTTATCTTTCACTTCAGGGTGCAATCGGCGCATATGTCTTAAAAGAAATGTTTGTGAGCAGAAGCATTTTTCACATGATTCACATTTATGTTTAGAAGAGTTGAAATTTTCATAATGCTTGTCTAAATCTTTTTCCCGCACAAAAGAAGATTCACACTCAATGCATTTAAAGGGCTTTTCAGTTGCGTGGACTAAATAATGCCTTTCTAAGTTATCTTTACGGCCAAATTTCAAACCACACAAGTCACAACAGTAAGGTTTCTGATCAGAGTGAACAACACTGTGCTGTCTCAGTAACCATTTTGTTGAAAACTTTTTTTCACATAAAGGACAATGATACTGTTTTCCCTTCAGGTGCAAATCACAGTGTTTTGTCAGCTCAGATTTGAATCTATAGGATTTTAAACATATATTACATTGAAAAGGATATTCCTTTTTATGAGTAAGCTTATGATTTTGTAAAAGATGAAAAAAGAAGAAACTTTTATTACATATTTTACACGTATGTAGTCTTTTACCAACATGGGAGTTATTATAATGGTCTTCAAGAAAGATTTTCACAGAAAAAGTGATGTTACAAATTTCACAAGCATAACATAATGCATTTTCTGCATTTGGAACAATTTTCATATGCATTTTTTCATGATCTGACAATAAAGGTTTGTTAGAAAAGCTAGCAGAACACAAATTACACACTTCTTTGTCTGTATGAGCTGAAGCATGTTTAAACCAGAGGTAACTGAAAAAGAATTCTTGACGACAAACTTTACATGTATAAGGTTTCACTTTTTCATGTGAATTCAAATGGTTTTCTAAATCTCGTCTGTTGATGAACTGTGAATCACAAAGGATGCAGAAATAACAGAAGCTTCCTTCTGTCAATTCTGTATGAGTTTTTTCATGTTTATTTAATAATTCTCTATCAGAAAATACATGGAAGCAAGCATTGCAAACAAGATTTTTAAATATGTGTTTTCGAAGATGATTCTTATGACGAAATTTAGAAAAATGGTGTTTATGACATATATCACAAGAATACAATTTATCAGCAGAATGCAAAGCTGTATGCTTTTCTAAATTGGTTTTAGAAAAGAAACTTTTTTCGCACTGTGTACATTGATAAGGTTTATTGACGATGTGCTTCACATAATGGCGCTGCAAATCTATTAGTTCTGGAAATTTTCTTTCACAAACAGTGCAACAAAAATCTTGATCTTTAGACGCTGATGAATCATGAGCGTCTTTATTACTATAAGTTGGATTCCCCTTAATATGTGAAATAAACTCTGGCTTTCCGCATGACATTTGCGGTGTATAGAAAACTTCTTTGTATTAGAGAAGATAATAAATTTAAAATCAGTAGAGTATATTTTCTATGGGTATAATTAAAATAAATAATTTTACTGGAACGATTGTGAATAATTGAAATCTTATTAACTTTCGCTGTTTAAATGATTGTTTGTGTACATTTAAGCGAAGACGAATGCCATTCCGCCAGAAGAAAAAATGCAATGTAAATATATCAATTTGATTGCTTGATTTATTTCTATCATGGTTGCTTTCACTTGAATAGTATTAAATTTCACAAATGTTTCAATTTTGTTTTATTTTTTTCCTTGACCAGTCTATTTTATCAGAATAACTGTCTCTTACAATTATAGAAGCCCTTACAGAAAAGTTTAAGAAATTTCAAAGTCAAAGTTCTTTTTTACATTCATTCATCTTTATACTTGTCTGATATCTTTCAAATGAAATGGTCACTAAATCATAGAATGTTTTTTAGAACCTTCATTTTTATCATCTGAAATTTTTAAAACACGATATAATTTATATAATTTGCAATCAATTTATAAGTATCGAATTGCAAGCGCCATTCGACTGAGATAAGCAAAATATTATCAGTCAAACAGAAAAGATATCAAGGCATTATTTAGAAGAAATCCGTCCTTGAGCCGAGCCGAGGAAATCCGCACAAGATCTCGCTGGAGCATGATGTCAGAGGCAGATGAAATTCAAAAATATGAGAAAACAGATGAGTTTGAACAGCATTCGTCATTATATTCCAAATATTTAATTTAAGTTTTCATCCTAATTTAATGAAAACGAATAAAAATGTAATTTTCAGTTAGAAATTTTTTTAAAAAATTGGAAAACAAACTGAACAAATGACTTCAACATTCTATGTAAGAATGCGAAAACAATATTCCGATTTCACTGCCATCTATGCACGTTACTAAAGTAGATATTTTAGTTGTGAAGGCACTAGCGTCTCAATCGCAACGTCTATCCCTATGGGATGGGCGAATCCATCCCAAACCATACTTTCGACAGGTAGGGACGTTTGACCGAGAGGGGCAGCAGGGATAAACGTTGTCTTTTAAATGTTGAGTTGAAGCTCAACGCTTATCCCGGTTCATTTGAATCGTTTTTTGCTGTAGTGGAAGGATGCGTTTTCCGAGTAAGGTGTCGACATATTAGCTTAAAACATATTTTTCAGTGATCTTTCATCTTATTTAATGGATATTTAATACAAATACCATTTTATCAAATTTATAGCAAAAACACAACAAACGTACAAAGGCAATATTTCAGACAATTCATTTTCAGGTGGCTTTTACTTGTTTTCTACTGTTTTTATTATTATTATTACTAATTCTGTCTTTATAGGGTACTGAATTTCCTGATTGTTAATGAATCTTGAAATCATTTAAAAGTACTTTTGACCCGACGAATGTTTCCATTAATACATCATCTTTAAAATTGGTAATTTACTGATTTTGAAAAAAATTTAATTGTAATATAATATTCCTTTACAGAAAAATTTCTGAATAATATGGAAACATATTTTTCACTTACATCTAACATGCACTATTTCTGCAATAAATAAGAAAGATGTGCCTATTAGAACTTCATATGATTGTATGGATATAATATCTTTATAGTCTGAGAAAAAAATATTCTGCCAATGGTTATATTTGCCTTTACATTCCCAGAACAGTGTATGTCTATTTTTTTTATAATTCTTAAACTTCACATTTCTATATTTCTTAATATGTTACTATGAACTAAAAAAAAAATGATTCTGCTATTTTTAAATTTAAAATATGACATCAGAACATTTCAATTTTGTAATATAAACTAAAAGTTGGATTTTTAAACCATAGATAGTCACAAAAGACATTGACAAATTGAAGTATCTGAAATATATATACTTTAAATAGAATAAGCTTCCTGATATAATCTTTCTGTAGAAGTATTTTCTATAATATGATTAGAATGTTGTTAATTCAGAATATAAACTCAAACAGAATAAATTTGGAATGGATTTAGAATGTTTTCTGATATTTTGCATTTTCTGCAGTCTCAATTTAAAGATATAGCTGGCCAATTTTTTTCTGAAATAAAAATCTCAATCCCAAGACGGTTCTCATATCATAAAAACACAATTTAAGACATTATTTGGGAACTTCATATGTTTTACATTTATTTTCCATTAGCCAGTTGCAGTTATATAGTTTCTAAAAATAATTATGCTATGATAAATTCTTTTTAAAAAGAAAAAAAAAAAATGCAAGTAAAATATTACACACATAGATTCACAGTGTCTCTTTTAGAATGTACTAAGTATTCAAAAATTGGTTATTCAAAATCAATTGCAGTATTGGCAATTTGAATCTTGGAACATTTTTTAACGATAAAATGCAACACATCACATGATTTGTGAGAAGATATACTAGTATTTAAAATACTTAGGTAAATTTTTCCTTCTTATCGCTTTCTTTACTTTATTGAACCTGAAATTGTAATTATGGTAGCTATGTTTTTCAGTTGTAATATTTTTTTTAATATTATGCATTGTTCTCATTCTTAATAAAGTTTACACATTTTGCTTAGCATTTTATATGTAGTTTGTGCATTTAATATGTGTCTATTCATTGCAAAACCCTCTTGATAATGTTTATTCCTTTCATTAAAATTTTACATTGTAAATTAGAGCCAAATATATCAATTCAATAGACAAAAAAAAAAAAAAAAAAAAATTCATATTAGTATTTCAATTTAGTTACATGCTAAATAATTTGCTATTTTTATTATTTGATTTTTGAAAGTTATATAGTAAAATATTCTACATCCAAAGCATCTCCTATTATGCCATATCAATGTTTGTTGGACTAACTTGGTCAAATATTCATGTATAAATGTTTTTCATTGTTAGTCTTATAAATTATGAGAATTACCTATATAATTCAGAAAAATAAATAGCAGATTGTTATTTTTTTTAATCACTAACCACTTACCAAAGAAATTTTTAGCAGGCATTCAGCTAAGTAGAGCCTTATGGGTACCAATCTGTAAATATTCTTACTATATTCTTTAACACTGTAACATTTCTATATTTTATGTGAATAAATACTTTTCCTTTACCTATAGCACAATTATGAGAATTACACATATAATGCACAATGGTTCCAGTGCTAATTGAGAGTATATTATCTATGCTTATTAGCCATTCATATTTTGGTTTCCTTAATGATTTCGAAGCAAACCTAATGAAAACAAATATATCATTTTCTTAACTGCCTCTCAAAAATGAGCTGTTATGTAAATATTTAAAACAAGTTTTAATCAAATTGCTTTCATTCTGTTTCCTTGACTTTTCAGACTTGCTATAACTTTGTTTCTAGAGTGTCCATCCAAATTTATTTTGTTATTATTAATTTTTTATTGTAAAACAATAAAATAAATATAAAATTATAGAAATTTAATATTTCTTCTCATAGAAAAGAACATATTTTTATATAAATACTAATAAAAAAAAATGGAAATAACTATTTTCATTATATTTTTTTAATTTGTTTGTCTTTGTTTCTAATAAAACTACAATGCTATATTTTTTAATAATTAGATACAATATACCAATGGAGAAACTAAATTGCATTTGAAATTTTTTAAAAATCTGCCTTGAAAAATTTAGATTTATTTGTATATTAAGTAAAAAAAAGTATTTCACTTCTTATTCTATATAGATAATAAAAAAAAGTTGTTTGCAATAGAAAGTTTATAAAATATTATTTAAATTTATTAAATTAAAAATTTCTATAAAATATCTATTAACTATCATTGAGCTATCATCAAATTTATTCAATTCTTGAGAGCTGAAGTTCTAGTTCACTAGTTTATTTAGCATAATTATAATATATAAACCAAAATACAGTTTGTAACATTTAACCAAATAACAGAATTGCAAGTCATCATCTACAGAGTTATTGTCTGTAGTATTTATGTAAATAAACTTATTTATTGTATCACTTGCATATTTTTTTTTTTTTTAGTATTACTATATTTAACTATTTTAATACATTATAAGGATAAAAACGGAATCATTTTTTTTATCCACCCCGTACATAACTTGCTTCAATGAACGAATAACGAAACATTTAATTATAAAAAAAGTGGAACAAATATATTTATATACAAATAATAAAGTTGAATGTGCGTGTTTTGGTGCTCTACAAGCCAAATCTTTGACCTACATGTATCAAATGTGACACATATGTAGAATGGTGGACGTGTGCACCTTGGACCGATTTCCCCCCCTACATTTAATGTTAATAAATCGTTTTCATTATTTCATCATGTAGTTAATCGCATGGTTTTCGCCCATTATTGAAAGTCAAGTAAAGAAGTATTATACTTAATGTCTGAGCAATTTATAAAACAAATAGCAAAAGTGAAGTTACAATATCTCAAATTTAAAAGATAGATGAAAGGGTTATTTACATTTTCAACAGTGCCATGATGTCAAGTAACAGTCTCAATCAGAAAAGTTATGATCACAATACACAAATAAGAATATTTAAGTAAGTCAGTTAAAATCACAATTTTAATGCTAAACTATTTGATATGAAGTTATATCTACACAATTTATCTAAAAACAAATACAACCAATATTCCTGGTGAACAAACTGGTCACCTGATGTGACAAATATGAATATATATAATATGAAATGCATAACAGAATGATGAAACAGACAATAACAAATATGAAAACAATATCTTGTTTTAATATTGCATAGTATTCCCTCGTCCTTTATTAATCCATTTTCTGTTTGTTTCATTACATAATGTTTTTGTAATAAATATATATTGCTTTTTTATTATATTTAACTTTATTACATATTAAACATTTTACCATTTGTGAGCTATGTCAGTTAAATAGACTACATCTCAAAAAACAGTTTGCTTCTGTAGGCTCTTCTAAATTTAGCTTTTAGTTTTCCTTGTTGTGATTCAAGTGAACTTGCCAATTATTATTTAATTCTTTTTATCATGATTTCATATTTGGTAAGGATATCTTTGTATTTTATTTGATAAACTGTAAGATGAGAATCTCATTTTGTCATTAAAATAGTAGAAACTTTAGTAATGTGTAAACTTGCACTATCATTTTAATAAGGTAAGCATTAAGATTTAGATGAGAAAAATTTTGACAAATCAAATAAAACCTTTCTCATGATAAGGATTATATATAACTATTTCTTTTTATGACTTATAATGAAACCAACCAAGATTTTTCAAATAAATTAATAAGTATTGCAATTATTCACAAAAGGAAGATAACATGATTACTTCATTCCCAACACTGTAAATATGATTTTATGTCATGAAACAACAATCTGAAAAAAATTACCATGAACACATTTATTTACATTTTATAGCTGTATAAAGCTAACAATCGATACATTTTATTTTTCATCACTCTAAAAACTGCTTAGTTATGACATTAACTTATTAAAGTTTAGTCAAAAAATTGTGTAATACAGTGCTATATATTATTTATTTATTTTAGTTTTTATTTCATATATTGATTAATTTGTTTATATTATACTGTTAAACCAATAAGAATTTGATATTTGACTATATTTCTATTTTTCCAAGTGTTATTGCTTAATTCAATATTAGCTTGTTATTTAATTGTAGAATTTTCAGGATATTATATTCATACTCCTAAACATGAAAAAAATAACTGCTGGATGATTTAGCAGGTAAAATTAATTCTTTCCTAACTATAATTTTTTTGCTCCAATTTTTACTTTTCTTCAATGAATTCTTAAAACTTCATTTTGCCATATTTCAAAAATTTTGTGTAATTAAACTACAGGGTGACCATAAAATAACTTTCCCCAGTTGGAGGCATCTACAACTAAATAGAATGAAGCCAAATTCCACTAACCCTCTTTTAAAAAGTTTTCACATGGAAACATATTGGTGCTACTAGAAATAGAACATGTGACATGCTGAACATTCAGGCTTTCTATATTTGTATAATATATTAGTTCAATATCACTTCTGTTTCAGTTATTAACTGGAAAATTTATTGGTTTCATTTTTTAAAAAGAGAGATTTATTCCTTTCCTATATTCAGAATGTCAGTAACAGGCTGCAATATTGTGAATATTCTGAACATCTTTTTATCAAAAAGACCATTATATTAATCTTTCAAGAATATTTATATTTTGAAATATACTGAGGAAGCTGCAAGTAAGAACATGAAACTCTATATTTCATGATTTCTTAATAACTAGAAAAACAAACCCTAATTTAAAAACAACCAGTATTTAAAAAAAAATTATATCCTCCGAAACATTCGCAGGGAGTTACATTTTAATACTTTTATGTAATTGAATATAATCTTATACTTGTCATAAGAAAATTGAATTTATATAGTCCTATGTTAAAAAAATCACTATAAAATAAAATTCTTTGCAACTTTAAATTGCTAACAGACATTATTAACATGTTAATTTTCAAATAATACTAATTGAACTAATAAAATAACTTCAAATGAAAATATTTTAAATATATTTACAATTGTGTCGTTTATGTAGAACTAATTTGTTACAAAAGAACTTAAATTATCAATAAAACATGAATTGAAAATAGTTTTATTTGATGCATTAAAAAGGTTCATATTTTTATAGCTCATTTAATGAGATTTATCTGTTAAGTAATAAAACTTAATTTGTTTTATTTATTGAGAAGAGGAAAATAACTTGCGATAATAAAAATTTTAGAAATTTATAATATAGTAAAATAAATCTCAATCAAACATTAATAAAATCAGAATCCATTTAAGAAAATTGTTTCTTGAATAAAGGCTTGATATACCATAAATATTACAATATATACCTACTCAACATGCTATGTCTATGATCCCCGAGTAGGAAATAAACTTTGTGATAAAGTTGTTTTTACAGTAAGCACTTTATAAAATTATTTTTCTAAATTTATGTAAAAGTTGTTTTACTTATTTTTTTTTAAAAATAAAGGTGACCTAGATCATTAAGTTTTGATTATATGTCTTCTATTCACAAAACGTGTTATTTAAATTCAATGTTTCAATATATTTCATTCCTATTAGTTTATTACCTTTACAAGAATTTAACATGCATTTACTTAAAACTACAAAGCACAAGAGTAATATAATGACAAAAAAAATCAACAAGTATGAAAATGAAATGGTTAATGATTTGTTTTATTTCCATATTACATACTATGAAACTTAAATATCAATATCACATTACCTCTTCATTCACAATGTAATTTTATACATTTCTAAAAATTATATATGATCTGTTTACGAAACGCAACACAAGAACAAATTTGTAAACTGCAAAACAACATTTTCAAAGATAAGAAATAGTTATTTAAAAACAGACATTAATATAGGGGGAAAATTATATCCACATTCACATGCTAAAGTAATGACAACGTATTCCCTCGTGATCAACGAAAAACGATTCAAATGAACCGGGATAAGCGTTGAGCTACAACTCAACATTTAAAAGCCAACGTTTATCCCTGCTGCCCCTCTCGGGCAAACGTACCTACCTGTGAAAAGTACGGTTCATGATGGATTCGCCCATCCCATAGGGATTACGTTGCGATTGAGACGCTAGTGTTGTGAAGGCAAAGGTCTTCACACCATATAAGGTTGACTAGGTCATACAAAATAAATCCATTTTGCCCAGCTTTTATATCCAATAAAAATTCTAAAGATCCGATTGTTGTATGTTAAATATTTTCAAACACATGTAGGCCACATCTTTGATATAAAACTATCTTAAGCTTGTGAAGGGGAAAAGAAGATAGTCACTTGTTTACAAGAATCCTAGCTTCATATAATTTAAACAATATTATTGATACTTCTTCTCCAACTAAGTGTTTAGCTGTAATATAAGTTTAGGGCATTAGAAATGTTGCTAAAAAATATAAAATAAATGAAGATTTGGATTTTTATCATTTGAAATGTTTTCTTTCTGTGGAAGTCTGGATTTTTGAAATATTGGTTTTTGACAAGAATCCAAATGTACATATTACAAGGGAAAATCAACTTTGAATTTTCTGATTTACAGAAAAATGATTTTATCTTGGGCTTTAGGAATGAAGTTCAAGAGGAAATCTCTAAATTATATGGAAATGAAGTGTGATATATAGAATTTACACATGGTACCAATAAACACAATGTTTAGATAACTAGTTTGTTAATTAAAAATAGCTGCAAATTCTTTCCTTTGTCTTTTCAAATAACAGGCAACCTGAATCAATATTCATTTTTTTTTCAAATAGTCATAGCTCATATTAGAGATTTACAAATTAAATCATAAGATCATAATCACAAAGCTTTTTAAATGCTTGGTGTGCTATCTACAATAAACCTAATTTTTATGTTTTATGTGATTGGCATATAAAAAAATTAAAGAAAAAAAACTGACACCTGGACGCTAAAAGTAGTAAAAGGGGGGAAAAATACCTAAAATTTTCAATAGATTTTATTACATTAAAAAAGCTACATTAAAAAAATTATTAAATATATTTAATCTAAAACTCTTGAAGGTACTGACACTTAACATTTTATTTGTTATTTCAGCAATAATTATTGTAATTGAACAGAGGAGAGGGCAATTTATTGTTGTATTGTTTCCAAAATCAATGCTAATATGACTGGAAAGATGGCACAAATAGACTTGAAATATAATAGAGATAGATCTTCAAGGAAAAAAAATGGAAGAAAATTACACAAGGTTATGCACAGTCTGCTTAAAAACTTGTGGCTTAAATTATTAAGTACTGATTTATTTTCAAAGAAATTAATGAGAAAAATGCATAAAATTGCTATGGATTTAAAGAACACTTCCAAATATTTGATCAGTCAGAATAAACATACTTGGATTATAACATTGACTTCTAAAGTTGGAGAAAGCTATTAAATTTAAGTAAAAAATGAGCTGTTTTCCTTGAAAAGTTGTGTTAGTACATTTTTGATAAAAATTTAATTAATGATGACAATGAATGCAATCTGTCATGACCTTTTTATCTATAAACAATTCTCAGAAAAAAATCCCAACATTTTCATTTTGTCAATATGCGCTTACATAGTTAATGAAATTTAAAATATAATTCTTTAAAGTAGTGTAAGCCCATTTTCAGCAAAGATAAAATATTTTGTTCAAAAAATTATGCTGCATAATTTCTCTGCTTCATTTTTATGTGTATACTTAATGACATAAAAATTAAGGATATGAGGGATCTATTATATACCTCCAATATATCATGATTATTTAAAAAAAAACTTACTCATAAAGATAAAAATTAAAAATAGCACAAACCAATATAAAGATACAATCAAAGTAATTTAAAAAGTATTACCTGAAAAAATATGAAAATCTTTTCATTTCAAGAAAAAATGAATATCCTAAGCAATGTGATCTTTTGATTTAGTTTTTCTTTAAGATTTTTTTTTAGCTATTCTTTGAATAATTCGGTGATTTGAAGGATAAATTTTTCAAGGCTTGAAGAAGCGAGAAACTGCTTATCAGCAATGACGCTCACAAACACATATTCTAGAACTGAAAGATCATTAATGATTGTTTGGAACACTAAAGATTAAAATGTAAACATGGAATTAATGAGATGAATTCGACAAGAAAAAGGATCTAATAATAAAACATTAATTTAATATTTATGCATTTTAATACCAGGCTGCTATTAAACACAGAATTCTAATAGAAGAATTCAGAATACGTTGGCATATATTTCCAAATAAGGCTTTATCCTCGAGTAATACGTACAGTGGCACAAATAATTGAGAGTACACCTTTCTTTTACTTGATAAATCTGACTTTCATTATAAATAACACATTGCCAAGAAATGCAAACATGTTTTCATGTTTACATATAACAAATGGTTTAATATAGAGTAAAAATAAAGAACAATAAACGAGAAACTTTTAAATTGAAAAGTTTCAGTAGCATTTTAAATAAACATATTCAGATTTTTGCCTAAAAAATTTGAGAATACAGTGGGCATTGGCGCATTTTTAACTACCACTAAATTTTTTCTACTTGACTGCAACTTTAATCTACATTTGTGTAATCTTATCTTAAATCCTTTAAACTATCATTTTTTTATGATTAAATTTGTTAGATGAACTTAAAGCCAAAATTTTGAGTGAAAAATGGCTTCTCGAAAAGAAACCAGTATTGATGTAAGGAAATTCGTATTAAGAGTATTTAAATGGGAAAATCTCATCGTGAAATAGCTGATATTATTAGTAAAAACCCCACTTGTGTCCAGAAAATCATTGTAAAATTTAAAAATGATGGATTGATTGAAAATAAATGTGGAAGAGGAAAGAAAGATATTGTGAGTGATGTTGCAAAAAGGAAAATTTTGAAAAAAATCAAGATTGATCCTAAAGTAAGTGCAGTTAAACTTGCTGCAGAAACTTCTCAAATTATAGGTGGAAATGTAAGTGCTGAAACTGTGCAAAATGTAACTAGGCAAGCTGGATATAAAAGTCGAGTTACTAGAAAGAAACCATTCATCCGCTTGCAAAATCAGAAAAAACGTTTGGAGTTTGCAAAAGTTCATCAATTGAGGACCAATAACTTTTGGATGAAAGTTATGTTTGGTGAAGAAAGTAAATTCAAAGTAAGTAAATTTTTTGGCAGTCACGACCGTTACACCGTATGGAGAAAGCCCAATAATGCTTTTGGATCCAAAAAATTTACATTCAACAGTTAAACATGGTAGTGATAAGGTCATGGTTTGGATTTGTATGGCTTCATCCGGGGTAGGAAATTTATTTTTTATAGATGGCATTATGAACCACATGCTTTATTTGGGTGTACTTTACAACATTCTAAAGAAAGTGCTAAAAATTTGGGTTTAGATGGAAATTTCACTTTCCAGAAGGACAACGACCCCAAACACACGGCACATAACATCAAAATGTGGTGTCTTTTTCATTGTGAATAGTAGTTACACACACCACCACAGTCCCCCGATATCAATATCATTGAAAATCTGTGAGCCACATTCGAAGCAGTGATCCAAAAACACAAAATTAGAAACAAAATCCATTTAAAACAAGTGTTGCAAGAAAAATGGCGTAAAATATCTTCAGATACCACCAAAAAAATTGGTCGAATGGGTACCCGTTTAGAGGCCATTATAAAAGCCAAAGGACATGCAACTAAATATCGTCACTTTCTTTGTAGGCGAGACATTACAAAAATTTCATAGGTTTAGTCTCAATTTTTTTTAGGCAAAAATCTGCATATATTTATTTAAAATGCTTCAAAAACTTTTCACTTTAGAAGTGATATGTTGATTATTCTTTATTTTTACTTTAAATTAAATCATTTGTCATGAGTAAAAATAAAAACAGGTTTTCATTTCTCGGTAATATGTTCTTTATATTGAAATTCGGATTTATCAAGTAAAAAGAAGGTGTATTCTCAATTGTTTGAGCCATTGTATATCCCTAGATAACGTTTCAGCTAAATATATACTATATAATAATGCTATAATTATTAAAAATTTATACTTAATATATAGCTTAAGAAAAATATTTTTAACTCACTTCACAAAAAATTTAGTTGATTTTTCTGAAAATAAAGGGGAGAAAAACTTTTATAATTTTTCTCAATTTTGAAATTTTTATATTTATATAGAAAAAAATATTTAATAATTTTTCATTCAATATGATTTGATCCATGATTTTCATACCAACAAAAAAAATTGTCTGAATGATTGTATTAAAAAAATAAAATAATAATATGAATAGTTCATCTTTTGCAAGAATAACATCTTATAAAGAAAGAGAGATGAACAACAAAAAAATTTTTTTTGATAAAGTAAAAGAACAATTAGGCCGAACATATTTTTGAAAAAATATTATCAAAATATTTTCGAGGCCAGCTTTAAAATAATACTGCTTAAAATAATTTGTAAATATTCATAAATTCTGCTATTAATAATTACGATATTTCTTTTATCGTCTGCAACTTTTCCAATAAAATTTTTATAATTCTTTAATTTAAATTTGATTTCCTAGTATAAAATATATTGAAAAGTATTTCTTAAAAATAAAAATATATAATGGATGTTTATATTTCATTGTGTTTAGTTTAAAATTGTTGTATTTGTTAAACAAAAATAAAGTTTTTTCCCTCTCCAAAATTTATTTTTTCAGTATATGATTCATTTAAGCCTGATTCGTAATAAGTAAATTAACAAATAATCTGTCCAGAGATAAAAAAATTTTTCTTCAAAATTTGTTAATGGCTACTTTATCTCATATTAATGTTTCAATATCATCATTGTTTAAATTAATTTTATTCAAAACACAGAACTTGCTTACTAATTTTATTTTTAATAATTTCCTGTCTATTTAATTTTGATTTTCTGAAAATATCAACTAAATTAATTTCTTCCAAATTTTATTTTAAAAGAAATTAATTTTTATGATTTTCTGTGGCAATGTTGAAAAAAAGAATATTTGTGAAGATTATTTCTGGAATTTTGCTAATCTTATAGTGAATGTTCAGATAATAATTTGAATAAAATAAAGAAATTAAAATGGTAAGACATAGTTTCTTTTTAAAACGTATTACTATTATCTTTTTTTTTTCTCAATAATTTTCTGGTGATAAAATTATATCTTTCCCACTTCATTGTCTAAAATGAAGTCTATAACATTTTTTAGGAATGGTTATGTTATAGAATGAAAATCTGCATTTTAATCAAAGTTTTTGAAGCTGCAATGAAAAATTTAAAAAAAAAAACTCCTATCAGAAAGAAATTTAAAAGTTATTTCAACGGCAATTACTCTAATATGATTAATCAAGAACTGCAGGAATATAGCAAAAATCCTCCTATTTAGGGGAGAGGAAATGATGATTTTAATATTAAAGGATGTACTACTATTATTTTTAGAATGTATTAATAAACTTACTGTTTATACTTTAGAAAACCGATTTTATAAATTTCATATTTCTTCCCTCATATAATATGAAAATATTTTACTAATTTTCCTTATGCAAAAATTTGCATAATTAATTTTTTTTTTTATGTATAAAATATTCAATTGCTTCATATTTTTTATTACAAATCGGTTTAGTGTTTTCTTGAATATTTAGCAATAGTTCTGCAAACTGTAAATTCATTGCTGATATGATTTTCACTTACTGTAAACCAGGTACCAAATAGTTTGCCAGGAATATTACATGTGCTGACTTTCAATTAATCTCTTATGCATAACTTGATCTTCAAATTTCCATCAACAAAGTAATTTTAAGTATCAAATTGTGACTGATGGTAGACTATGCTATTTTAATCGGCTTGCATCTTTTTGATCATTATTCACTTGGACTTTTTTTCTTGGAGTCAAGTCTCATAACATCATTATGCCCTTAATACGTAATTACCTGGCCAACTTACCTACTAATTATACATTGTTTTTGCATGATTCCGCTTTTTCATACCTCATAAAATATAAACGGTGAAAATAGAAAACACAGAATTTTCTTCCTTAAAAATTCAAGCTATTAAATGATTGATGAAACAATGAAAAGTGTTTGAATATCATGATAACGATAAAATCTATTGTTTAAAATTATGCAAGAAATTATTTTACAAAATTATGGAAAAATTTGTACAATAACTAAATTGATCCAAAAAGCAAATTTTTTTAAATTTAAAAATAGTATAAAAATCAATTTTGGACAATAATATTTTAGGAGTTATCGCGGTAAGCGTCAAGAGATTGCTTAATTTTTATTAATAAAAATTTCAGAAAATTGCTCTAAGTTGCACATTTTTTCCAATGACTTTATCAATATAGCCATATTATTCTAAATTGAAGTTCTTTCTACTAACAAAGGAGCATGCCTAAATACGGGGGCTATGTTATTAGTGGATATCTGTCTATCTCTTGTCTCTCTACAGACTGTTTGATCTGTAGTTATAAATTTGGAGGACAGAAATTTGCACCTCAGAGCAGAATTTAAAAAATTTCTTTTGGAATTCTAATTAATTAAAACTTATTAGAGATTTTGAGGGTATTCCATGATAACTTCTGAAAATGCAGTTTCACAAAAATGATTTTTACATGCTAACTAAATTTTAAAATTCTTTTTTTTAATGATATTATTTGTCATGTGATTTTTTTCTCAATTTGGATATAAAAATGTGCTTGATTTTTGCTTAATTTTAGACAATATATTTCTTTGTTAATCGAAATTTATTTTGTTTTTACCGTTTCATCAAATATTTAGTATCATAATTTTCTTCCATTGTTAAAAGCAAGAGGAAAGAAGATTCTGCTCGCCAATAATAAAGCAGAATGTGTATATGAGTCTTTTGGCTTCCTATAAGGCCGAACATGTGACCGAAAGCTACTAAATTATATATATATAATCAATATATATATATATATATATATATATATATATATATATATATATATATATATATATATATATATATATATATATATAATCAATACATATATATACAGGGTGTTTATAAAGTCCCGGACCCATTTTGATGTTTAATAACTCATAAAATAGTAAAGATAGATTTAAATTAATAACATAAATGGTTAAATAGACTCAAAAAGTTTCATGACCCTTGTCAATGAACTTCCACGTGTGCCCCCTTCGTCGCACGGAGAATATCAAGTCGATAGTCAATTTCACGCCAGGTAGCGGCAAACATGTCGGCATCCACAGAGCCATTTGCGCACATTATGGCGATTAACAATGCCAGAAACATGAAAGGATGCTTCATCGGAGAACATTATGCTCTTCAGAAAATCAGCAGCATCTTCTATCCTCCTTAGCATATCTGTTGCAAAGGCCTTCCACCTAGGCCTATCGTTCGGTTCCAAAACTTGAACAATTTGAACTTTGTATGCATGCAGTCTTAATTTTTTCTTAATAACCTTGTACACCGTCAAAATTGGCATATCCTGTTGCCGCTGATCTCACAGATATTCTAGGATTGTGTAAAAATGTCTCTCTGACACGCTCAACATCAAAATCACTTGTGCAAGGACGTCTGGAACGTTTCTTATCTTCGATACTTCCAATTTCTAGAAAATTCTTTTTCCAACGCAAGATGCTGTTTTTGGATGGAGGATCTTTTTGGTAAATTCTTCTGAACTTTCTCTGTGCTTGCACTAACGATTTAATTTCTATGAACCACCATAAAATCTGTGCTTTCTCTTGTGGTGTATGCATTCTCCTTAATATCCGCTCGAATAAAACATCACATACTACAAAGAACAAACACATCAAAAGTAAACATAACATTGCAATAGTTGCCAAAAACAAAAGAGAGAAAAATGCAATTAATAAGCAGACAATATTTAGAAAAGTACAGATATCTAGACTGGAAAATGAAATTATCTGAAATTAACCACACGCGCAGACGATATTTACAAAAGTAAAAATATTCAAACCTGAAAAGGAAAATATATGAGTTATTCCATCAATAAATGTCATAAGTTTGTTTATATCTTTATTATTTTATGAGTTATTAAACATCAAAATGGGTCCGGGACTTTATAAACACCCTGTATATTGGAATATTCATCTAGGAATTTAAATTAAGCGAGATTTTGCCGTTTCCCCTGATAACCTCCAAAAATATCATTGCTTAAAAATGAATTCTACACCGTTTCCAAGTTGAAAAACTATCGATTTTATACCAATTTAATGCCAAACAATTTCTTGCTGAATTCTGACAAATTAAAATATATATATATTTGAATAATTTTCAACAATATTTTTTTATTATTTCAATGAAATAAATAGCTTTCATGGTTTTCATCAAACATTTCCCGCATGATTTTCTTCTATTGTTGAAAGCTAAAAAGAAACGAGCCTGAGCTGTTTACGTGAAAAATAAAATAAGTGAAGTCGCCAGTATATAAATAAAATAATCCGTAATTAGAAAACAGAGGGCTCGAGTTTTTACATTTTTAATGATACTATAGTGCCACGAGATTTTAATCCACTAAAAAGATTCCCACGCACGCACGCACGCACGCACGCACGCACACACACACACACACACACACACACACACACACACACACACACACACACACACACACACACACACACAAACAAACAAACAAACACAAACACAATATTTCAGAATTAGATTTGAAATTAAATACAATCTATATTAACTGGTCGCCAGATAATATAGATTGTAGTATTAACTGAGCAGCTAATTTCTACTAATAATAAAGATGAAAATGTGCAGATACTTTCCAGACCGACTGTTTGACTTAACGATACAAAAGGTGGCACATATATACTTTGGAGGATGGAAATGTGCAAATCGAAGCAAGCATTTTTTTTTTTTTGAAAATTTTGTTAGAGTCTGAATTAATTAAAAATTTAGTGAAATTTTGGTGCTTCTCCATGATAACATCCAAAAATTATTATTGCGCGAAAATAAATTTACATCATTTCAAAATTTTAAGAAATTTCCTTTTAATGATAACAGTTTAATAGATGCACAAACTTTTCCTGGATTTTGGTTAATTTAAAAGCTTTTTTCCCTAATTTCCATCAATACATTACGTTGTTGCCTTAAAATTCAACCTTCTTATTGTTTCATCAAATCTTTAATTGTTGAAAGCTAAAGAAGACGAATTCTGTTTAATATTTTTGCAGATTACAAAAGTAATAAAGTAAAAATAAATAAAAAAGAAGTTACATAACAATATCCAAAAATTTAGAAAATAGATTTAATCGGATATTTATGTTTACAATAGTACTATAATGTTAAGAGACTGTTCTTCAATAGAAAGTTTCATATACACAATAAATAGAACTTAAGCAAGACAGTTAAAATAACATGGTTTTAATGACAGACTGTTTGGTAGAATTATGGGTATGGAGTTGTATCTAAACGATTTATCCGAAATTAAATGTGGACATTCTCGGCGAACAAACTGATTGCTTCAGACGACTAGTAATTGATATCATGAAAACATTGAAATCTATTCATTCTTGTGAAATTGCTCCCTTTTTTTAACAACTGTATATTTTCATTTATTTTCTATTTTATCATATTTTCATTAGTTATTACAATTATTAATTATTTACATAATATTTTTTAAACACATGATATATTGATTTATAAAGTATCTTTATATGATTTGTTTTCAAATGAAATAATCTTCTATCATTAACTGATATTTTTGTCGTTGTTTGTGATGAACATATTTTCAGGTCTGTTTTGCAAAATATGCATTGCACTAATGTAAAAAATGTATTTATATAGAATATTGTAGTCCTCTTATTTTGTAACTTTATTTTTAATTAGAATAAAATCATCAGTAACATCAAACAATTTTAAAGAGCTAGGGAGACGAAACTGAAAAGGGGCCGCATCGGGTCAACCAAAAAATGTATTAATTAAGAGAGCTTCTCTAAGTGGAATTATAGATAATGAATAAAATATGGGCAGAAAAAATTATTTCAGACTTTTAAATTCTTGCCAAAAGTCCCATTTCAAACTTTACTGGCTTGGGTGATTTTGCCCCAATTTTAAGGTTAAAGTTCCCAAATAATTTTTTCCGGACATCTTTTATTTAAAAATTAATATTTTTCGTTTATAACTCTCTCTAGCCAATTTTTAATTAAGAAGTTTTTAACATTTTTTAAAATATTCTTTTATTTCAAATTTTACTTTTATCTTTCGTTATCTTCAATTTACCCAAAAATTCTTAGCTTCTCAATCCTGCGCCAAAGTCGCGTTACATGTAGTCTCTCAGTTGCTTTGGCCTTTCACCCATCCAGAGAGTTTTATATAGCTCCTTTTCGTTTTTGGTTATTTATTTTTCTTTTTGTTATCATGTGAGAACATGATGTTGTTTTGATTAGGGAGTTTTGAAGCTCGAAATCACGAAGGTAATGAATAAAGCATAAATGGCAATTTTCATCATCATCTTTTAATCGCATATATTTTTTTACCTGCTTTTACCAGTATTGCATTATTATTACGCACGCTTCTTTGACAGCAGATGCGTTTTTAAAAAGTTGACGTAGAACTATGACACCATACATCATAGCTGTTATACCATCTCAGAAACGGTTGAGTTCCAAAACTTTGTTTCATGCTTTATTTATTTCCACAATTTCCTTTAATTGCCCGTTTTTGACCTTTCGTCTTGCATGCTTTTATCTCTTCTCAACTCTGCTAATATGTTTTAAGTGCTTTTCTTCTCTACACCATTGAGATTCGGTATTACTTTGTATTTTCGTCTCTGTCTACCTTGGTTACGGCAAGAATATGTTACATTGTAATTGCGAAATATAGTTCTTTAGCTTGAATCTAGCAATTTTACTGAAAATATAAGATACTCTTGTTGAAATATAAAAATTAAATTGAGAAATTTATTAAAGTAGGACAACCATAATGGGTATTGGTTAAGGCTGCAAAATGCTTAAAATCACATGGAAGGTAAAATTCATATCTATCATAATTATGTTATTTTTCAAATTTTTCTGAAGCTACCATGGCAGAAGAAAAATTTAATCAACCAAGGGCTCATTTGTGACTTTATTTATCAAATTAACAGAGTAATAATGACCTATCATATTAATATATATTTAGAACAATCAAATGAATTATTTCTATACATATGTAAATAAACAAGGGACATTTCCCCCTATACATTTATTGTGGTAATGGAAACGTTTCTTTGAATATTAATATTTTCAATCTACATTTTTTTCTTTTTGTCCTTTGATTGTTAAAATAACTGTAACAGAAATGCATAGCCTTTCCTTTTCTGCTAAACCACCTTGTATTATTAAGGCATTGGATCGTTTATCTCTTTGTAACCTTAAATAAGTATGTGAATATTGCCATTTTAAAGACATTCGATCCTAAATAATTGTATCTTTACAACGCAGCATACAAGTGATAAATTTAATTTATACATGTCTTTAAAATGAATTCTTTTTAATGCTCTTTAGTTTTAAGAACTAATCCTCTTCTTCAACTAAATTACTTCTTGAATTTATGAGATATGCAAAATTCATTAATTTCATCTCAAAAACTAACAATTAGAATTTTCGTTGCCTGGATATAAAACTGCTATAAACATTGCTACTTTATAAAATAGTTCATCTGTGGAGAAAATAAGGAAATTAGGAGTCGATGAAAATTGTAAAACGCGTTGCTGACGCTTGTCTTCTGTTATTGTAAAATATCAATAACTTTCAATTTTGTTGCACGTGATAATTCCGTGATGGCCATGACTTTAAAACATTTAAGAAATCTTCTTAAAGTTCTGAAATAAGGATAAAATAAATGACTAAAGTTTGGGATTGAGCTAGCGCAAAATTAATAAAATGAATAATTAATTCATATTTCATAATGAGATATAAAATGAAACAACGACAATAAATTTTAATTATAAAAAAGTTTAATAGTAAATTTGTAATTGCGAAATTTTTTATAAGAAATGTTGGAAACTTCTGTAAAACTTAAAAAAAATGACACCTCTTTCAAGAAAAGATGTAAAAATGTAAATGAAGAGACTCGTATTTACATACTATTTTAATAATTGATCTAAAAATAAAATATTCTGAAATGGAATAATAGTAAGAACCAGCGTTTATTTCTGAGAAAATAATAATACATCTAAAATTATATGAATATTTAATTAATTAAGATACAAAAGTAATCATCTTCATTTTTAAAATACAGTAAAGTTATAAATGACTTATTTAATGACAATGACTAATTAAATCACATTTCGAGATTTCTAGTAAAAAAAGCCTCGTGATTATCGGAAAAATATTTATTGTATTTACTTTCAGGCACTCCGTCGGAATATGCCACTGGGACAAAACTTTGAAAACTTCCAAACAGCAGCATCAGATGCAACTAGAATTCTCATAAGAAATATCAATACCGAGTGGCAGAGATTGGAAAAACACAAACAGCTTTTAGATGCGAAAGAGGAAGAAAGGACTTCGTGCCAAGAGCATCTACGACATTTGCATGAAAATAAAAGTATGATTGAAAAACAACTGATATCGGCGGAAAGAAGAACACAGTCTCTGAAAAATTCACATAGTGAATTAAAGCGAAGCCTTAATAATATTCGAAGACAAGAGGATAAAGCCTCAAGAAATTTCAATTCAGAGAAACAAATGTTAAGCGAAAAACTTGCATACTACCAAGCGAAATGGCGAGAGCGCTATGAATCACGTTATGCAAATAAACCTTTAATTCAAGAATATGAAAAGGCAAAAAATGCTTTAGCGGATAAAAGGGAAGAACTAAAGATTTTGAAATCAGCTCTTCACGGATGTAAAGCTGATATTTTCAAAGCCAAGTGTGAGAGAGGTAAAAGAAATGTGGAAGAAAGTGGGTTTTATCCTTTGGAGTCTTTTATAATTCGCATAGCCAGCATAGGAGCTGAAGTGAAGAAGTTAGAAACCGAAGAAAGTCATTTATTGAACAATATTAGGATTTTGCAGCGAGAAATTAGTAACAAAGAGAAATTGGCACAGTTGAAAACACAAAATGCCAAGGAAGTTGAAAAGACAAAGACAACGACTGGACTTGAGAAAATCAAGGAAAGCATCTTCTTTAAAAAAGCATCGGAGGAATCTATAAAAAGAAAAGAAATGTCGGATAATTCTTATTCTATTCCTCAAAAGATAATACGGACGAAAGAAGATTCCTTGTTAAATAAGTATAGTATCAAACAAACTAAGGCAATTCATGGTGTTGTAGCACAAACGCCGATGAGACAGAAAGGAAGTGAAGACTTTAAGGGAGGTATTCAAGAAGAAAGAATCAGAAATCGTATCGAGAAACTTAAGTTGTATACTCCAACATTCTTTTCACCTCCTGATTTGTCATCAAAGAATAGCACTAAAGATTCAACTTCGAAAGAAATAAGACGACAAGATAATGATTCAGTGATTTCCGAAAATTGCCAAACATCGTTTGTTAAAAATGCAATTCAAAATCAGAGTGCAGATTTACAAAACGAAAATTCAGACAATACTCCATCAAGAGCATCAGATATCAATGAATCTCGAGCTCAGCTCCAGACACTGAAAAGTAAAACAATACATAGCATTCAAAAAGTCAATTCTGGACAACGCTATGTAAATTCTCAGAAGGAAACAGCTTTCCAATCTAAAGATTATGTGTCACCTGCATTGCAAACGTTTAAAGAGAAGAATAAAATAACCGAAACCAGAGTTCATAAGCCAGGCAAATTTTCAAAGCATGAACAGTCAATTAAAAGCAGTATTACTCAAAGTTTTTCTGATACAGGCGAAAAAGAAATTCCCTTTATTAATGAAACTGATTCAATAAAAGCATCTCGAGGACTTTCTACAAATAGTGAGAAAGAAATGGAATTCGCCTTTGAAACTGCGTCAGACATTCTGAAAAAGACGTCTGAAAGTTATAAGAAGACAACAGGATTTCAGAAAGAAATTAATTCGCCAAAAGTATTAAGGGAATTTTGTAAAATCAGTGATAAAGACCGATCTATTAACGAAACAAAATCAGAGAAAATTCAAAGATTACACGTTATAAGTGAAGAAAATAATTCGAATGAAATAAATTTAACAACATCTAGTGCTGTTTCTTTAACAAACAGAGGTAAGATTGAAGCTTTTACTCAAAAGACTTTTTCAAGAGCACAGGAAGCAAGAAAGGCTGAAGATTATGAAACTTCAGCTTTGGAAATTCTGACAAAATATCAATCATATAGAAATGCTCAGAATATGGATAGTGAAAGAGATCAGCAATTCCGCTATAATGAGCTAGCAGAAGATTCTCAAATTCTAGAAAATGTTGATGAAAAATTTACTTACAAGAGAGATACAGGCAAACATCAAAATATTCAGCTTTCTCAAAAGTGTAAAACTAGTTCAGTCCCTGCAAAAATATTACAAGAACATACCGATCATATGGACGAAGAAATACAAGATATAAATGAAGACTTAACAACCGTTTATGAAAATGGAAAGTCACTATCTACGAAATCAGACATTAATCACGAACCTATGGATACCGATCATTTTCAAGATGCTGAGATCTTAACTGAAGATAATGTTCTTGATAAAAAATATATGTCTGAGAATACTGTCCATCCAGAATATGAGAATCTCAGCTATGATAAGATTTCAGAAAAAACGATTTCTGTAGATGTGGAAGACAATCAATCTTCTTTGAAGATTTCGAATTCTTCTGCAGTTATTATGGATAAGAGTGAAAATGAGATTCACGTAAGCAATTCAGAGGAAGTTAATCAGTTGAAAAATATTCTACCAACTTCTGATAAGCACAATGTCTCTTATTCTCACCCAAATGAAGCATCACAAGAGATTAGAGATAATCAGCCTAAAAATGTACTTCCAGCTTCTTCTGTACTTGGTGTCTCCTATCCTATTACTCCACAAGACTTCGGAAATGATCGTGTAAATAGTATGCTAAACAAAGATAGTGCAAAGATTCAGGATGCAGCAGGGACCATTCTGATGAAGCCCAGTGAAAAACTTGATGAAGACAATGAAAGAAACCTGCATGAAGAAATTGAACCACCGAATCATATAAATGAATCACAGTTCGAAAAATCGCAATCATCATCTCAATTGAATGTTCAAGAGCCAGAAGGAATTTCACCAATGATATACCAGGAAGCACTAAGTTCTGCGAATTCGTCATTGGTTGAAAATGGAACATCCTTGAATAAGGTAGTTGAAGCAGGAATTCTTCCATGTAGTAGCAAATCCTCAGCGTCCAGCGAAATGCAATATTACACGCCAAAATCAACAGATTTCTCAAGTAGGTTACTACCAAATTTCCACTCACCTGCCATTGACGAGACGAAGCCACTAACTCCCCAAGAAGCCAGGAATGCACCTAGTCCGTTCGATTTCGAAAAACACATGAAGGTGTTAGGAGACCTTAAGAAAACACCTACTTTTATGTACCAGACACGGCAAATGTATAAAAACGACAACGATTCTCTACCAAAAGAACCGCAATCCCAAGAACCAAATGAAATCGGAAAAGACCTATTCAGCACCTTTAGTTTCTTTGAAGGTTCTATGACAGGAAAAGAGACTAGCCCAAAGGCAAAAGAAAATGAGAAATCGAAAACCGAAGATACGGGATTTCTGTCTTTTGCTTTAGAAGATTATTTAGCAGATTCACCAGCTTCGCCAGCAGAGGCTGGCAAAGAAAAGTCTATGTTTTCGTTTTCATCCGATTCTCCAAAGGCTGGTGTTAAGTCACCTCCGGGTTTCTTTCCCTTATTTGCTGCTGATACACAGGAAACGTCTAAAGAAGCAAAATCTGGTTTTGTTCTGAATTTTGGTGGCAATGAAAAGGTACAGTCTCCGGAGGAAGGATCATCTTTTAAATTTCTTTTTTAAAATGAGATCTGTTCCTTGTATTGAAATATGCATTTCAGCATATATTGTATCTTTCACTTTATTTATGTAAAGTGATGCTATAGTAACATCTCAGAACACTTATTATTTTCATCTAATACTATATTTTATATTTTCTTCTCGTACATGATAGCAACTAGTTTGAGTTGCCAATTATCACTACCTTGTTAAAACTTAATTCCAATTAAAACAGCAGCTACAGTGGATACTTTCAGATATATTTATTGATAAATATTTACTTAACAGTTCAAGTATTGAAATAATTACATGGTTTATCGGATCTCTCTTCATTTTGTGCGTTTATTATATTGAATACTTTCAGTTTATGGTTCTGTTCTTAGTTGTACTTCATAAAAGAAAGCAAGCAATAAATAAAAGGTTTATCAAAGAAATTGCTCTTTTTATTTCTTAATTAATAAAATTATTTACTTTCAAGAATTTATATTTAGAAAGAATTTCCCTATTGGAAACAATTCACATTCATGCATTATAATGGGAAAAGATTAGCATTTGTACAAATGTGATTTTCTACATAAGTATTGTAATACTCATTTTTTGTAACAATTTTGTCAAAAATTAATTATTTAATGCTAGTCACCAACATTAAAATTTTAAATATTCTTAATGGCATCCTCAACAAACAATTTTTAAATCTCGGATTTTTATAGGCATATACAGTAGTGGCCAAAATTGTGGACATTTTTTAAAGTTTTTAGGTTTTCTAACTTTGTATGCTTATAGAAAATGTTATGTTTCACAAAATGCAAACTCTTAAATATCACTTTTAAAGAGAATTTAATGCTGCTTTCAATACAAAAAGCAAAATTCAAATATCTGTAATACAAAAAAGGTGAGCTGCAATAATTATCGAAATACATTAGATGCTGATGATTGCAGTGAGTTATCAGCTCTTAATAGGGTTGCCTTTGTTTTTTATTACAACCTCACACTGATGTTTCATTGAGCTGAAGGGAGTTTTAAGCTCTTCTTTCATTACTGCATGATACCAGGAAACAATTATAGCCTCAATTAATTATCTTTTATTTGATGAACGTTTCATATGTACAAGAGTTTTCAAACGGTGCTATAAGTTCTCAATAGTTTTGAGGTCAGGACCGTTTCCTGGTCATGATAACAATTCATTGCTCTTTGTACTAAACCGCTCTTCCGATATTTCTGTTTTGTGGCAAGGAGCTGAATCTTGCTGAAAAATAAATGTCGCGTTATTGGGAAAGATAGCACTGATGGAAGGTGTAAGGTTTGTCTCTAGAATAGTGTTAATGTATTTTCTTGCATTTAATGTCTCATCGATAGCATGAAGGAAACCAATACCGTCTGCTGACATGCATGACCAAATCATAACACTGAGTTCTTCATAGTTGTCTGAATACAGTCAGGATGTAGCTCTTCGCCTTTTTTATGTCTTACATATTTTTGCCATCACTACCGAATAATACTTTCTTTGTTTCATCTCTCCATATAAGTTGTGACTACTGATCATCTGTCCAATTAATGATTTCCTTCGCCCATTGTAATCTTTTTATATGCTGCTATCAATTGTGATAAGGCATTTTTCAGTGAATCCTACCTCTTAGTCTAACATCTAATAATCTTCTCCGGATTGTTCTTGAATTGATACAAATGCCAGCATAATTCAATTGACTTCTGATGGCTGCTGATGACATTCTTCTATTTTGGAGACATAGTCTTTTAATTCTTCTTTCATCAATAGATGTGGTGCACCTTTTTTAGCCATTTTCTGCTTTGATTTTTATTGAATTTGTCTCCTGATATCGTAAACAAAACTTTCGCACACCATATGTAGTCACTGAATCACTCACCTGTCTTGCAATTTTAGCATAGGAAAGGCCACATCCATACAACACAATAATCTTAGTTCTCTTTCTAGGTGCCCAATCTATTCTGTTATTTGATATGATTGCTTCCTGACTGAATATTAGAAATACTTATAAAAATTCCAACTAAATACGTTTAACAAAATTTCTAACTTATAATTTGATTACATAAAAAAACAGTCTTCCTTCTACTGAAAAAAGCAAAATAAAGATTTGTTCTAACTTTAAACATGATGTCAGCTTCTTCTAGCAGTTATAAACATTTGATTGGTTCCCAGAACAAGAGCAGTGATTTGTCAGGAAAGTTTGAAATTACAATTTACTTTATCACTGTATTTGCTATTCAGATTAAAGTAAGAATAACTTTTTTGTGTTGCAAATATTTGAATTTTGTTTTTCGTATTGAAATCAGCATTAAATTCTCTTTGATACGTAAGAGTTTGCACTTTGTGAAATTTTCTATAAGCATACAAAGTTAGAAAATAAAGATTTTCAAAAGTGTCCACAATTTTGGCCATCACTGTAATTCATATCATTTTAGAAGACTTACATTTTTCTATTACTGTGCTATTAATTTCCCTAATGTTTAGTCTATATCTTTATACATGCAATTGTATCATTAGAAAGAGCAGCAATATTTCAAAATGGATTGATTTAAAAATATTTTCACCATTGCTTGATTTTGAATTTAAAGCTTGATTGCAAGTACAGAATTTTTTTAAAAATTTTATTATTGAATTTAATAAAATTTCAAAAATTTTATTAAAAGTACTTAATTTATTTAAGCACGCTAAAACTTATTCAATATGGGGCAAATAATCCGAACCATCATATCTTGATTATGAATAATGAGGAAAAGACCAGGAAAAAATATTAGTAAAATGATGAAAACGGTTTGAGTTTTATTTCAACATTGAAATTATTGTTATAGAATGCTCTTGAAATATTTTTTAAAAATTGATTAAAAATAGAAAAACAAATTGTACGATAAAAACAACGAAATGACTGAATTTTTTTTTTTTTTTTTTTTTTTTTTTAATTTTAAGTTGATGCAAAAATCGTTTTTGAGTTGCACAACTATTTTCAAATGTTATCATAGAAGAACGCACACACGCTTTCATCTTTATTATTAGAGTCCATTACATTTTTTAAATAATAAATAAATAATTTTTAAAGAAATAAGATTAATAATAATAAAGTTTTAATACTGTTAATTATAAATTTTTAAATAATATATTTTTTAATAAATGATAATTAAATGAATAATACATTTTTAATAATAATAAATTTTTAGCATAGATGATGAGCTCTAGGTTCAGCAATTTATCAGTTAGATAATTCTAAACATTTTTTTTTTCATTATGCATGCGGCAATTTACAGTTAACATGCTTGTAAACATCATGTTAAAAGTGGACACTTATACATTAGTATTAAACACTGTACGATTCAGAAAGTGAATATATTTATGAACTTCTTTGTTTTAAGTATTCATTATCTTAAAATAGCGCTAATAAACCAAATTATATTTATAGAAACGCTTAAAATATGTTTTATTATGCAATTGACCTTCTCAGTATAACTTTTAATTAAATAAATAAGTTTATATATCAGGGTTTTTTTTTTTCTAAAATTTTCAAGAAAGTTTGCATACATTTGTTTTAAATTTAATGAAAATATCCCTCATTTTGTGTCATTTTTATATAATTTCATGAAAGTGTAAACTTGATTAAGATATGAAGACAAAATAGTGTTATACTGACGCAGATGATAAAATAAATAATACTTTTTTAACACATAGGCTGCCACGTGATTCTATTGTGATTCACAATTTCTACGTAATTAGATGATTATCACAGTTAAAGATAGTAAAAAGGGAGTCATCTAATTAGATATGACATGAATCACACTCTTAGACCATGACAGCAAACATGTTATCATATTTCGACTTTAGATTCAAATTTCCGTTTTCTTTTTTTTATGAATACTAAAGGTTGAACACAGGGACCAATAGCAGTAGTTTTATTGGGAAAGTAAAATATTACAAGGATATCTTTTAATAAAAGTTGTACATAATTTAAATTAATAGTAAAATTAGGCGATGTAGATAATACCATAATAAAAGAATGCAATATTAATCGACCGTTCGATTAAATTAATTTACATTTAACTCTAGAAAAAATTCAGAAAATCATACAAAAATGTAACTTTAATCAGCGGGAGTGATCTTCTGCAAATTTTCTTGCATATTTCCTTATAAAATTTTTATCTCCTCGTAGTAGATGTACGTAGAATTTCAAAATATCAAGAATTTAAATAATTTTGACATCTGCTGGATAATCCGACTTTTCACAACCGAATCATTGACTACCGAATGGCTTTCGGAGCTTCCATTTTAAGAGGATCAGCTGCAAACTGGAATTAAACAACTGTTGCTATGTTGCGTTCTTTATTCTGACACACTAGCAAAACTTAAATATTTACTGCATGTCACTTGTAAAGCACGTCAGGAAGAATTTGCATAATGCGTACGGAAATTTCTTTTGCATGGCGTTTCGTCATTTATCTTAAAAATTTCAAAAAGATTTGCTGCGTTTTATACAAAGAGAAATTTATAATGAAATTCCCTTTTAAAGACTCATGTTAACCATATATAAGCAGTTTACAAAGATAAAGAGCAAAGATTAGAAATTATGCTAATTTATTTTTGTTTTGCCTTCCGTACGGAAACTGTTTTTACCCACTGTAGTGATTGATTAAAAAGAAACTATCAGCACTATTTATGAAGAAATCAGTTACTGGAATTTCTTTTGAAGCCTCAGCATCAGTTTTTTTAATATTAGTTTCTCATTTTAATGCAGAATAAAGAATAGCTTATTTAATGATTATTAACCCTTTATCGAGCGTAACTTCGGGGCATGACAAATAAAAAATTTTAGAGTTATATCATGATGAACTGATGATGTAACTACTGAAACATCAAAAGTTCGTTGATTTGCCTTTTAATTTATGAAATAAGAAGTCGTAAATATAATTACCAGAGATCATTCAGGGAAAACGGAAAGTGGTAAGCATCCTTACCACTGAGCACTAAGGGTAAAAGTATCATCGAATGTTCATTAGTAAGAATACTTACCACTCAGTTGCTGGTAATTTAAAACAACTTTACACAGTTTTTTTAAGTTAGAAATAGAATCGTATAATTCAAATTCAGTAATGTCTTAATTAAATTTGAAGCTCATTTTGCATTTATTAGGCTGACTGGACGAACTGCTATATAGCATAAAAATAAAACTGTTGCAATCTGAGGCAATTTTATTAATAACATCTTTTGCTTTAAGAAATATTTAATTTGCTTAAGCCATATTTTGCTTTCAGAAATAAACTAAATTGTCGTAAACTACAATATTTAAATAATCAATAAATTGAAATTGAAGTCAAAATATGCTTAAAATCATTAACAGGAAGTTTCCGAATTTTAAGATATTCCAACTGCATCAACCGTTTTTGTTCATTTTTAAATGAATGTTAAATTTAATTTAAATAAATTCAATTAAAAATCTTATATTTGTATTAAATATCTTATATTTCTATATATCTTAGACAGAAGGGACATTACACAGTAGTGTTCATGGCTGGGAACTTTTACAGGAGTTAAAATTTAATGACAAATGTTGGAGCTCCATGTCTCTACAAAAACCCTTGCATCGTGAACCGGCAGTGGTAAGCATATTTACCACTTTTGAATTTAAATATTTTACTATACATTTAATGTATTTCGGAGCTATTAAGGTAGCTCAATCAAATTTTAAGCGTCTGATTACCCTATTTATCATTTTGAAATACTTTTTCGAGCCCTCATAAAAGATCTTTTACAGGTGGTAAGAATATATACCATAAAGGGTTAAATACTGAATCTAGAAAAACTGTAAGACTTGGGAAACAGGGATAGAAAACTGACAGAGCACAATTTTCATTTATGAATTCTCTTATGACAATTCCATTACAATTCTCCTATTATGAGCTACTGACTATTAATTATATTCCGATGCAATGTTAAATATCAAAAATTGCACATAAAATTTTGAATGATTGAATAAAAGTACGAAACAGATTTATAAGTTAAGCTCAAGAAATTGAGAAAATAAAATAAAAAATTCATCTGAAGAAAAAGAAAACCCTTCTTTATTCAATTTATAATTGGAAAACTAGTTATATTACTTTTTTTTCATCTTAAATATTATTGAATCCACTTTATGCTCGAAACTAAGGATTTGACTCGTGTAATCCGTTTCAAACAATTCAATATCGACACTTGTTATTTGACTTAGAAGAAGATTCGAAAGTTAAGTCGCAGAAAATAACATTTCAATAGAAGATCTATTGGTATGTCTATGAATTGAATAAATATACCTCATAATCTGCAAATATAGTAATCATAAAATTTTGCATTTTTTTTTTAAATCTCAGATCACATGCATCACACTGAAAGAATTGATACCAATCAATCGAACTAAATCTTACCTTTAACTAAGACATTCTAGAAGCTTCATCGAAAACTAAGTCTTTTGTTGTCAGCATTTTCCCCACCCTATGATTACTATCCTAGCGCATACGGACAGATAAGGGACTTGACTGACTCAAAGTTGTTGATAACATTTTTCTTCGACTTAGTATAGCTTACTTCAACTGACGATCGACATGGACCGCAGAGCGTAAGTGAATTTTGGTACTACATATGTTATGTAATGCTTGCTTGTTTAACATTTAATGATTAACAATTGAATCAGAGAAATCAACTGTAATGATACAACACTTTTATCTCAAGTTCATTAGCTTAAAGTGTAAAAGTTCCCTGTAAAGACAGGTTATCTTGTAAGAATTTCGAGTTTCAACAAATCATTGCAAGATTGGGGCTGTTTTCTTTTTGAGAATGATTATTTGTGATTTTGTGAAATGATTGAGATATAAATTGTTTAGGGAACTTTTGTTGATTAAAATTTATATTTAGATTAATTTATAACATTTTAATATTTTGTAAAGAATAAACTGATTATGAAATAAAGCTCGAAACCGGTTTTTGTTTAAAATTGTATAAATGTGAATTAAGTATGAGTAAATATCCTATGTTTACTATTAAAAATGACATCAGATTCTTGTATAATTTTGAAATAAATGAAGCTCTTTAATCAAAACTTTTTAACTACATTGAAATGGTTACTGGAAATACTTTTATAAATTATTTCTATTTTTGATTCCCGCCACGTTGAGTTGTTGCCTTACTGAGATAGACAAACGTGTTCGGGTTGGTTAAATCAATGTTATGGGAAACATTCATGTTATATTAAAAATATCCCAATTTTTTTTTGTCTCGAGTTTTGTGAAACTCATGTTATTTGGATGCCATGATATTACGGAGTAACTGCAGTTGCTAGAATTAATAGGAGCTTGTGAGTTAATGGTGCTTGTTGTGAGATTTAATGATTGCTTGAGGAGAATTAACTATCCTTTGAATTTTACTGTGTACAAAATATACTAAGAGAAAAAAAAATATTGTGATCATCAAAAAATTCGACTTTTCCAAATTTCTCTTCATCCCCAAGTTTATGACGACCTTGAAATCTCTTTACGACACCCCTGAATTGTGTCTGTTAACTTGTGAAGACAATAACTCAAAAATGTAAAAGCTAGACAGATGAAATTCGATGCAGTATTTACAACAAGATTGCACATTTGTATTAAATTTAGAACCAAATCCGACTATGGAATGTCTGTTTGTCTCTCAATGTGATATGGCAACTGAAAAAGTTCAAGTCAAAAGAATGACATTTTGCTTATGGTTTTATTATATGGCTTGTAGGCCTGCATTGTATCTTAGATAAAATCCGGCAACTAGTTGCTTATCTATAAGTCTATTTAATTTGATAACAAAAAATAAAGGATTTGTTTTAGCATATGGATATATAGAGGACAGAATCGTAGACATGTGTTTCAGCCCTTCGCATACAATGGCAAGTCTGACATGCGCATCGTATTATGAATTTTTAATTTTAAATAAGCAGTTAAGCAAAAGTATTAAATAATTTAAAATGCAAAAATCAATTAAAAAAGCTCCAAAATCTCAAATGCCCTTAAATTAGTATAAGGATGTAAATAGTAATAAATGTCCCTGATAGGACGTGACATCTAATTAGAATGCTAAGTAAATTCGTAGGTCAAAAGGTTTATTTTAGAACTAATAAGTCAAAGAATAAATTGTTTCTCTATCCATGTGCAGGCAAATACGATATCTCAGAAACAAAGCAAAATAAATAAAGGAATAAATAAAAGGAAATTTGTCATGCAATTTTCACATCAGACTTCTAGATAGAAATCTTATTCCTATCCGATCAACCGGAAAAGATTCAAAGCGCATACGTTCGATTTTTGAGGGTGTAGAAAGTCGGGTGAAAAGTATTAATTAGTTCTTAAGGATTTAAAATTAGTATTGCGAATTAACTATTTAAAATTAACGAGAAAGCCAAATGAAGAATATTTTTATTAATTTAAATTTTCTTTTGCGTATTAACAATTGAAAATTAATGAAAGTCGAGTAAAGGATACTTTTTTAAATTCAAATTTTCTGTTGCGTATTAACTATTAAGTAAGATTTAACGAATCAAAAGATAAAATATATTAAAATGAAAATCGGAGCACTGAATTATATCCTTTTCAATAATTGCGGTCCTTAAAATCAAGATGCTTGAAAATTTTTAATTTCATATCATTTCAAAGACGCGTTAGATCTAAAATAGAATGATTTATTGTTTTCAACGGTGAAACTCTAGATTTCAACAGGCAATTGTATTCACCATCAAACAAACGAAATAAAATTCCCTTGTTTGATCGAGAGGTAAAACGGCTATGACAATAATGCATTTGTGCGCGAATTGAAATGAAATTAAAACCATTTGCAAGTGCTATTGCATTATCTTGATCAGCGCTTTAATTTCTTCTCCTTTCTCTACTAACAAATGTATAACAATCTCATTTCAAATTGAAAATATTTTTCAGAACCCGAAGTGTAGATACTTGTAGAAAAATAAAATATTCAATAACTTATTAAAGGAAAACAAATTAAATAAATTAATTTGATAAAAATATTTTAAAATAAGTGCAGTAGAAGAAGAACTGATGAAACCAAGAAAGTTGAAATTCGAAGAAAGTTTACTAAGAGAGTTAGATGAAATTTGGTACATAGATTTATCATCTGTGGCGTAGATACCTGTCAAATTTTGATCCAAATCCAACAACGGGTTAACCGTCTGTCGGTCTGCACTTTCAGAAACATGTAAACGCAATGAGTTAAATATATGAAATTTGGTATGTGATTTTTGTGGATACACGTGTAGTTCTGTGAAAAATTTTCGTTTCAATCGGTTAAGAATAAACGCGTCTAAAACAGAAATTCTATTTTCGAATATTATTGCCCGCATAATAGGGAGTAATCAACCCGTCCCCCCGAAAAAAAAGCAACCCTCGCCCAGGTTCATGAGATATATTCAGTATCAATTCATGTCAAAAGTTAGTATTCCATTATTATTGTACGCTAGTGCCATGCAAGGCGTTTTTCATGAGAGAGTATGCAAGAAAGTTTTAGAGAGACTATTGCAGCTGATTTTTTTTAAGTTACCATATTGGCACAGACGAATGAACTCAGATTGTCTATAGCCGGATTTCATTCAAAATTTAACAGACATCTGAAAATATCTTCGAAAAACCTAAATGCAGGCATCCATTGCATCATAAGTGCGAGTATTTTTTATTTTTTGTATCATTTATCGATTTTCATTTTATCATCATTTATTGATTTGAAATTCACAGATTCACAAAAAAAAGATGCAATAAAGAAAGAAAGTAAATTTACTGCGGTTTGACCAAAGAATATGAAAAAATAAGTAGAATCTTCATTCCTTGATTTTCAAAAAATGTAAAATAAACACGTTGTAAGATATTGCTGTTGACGATGTAAACGATTCGAATTTCATTGGAACATTAGAAAGTATTGTTGCAAATGACGTATAAAAATATCTTTAAAAATATTTTAAAATTAGAAAATTGTTAAATTATTTTGAAGGATGGAAAAATTTCATTCAGTTTTTAATTATTTGAAATTTAAACAAAAAATCCCACCAAGATGCCCAAATATTTCAGTATGGCATATTCTTTTTAGCTTCTACTTTCTGTAAAACTAATTTCTTAGTATCTGTTTAATGAAAGATTCATTTTTAGGTTAACGTCCACATATCGGCGAAGTTTAGTGGTATACTTTCTTACCCTTATATGTTCCTGCTTTCCAGTCATCTTTGCTCAGAACTGGAGAAGTAAGCTTTTGTTACTTATGCTTTTCTAAGATAAAAATTCAAAATATTAGGGATCATTCTCGATTTTTTTAATTGAAAATAAGCGTTTTTACTTCAGTTAGTGATAACTGGAAAACTATACGATTTTGGTCTAGTTGCTTAAAACGAATGTAATTTTGATAGATTAGAAATTCATAATTTATATATTGAAAAGCCGATCTAAATTTTAAACGTCGGAGATTTTCTGAATAATAAAGGTCTTATTAAATATATGTATAATGTTTCATTTCATGGAGTCTTTTTATTTTTTTACTGTCGTTTTAGATGCATAGAAATATTATTATGATGTTATACAACAGTGATTCAATTTTTCATATTTTGACTCGTCTTTGAATATAAACGAAAATTGTTATTATTTAATTTGTTTCTAAATACTTTTGATGTTGTCTTTTCGTGTCCATAAATATTATTACAATTTTTGAAGCAAAAGATTTTTAAAATTTTATTTGGAATAAAACACAGAAGATCGTTTGCAATTGAAAATGTTTCTTAAATAGATATTTTTTTTAATTCTAATTTATTATCAATGTGTGAAAGGATTTTTTTTTAATAAAAAATTTTCCTTTTTAAATATTTCCTTTTGAAATTTTTGAAAATTAATTTTTTTTTATTTAAAAAGTTTAAGAAATAAACAGTTAAGTTTATGATAAAAAAATTAACTCCTTTAACTATGAATTTATTAATGGAAATGGAAATGATATCAAAGGCTGTTAGGCCTCCAAGTTATTGTTGTCTTTTAAATTGTAACTGCTTTTAATTTAATTATAGAAGTAAACATCATTTTTTTTCGTTAAATTCAGAAGATGAAATAAAGGTTTATTGCCATAAATGTTATCAAGATAGGAAAGCATTTGCTTTTCAATGAGATGTGTTAATTAGATCTCAGTTTTTTAGATTACTTGCCAAGCTGTACATTATTTAGGAAAGAAAAAAAAATATTCCCCTTTAGAGATACATTTCTTAAGGTTAAAAAAAGTAATTTAAGATTTTTCCTTCAACCCTTTTTATGTCTTATGTTAAAATTAATTTAGTTATATATATAAAACTAAACACATTCATATATGTCGGTATCTTGAAGAAATTGAGTCTTTTTCATTATATACAAACCAAAAAATTAAATTCAATTGCGTTTGCGATTGTTTGCTGTTTATTGAATTTGAATAAAAAAAAATCTTTTTGAATATTCTATTTAGAAGCATTTCTTTTGTTACTTTCTCATAAGAAAAATATAAATTAAAAAAATTTGCTAAAAATTGCTAAAAAATTCGACTTTCTACTTCCGATAAATTCCCACATCCTAACATCCTTTATTGTGAAAAAAACATCTTTTGAAATTATGTCATTCTGTCTGTTTGCCTATCAGTTTGTGAGCACAGTAAATAAGATGAACTGAAATTAATCTTTTCTCCAAAATTGTAGATTTCTATTAAATTAGAATAGCAGATTTCATAGAAATTGAAACCATAGACTTCTATTAGATGCCTGTCTTCAATTCTTTTGTCTGCATTTGAAAACGATAACTCAAAGCCGCAAAAAGATAGATAGATGAAACTTGGAATATGGTTTATTACTTGAACTATTGATTTGAATCAAGTTCTTAAGGAAATCCATCAAACGAATGACTGTTTGTTGATCTGTTTATTAGTAGCTTTGTGAAAGAAGTAACTCAAAACCGCTACATTTACTGCTGGATTGGAGAATTTTGCAACAATACTTTCAAGTCAAATTTATAGATCTGTTTTTAATTTTAGATTGAACTTATTGAAAGGTAGGCTCCATGTTCTTATAGGTGGACACCTTAGATATGGGGACGATAAGATTGGTAGTTGTTTCTGGATTTCATGATAGGGGCATTAAAGTTGTTGGGTGGAATTAACCCCACTTCCATCGCAGGGCGTTCCTCTCACTACTAATTCCTACCTCCATGCTGTCGCGACGACCTTATTCAGTTTTCTAGGCTGTGAAGGGGGGGGGGAGGGAGTAGTTCACTTATAGTTGTTTTTCCATTAGTATGACAGTTTAATAATTCAAGTATACAACAAATAAGATTAATGAAATTTGGTATGTGGACATCATTTTTTTGTGGATTTATATAAAATTTTAAATCCAATCCTTCAGTGAAAATGGGCCAATGCGTACTCTATTTGTTCACTTTTCTATGAAGCTATATCCAAGAATAAATATATATCCTCCCCCCATATCAAGTAGATATAAAAGAAAGACGAGAAAAGATTCATTTTGTAAAAAACAGAATAAATAGAGGCTTACCTCAGGTGTCGTCCTCGTCATCTGACCATGGTTCAAGTTTACGAGGTCTGTCCCAAAATAGCCCTAGTGTTGCTTTAAAACTGGACCTTAATTTAATTAAACTAAACTAAACTATAAGCTATTACAAACGTTGTACTTCATAATTTCGAGATATATCAATGTTCACCTAAATAAAATATGACAGCAAAAATCTATGATCAATGTTTTTAATGTTCTCTAAAGCACAAAACATGCTATAATGTCCTAGTATGTGAGAAATTAGAGAGATGAACACTTCTCAAATTTACTTGCTTATAAATCATTACAAACGCTGTGCTTTTGTGCTTCATATTTCGAAACGCATCAATGTTCACCAAATATAAACTAATGCCATTTTTTGCTGTTCTCAGTTTTCTAAACGAAAAGTCATTCATTTTTTTTCCAGATCCAGAAGACATCAGAAGGCCTCACGATTCTCATACGACGGAACCCTTCTTAGACTTGTGCTATACTCCCGAAGGATTCAAGGGCGAATGTCGTGGACTATCTGAGTGTTGGGTCACCAAATACGAAAATTATTCACTAAAACAATGTAGATATAATGGCTACAGAGAAACATTTTGCTGTCCAGACTGGACAGAAGAAAACTTTCAAATCGTGTCTTCCTACACAATACGGCAATCTTCTGTGCATCGAGTGAAAGTGGTAGAAACTACAACTATTCCAGTCAAAAGTTTATTCGATTTTATCGTCAAACCTATTATAAGTTCAATTTTAAACTTAAATGCAGATGGAGGTGATCAAACGTCTCAGCAATCAACTCAAACGCCTCCGGTGACAGAGCCTCCAATTAGAGTGCCAGAACCTGTTATCACGAGATTGCCTATCTGGAATCCAAAAGTTACTCCAGCTAGGATGGTGCTGACTACCAAGACATCTTTTATTATACCTACCAGAAGTCCCGTGATGGTTCAATCATTTAACAGAAATGGATCTAATATTATACCTACAAAGAACCCTGTAATGGTTCAATCATTAAACAGAAATGGGTCTTATATTGTATCTACCAGAAGTCCCGTAATGGTTCAATCACTTAAGAGAAATGGATCTAATATTGTACCTATCAGAAATCCTGTAATGGTTCAATCATTTAACAGAAATGGATCTAATATTGTACCTACCAGAAGTCCTGTAATGGCTCAATCATTTAACAGAGATAGATTTAGCACTGTATCTACCAGGAAGCCTGTGGTATCACAATCCTTTTATAGAAATACATCCAGCATGGTGCCAACAAGGAATCCAGCGACACTTCAATCGTTTAACAGAAATGAATCTAATGTTGTACCTACCAGAAATTCTCCGGCTTCTCAATATTTTACGACAAAGAAAACAACAAAATCTCAGATAACAAGGGCCACTGTTCCAAGCATTATAATGCCATCTGCTGCGCCAAATTTTGAAGGTGAATATTTCTATCTTTCGAACTTTTTAATGATTTTGAAATAAAAAAAGTTGTGGTGATTTTTTTTTCTTTGCATTTTGCCAATAATTTTTGAAGACCAAAATGATTTTTGCTTCTCCTTAAAATTCGGTCACATCTTTTCAGTTGTATTAACTCAATTTTCATTGTATATTTCTCATGGCTTATAATAAAATTCTAATAATTTTTTTTATAATTATTGGTATAAAGGGAAAGTTACATGGTATGTACGCACGAAACACTAAGTGCATAATGATAGCTATGTTGTAATCAAGGAATATATTTTTATGTGAAATAAGCCACCATGACCGTATTGTGACAGATGAATTCTTTTAATGCATAAACAGGTTGCGGACGAAAATATTCCAAACACGGACCGTTGTTTGATGCAAGAAAAATTCAAACGTACGTTATTGGCGGGCACGATGCAAAAGAACACTGGCCATGGATGGTAAGTAGATAACGGTACTTTAAATAATTGTTTATTTTTATTTGTAAATAACAATAAGTTACTCTTCAAAAATTGCGGCTGTGTAATTAAGTGAACAGAGAATCATGTCCCCAATAGTGAAATCATGTGATAGAGACTTTTGTGTTCGTGGAAAAGTTGGCGAACAGTTTCCTATGAAATATTTTGTTCTTTAGGGGCAAATGCTTTCATGGAAGCCATCGAACATAAAGGGCAGAATAGAACATTTGTACATTAAGAGCAAATGTTCCATTCTTTCTTGATATCTAAGAAAGTTTACACTATACAGGAAATTGTTTTCAAAAAAATCAAAAGAATGATTTGTTCGTAAAGGGTAAAATACTACACTTACCCATTAAGAGCAAACGCTCTATTCTTTCTTGATACCTAATAATATCTAAGTATATCTTGATACCTAAGATATCTAAGCCAAATACTTTCACAGGAAAATGTTTGGCTTCAAGAAGACGAATTATAAACAAGAATAAAGTAATAAAAGATAATGAAAAATTTCTACGAATAAAATAATTATACCAACTTTCTTCGAGCAATGCTTCTTATTTATGTCACATAGATTTATGTCATTAGACATAGCAGATTTTTAATCTTTTATAATAATTCTCATTTCATGTAATAATTTGTCTCTAATCTTTTCTATTGAGATACAATGTTATGTCTTCTTTACGTCTGTAATTTACTGTTTCTTTTAATATTCAGTATTCAAGGCATTGTACAATTGTTCTTTTATTATATTGTTGACAATTGTTTACAAAATCATTTTGTAATTTTCTTCTTTCTATTCATTTTTATGTCGTATTATTTTTAAAAATTAGTTTACTTAGTTTTACATCTGATTGATAAGGCGACACATAAGCTCTGGAGATGTAGTGTGGTATGGTGTTCAGATGCTAATAAAAATGTTCAGATTATGATTAGACGTTATATGAAAATGTTTAATTTGTGATCAGGTGTCATACAAAATTGTTCAGATTATGATTAGACGTCATATGAAAATGTTTAGTTTATGATCAGGTGTCATACAAAATTGTTCAGATTATGATTAGACGTCATATGAAAATGTTTAGTTTATGATCAGGTGTCATACAAAATTGTTCAGATTATGATTAGACGTCATATGAAAATGTTCAGTTTATGATCAGGTGTCATACAAAATTGTTCAGATTATGATTAGACGTCATATGAAAATGTTTAGTTTATGATCAGGTGTCATACAAAATTGTTCAGATTATGATTAGACGTTATATGAAAATGTTTAGTTTATGATCAGGTGTCATACAAAATTGTTCAGATTATGATTAGACGTCATATGAAAATGTTTAGTTTATGATCAGGTGTCATACAAAATTGTTCAGATTATGTTTAGACGTCATATGAAAATGTTTAGTTTATGATCAGGTGTCATACAAAATTGTTCAGATTATGATTAGACGTCATATGAAAATGTTTAGTTTATGATCAGGTGTCATACAAAATTGTTCAGATTATGATTAGACGTCATATGAAAATGTTTAGTTTATGATCAGATGTCATACAAAATTGTTCAGATTATGATCAGACATCATATAAGAATGTTCAGTTTAAGATGGGACATCCTACACCAGAGGTATTCCAGCTATGCAGCAGAGAAGAATCCGGTTTGGTGGTTTATTCTTAACGCTCTAATAGACATAATATTATTGTAGGGATGATTCACTTCTACCTCCACGACGATGACCGGAAGTATCACCTATTGGACTGTAACGTGAAGGTGACGACACTTAATACTCACCAATGTTCCCGCTTCATGGCTGTTGCGGTGTCCCGATCGTCAACCAAATTCATATATTTTCTGACATTTCGAAAATATCTCTAATGTAACTATGAAAATTTCATGGTATACTTTCGAATAAGGCAATGCTGTTCTCTGGTTATGGTCAGGCATTCCGAATTTTCTGGAACAGTTTAGAACATCGATTATTTTTCCAGACTTGGATAAGTATCTTGAATTTATTCCAAATTTCAATTAAATGTCCTGAATTATTCTAAATTTTATATATTGGTAAGTATTTTTGGTTTTGGTATGAAAAATGTTTAAATAAGCATATTTTTCTAAAAAGTTAATTCCAATAGTTAGTTTGAAAATAAAAATTAAGAAAAGAGGAATTCTGCTTTTCCGTTTTCTCTACACATATAAATTGTTCAGAGATCCTGTTGTCCGACATTTTGTCTCTTTGGAGAAATAATCCCTGAATTAAAAAATATTCTTATATAAGAATTAAGTGTCCTGTATTGTCCTTTTTCATACTTATTAGTAGATACAAAACATTGACAAATAACTAAATTCAAATTTTAAACTAGTTCTGCAAAAAATCTCTTTTCTAACTTTTTAGTATGCATTGAATAGGATTTCTTTACTTTGACCAAAGTAGTCTGAAAGAAAAAATAATAAAAAAAATTGTAAATATTTCTGTTTTACCTTAAAAAAATTTGCACTTATTTATTCCCTCCTACAAGAAGTATACAAAAAGGTATTTTAATTAACAAAAAATTCGAATGTGCAGATTTTGACGAATTCTATGTTTCAGGCTTCCTTAAGTAAAAAAAAAAAAAAAAAAAAAAACATTATGTCTGTCTAGACGGTAAACTCGATATCTCAGAAACGTGTTGAGCTGGATGGATGAAATTTAGTACAATACATCTATTCAAAATTTGTAGATTTCTTTCCAATTTTGAATGAAATCCATTCAGAGGAAGTACATGTGTCCAACTGTAGTATATAAATCAACACGATAGCTACAAAACGGAGATCCAATGAATAAAGTCTGATGCTCAGATTTAATATTTAAAGTGTAGATATTTATCAAATTTTTAGCCAAATCTGTCAGAGGGTTGATTCTTTGTTAGTCTGTACTTTCACAAGCATATGAAAGTGATAACTCAAAAACGTAATGATTAAATAAATGAAATTTTATTTCTGATTTTGTGATTAAAATTTTAGTTCTGTGACAAATTTTCGTTGCAACCCGTTTGGGAAAAGTCGTCCAAAATATACATCTGATTTTCTGCTACTTGTGTTTAACTGCATCCGAGCGATTTATCGCCAAAGACGGAACTCTAACATGGCCAAACGTAGCTATTACTCGCCAATGCATATAGTAATAATACTGAAGTACATTTATTAGCACAAAACATGCGTGGGGACTACTCCCATTGTTTTTTTTATAACACTTTTGGATTTTGTTCCTGTTTGTTTCCTTTCTTCCTCTAGTTCTGAAAAGTTCAGAAAATGTGGTGTTTAGTTTTCATAAATTTTCACGTCGCTGCGTTCAAAAATAGTTCTGATCTTTTTCAATTTCAGGAAAATTCCTTCTGTTGGATGATAAAGTGCTAAATGCTTCGACTGATTTGTTTATTTTAGGTTGCCATCCATTTATCAAGAAATCGTTCTCCCCCCAAATTCATGTGCGGCGGAAGTTTGATCACAACTCGCCATGTTTTGACAGCTGCTCATTGCTTCGACACTAGGAGTCAGTAAGTGCTCACTTTGTTTATGAAACGGTTCGTACTTTCAAAACGATTTGGACTACAAACCGTACAAAGCAAATTTTGAAGTAATATTTTGAATTTTTGTTAAAGAGCATAAATTATTTTGTTTTAGAATTGTCTACAACGATTCAAAATGATACGTAGCATACTTATACTATTAATGTTAAATGGATGCCTTTGATAAATATTAAATAATGGCTATAAATGATTTGGGTGTTGTTGAAGAAATTCTTATCAAATAAAATTCTGTGTTTTTGCTTGATATTTTATTTTTAATACCTGGCAACATCCATAAAACTTAGTAATGTTAAACATGTTTTTCCATTAGAGAGTATCTGCAAGATATAGAATTATTTAACATTTCTTATTTTCTGTTTTGAGCTTGGCAACAACAATTAAATTTAAACTGATTAAGAATTTACGTTATCATTCGTTCTTGCCTGCGTTCTTTTTATTGTTGTGCATTAAAATATTTAGATTTCTACTAAGCGATTCTTATCAAAAAGCTTACTACTTTAATTATAAACTTGAAGGGAAAATGTTATTGCTTTCTTAAAATAAGAAAGTTATAGATCATACTTCGTTTCCCATAACCTTTTTATCATTTTGTGTTCTAATTATATATATATATATATATATATATATATATATATATATATATATATATATATATATATATATATATATATATATATATATATAATATACTATCCGCTTTTAGCGACCAGCCGGTTCGTCAGTCTTAATGCTTGTTAAAATTTTAATAATTAAATATTTTATGTAACTTCTATTTTAATAGCTTCTTCGTCAAAATATTTTAAAGCTCCAAATTTTGATAGTCATATAATTCATTCATAAACGTTATAATTCATTCTATTTACGATATGGCCTTCAGCATAACGTAATCCGTATCCCTCTAATTTTCTGTTAGCTCCCGTAGAATTTATGCTCTAAATTAAAGTGGAAATGGTTAAATTGCAATTAATATCAGAACATTTCTTACTGAAACGAAGCATTTTTTTAATATGAGTATTGGAAACAGAGTCGCTGAGTATTTAAACCTTATGAGCACTAAAGAATATCTTTATGTAATATCTCAAGAAGTTTTCTACAAAATTTTCTCAGATTCATCATGAACAGATCAATTAATTAACAATATTTAGTTTTAAATGCATGAAACTCTAAGAAAATAAACAGAATCGTTTGAAATAATCGGTCGGAAACATGTTCAAAACCAATTCCGATCCGTTGAAAATAGAGTTGTCAACAATCAGAACACAATGCGCATGCGTGAATTTTCAACTCCAAATATGGTAATGCAAATGCTTGAATTTTCTACGCCAGTTGGGGAAACGCTATGCAGATTAGAAATTTTTAATTTCCTTTATTCTGTTTTATTTTAATTCCAAAGTACTTCAGAATGAATCTGGATGATCGATTAACTAACAATGTTTAATTTTAAATGCATCAAACACTAAGAAAATAAACAGAATCGTTTGAAATAATCCTCTGAAAGTAAGTTAAGCCTATCCTCATTAGCGTGGGGGAAAAACCTGAAGCCTTACTCATTTGGCGGTGAGGAAACGAAAAGAATTTTTGGCGGGAAAGTTAGTTTTTAATTAATAATTAAAATTTTAATTAAAAATTCAAAAAAGGGACCCCAGGTGCACATTCCCGACCTCCAAGGTATGCATGTGCCAAATTTGGTAGCTGTACGTCAAGCGGTCTGGCCTGTAGAGAGCCAACACACACACACACACATTGATCTTTATATAAGTATAGATAAAACATTGTATCAATTAAAAATTCAGTTTCACATTTTAAACATTTCTGAAACTGGAACTTTGAATGAACTGAACTGGAAATTTGAAAAAGAAAAAAAAAGTTTCAGATTGTAGCGACTTAAATCTCGAAAAACATTAAAAGAATCGCTACCGTAAGAGTCATCGGAGAATGAGTTCGAACTTAAATGCTATTACTACACTTTAAAAATATTAATCTGGTAAGTGAACCAGTTTGTCACCAAAAATGATTAAATATCAAAATTCTATGAACGACAGTATTTATTGTCGAAAAGCAGCAACCTTTCAAAAGGAAATAATGGTGCCAGTAGAATAAGAATAAAAGAAACAATTCAGTTAAGGAAGTCGCAGAGATTGCTGGAAGTCGCAAGTCCAGCAATGAGTGCAAACCACTTGTCGTCATATATAGGGAATCTCCTTATTACACTTTTACCCCCTCCTTTGGCAAGAATATTATATAACCAAACGCGAACGCCAAGTACAAGAAATGGAGGAATTCCCTTCGTGCTGTGATGACGTCATTTGCTTCAGATTACATTTCTTGTGAGATATCCATGTGATTAAAGTTATCACGTCATTGATTCAAGGACAAAAAATAAACATCACAATTTATAATTGAATTTAAAAATATGCTACAGAAGATTCTGCTTCTTTTATTTGCCACTGTCTTAGTTAATAGTGAGAACTATACTATACCAGTATCTTTGCGTAGAGTCCTGAAAATTCATTCCTCTATTGCAAAAAATTTCAAAGAAATTTTTAGAAGCAATGATTAGCAAATGGAAACGAATGTTCTTCATCTGTTTAAGATTTTTTTTTAAATATTTTCTTTTATTGAATACCGGCAATTCACTAAGAAAACAATAGTTTCAAAATTTCTTACTCAACTAATTATTTATCCCTTAAATATTCTGAGACTTTTCTATTAGCGAGGTACCAGTTATTATCAAGCTCAAATAATGGCAACGATGTAAGAATGTAGTATTAATGTCTCTGCCAAAATTCGCGCTGATTACCAATAAAATATCTTCTGACATTATTGTCATTGCAGTTATGGTGACTCATTTAAAAGTAATCAGCGGGAGTGATCTAAAACATTCTTGCATATTCTCCCATAAATGTGTCATTCCTGAGAATGCTTTACATGGTATTGGTGTACGATAGTTACGAAATATCAACTTTGGCATGAATTTAGCATTTTGACTGAATCTACCACGCCATCCTTGGCGAGATTTTTGGCGATTAATCCCTGGCATGCGGTTAATAGTATTCGAAAATTAAATTTCTGTTTTAGAGGCGATTGAAGTAAAAATTTACCCAAAAATGACCCTTTCAGTCACAAAAATCTCATACCAAATCTGATATATTTAAATCATTACATTTTTAAGTTATCGCATTTACATGTTCCTGAAAGCATAGACAGACAGACCATCAAAGCATTTTTGAGAAATCTTTGTACCAGACAGACGGACAATTTCCAAAAAGGCGTTTTTCGAACTCAAGGAGGTCTAAAATGTGGAAATTCGTCAACATCTCGAGTTCGAATTCTTTGACGATTACTACTCTTTATACTACATATACAAGAAAGAAAAAAACAATAATGTATTTTGAGTTTGAGCACAAAATTGCTCTCGATAAAGAATATCTTCTTTTAAAAATGTAATTACTTTTTCTTCATCCTGTAACATTCCCCGTTGCCCAGTACTGATAAGACATTTACAGCCAGCTGTGTCGTCGCTGTTACTTACTAAACTCATTGAGATAGCCAGATGATGGATCTTTTCACCTGGGTAGTCTCGTATCTGTTCATTAGCGACTACAGTGAAAGACCATATGTGGGAATTCCTCGTACAAGAGATATTGAGAGTACCTTCAAAGAGAGAGGGGTGTCCAAACATCTGGATGCTAAATGTTTCTCATTGTGAAAGGACTATGATAACTCCGTGTTCCAGAATAGTCAGTTATGAAAGGTGCATCACACAAAGGACCTTCCCACGACCGACTGGCGCCGCTGAGAGAGCCTATTGCTGAACCCCGATTGGCCTAAAAAGAGCTCAAATGACCAATGTAAATTAAGAGGTGGAGAGTGTCGCCATAAAGTGCGGAGATTTTTTTTAGGAGAAGAGAAGAAACGAATTGCAGGCAGACTGTTGGACTACGCAGACGAGTTCGGAGTCCGAGAATCAACCGAGTTTCAAGAAAACCCTTCGACTTCGACTGTTGTGTCTCCTACTACAGGTGTAAATAACTATTTATTTAACCAAGATGAGAACAAGTTGTTCTTTTGTATATATAGGGCTGTAAAATAAAGAATTGTCTGGAAATTCTGCTTCGTTATTTGATCAGTCTAGATCAAGACGTTACAATCCGTAGGTAATTGCCAAACTATGAAATCCATATTTTATTATGCACAAACTTTGGACAAAAAATAAGCCGAGTCCAGGTTATTAGAATATTACTTAACACACAACTTTTATGTATATTTTTTTGCTTTATATTATTCTTATAATCTTGGCTATAAATCTAATAAAGTATTCATTAAAAATAAATACAATAATACTGATCTTGGTATATTATCGCCGTTTCAACAAAAAAGCAGAATCAGTTGTCGCCTGGCAATACTTTGTCAGCATATAAGGGCGGCAACATCGCAACATACTATAAATAGTAATCAAATATCGGCGTTGGAATTTGGAAAATTCACTCAGGTGTTTTTACAAACGAAAAAGTATCCATTATTTTTGTGTTATCTGTTTGTGAATTTCAAAAAAATTTACAATTAAATGTCAGAGGTAATGTTTTCTATACTGCTTACTCATAAACTTAATAGAATGCATTTTGTATTTATTCTGTTACGTAATATAGAAATAAAATTGAAATATGCTATCGCAAGTTTCAAGTTATCATGTGAGAAGCTTATTTTTTAAACTCATTGTTTGTCTTAATTAATTAAAATCATTAACCAGTTTAAACCGGCTTGAAACAACCACGAGACAAACAGATTATGCATGCGTCGATATTTAAAAAAAAAAAGGTGCTTTTTTTTCATCTTAAAATCGTTCGAGCTCAAACTTTTCTTTGCCAGCTAGAAAATGTGAAAATTTAAAAAAATTTTATAACTTTCGATACCTCTCCTCGTTGTTTCGCGTTCATTGCTCTTTTCTTATCTGTGCTTCTTCGAGCAATAACTCTTAGGATGCTGTCCTTTATTGACCAGACAGGAGAATCGGGTACAGGGCGGACATTCTCGCCAAGTTGTAACTTTTTGTTGGCGATAAGTCATCAAATGTCACAATATCATTTTCTAATAACCTTAAAAGCAAAAAAATTGGTGCCTCAAAAGCGATACATCGCTAATTTTCCACCCATAGATTTTGTGGCTTCAAAAACCTCAAATCAAAACAACATCATGTTCTCACATGATAGAAACCAACACAACATCATGATAAATCACTGATAAAAAAATGTAATTCATTTTGGAGAAATTCACTTCGTCTATTGAGCTCAAAAATTAAAAGAGGTCCTCAGTTTCGGTGTCAAGATAGCAAAATATCAAAAATAAATTACTTTTATCTAGCTTATAATATAGTATATCAATGCATATACTGATAAACTAACAACCTGCAAGTTGAAGGATTTGTACCAAAATTTAATAAAGATCTACAAACAAAATCCAAATAGAAATGTAAAAGCCATACTTCCATAAGCAAAACCTCAAAATTCTGATCATTTATGTTCAGTCAACACATTTGCAAACACCTGGCTGAACACTCGGGTAGACTTATTGGCGATATAATATTTGATATAGAACTACAGTTTTTGTGATGAAGATCATACTTTAAAGTCCGTTCCCTCAGATCATTCGGTTTGTGAGCTTGCAGAAAAACATATTTAACTCATAAATATTAAACATATTTAACTCAGAAAAACATATTTAACTCATAACTCATAAAAAACCAATGGAAGTGGTCACCCCATAACTTTCTCGCATAATCTCTAATAAACTTGCCATGCCAGAGAACGCCTTATATGGTATTGACGTACAATAGTTACGAAATATTAACTTTTGGCGTGAATTTTGCATATTTACCGAATTTATCGTGTCATTCTTGGCGAGTTATTGGGAGGTTGATCCCTGGCATATAATTATTAGTATCCGAAAATGGAATTTGTGTTTTAGACACGTTTGTCTCAATCGATTGATATAAAAATTTGACACAAAGCTTCAAGTGTAGTCACAAAATCCGCTACCAAATTTGATATATTTAAATCACTGCGTTTTTGAGCTATCGCGTTTACATGTTTCTGAAAGTAAATAATGACATGCGATCAATTCCTTGTCGGATTTGCCTCAAAATTCAACATGTGATGTGTCTATACTACATATGTTAAATCTGTATACCAAATTTTATCTGTCATGTCACTTCGTTCTGTAGTTATCGTGTTGAATTATATTCGGACAGACGGACTTCTGAACAGATTTCTCTCAAAATTTGATTGAAGTTTGATTTGGTACAAAGCCCGTATACCAATTTTCAACCATCAAACTTGGTTTTTTTTAGCTATCTTTGTCACAGACAGACGAAAATTTTCCAAAAATGTGCTTTTTGAGTTCGAATTTCTTGACGATCTTTCGATTCTTTCTTTATACTACATATACTAGAAAGTAATAATAAAAGCATAAAACCAATTATATTATAGATACCTTTTCTTACTTTCAGCAGCAGAGATAGATACAGCGTTCTGGTTGGCACGAGCAATATCACCATAAATACCAAAGAACCCGCTGTAATTTCTAGTGGTGAATTCATCGAAGTTTTGAACATCCGTATCCACGAGCAGTATGTACCGAAAATCCATTACAATGACATAGCTGTTCTGACGCTGGAGTCCAAAGCAACTCTCAGCGAGTTCATCTTTCCCGTGTGCCTGCCATCTACCAAAGACCTTAAAGCAGTAACTTCTTATGCAAATGTCACACTTACTGGATGGGGACATACCGCCTATGGTAAAATCGCAAACAAATCATCCAATTTATTAATATATAGAGTAACCCAGAGAGTAATCTCTATTGGTCAATTCGTTGACGTCGAGAATTTTCAGAATTTTCATTAAATAAAAATGTTTATCAATACATTATTAGGTGGTACAGAAAGCAAGATTCTTCAAGAAGTTGATCTGCAAATCATTCCTCTCAGCCGTTGCCAACGTTCTTATGAAGAGTTTAAGACGAAAGCCCTTTCCCAGGGAATCATTACAGATATGCTATGTGCTGGAGATCCTCAAGGTGGAATAGATGCTTGTCAGGTGAGAAAGACATTTGTCATCGTTTTGAATTATTTATGTTATATTAACTGCCTGACAGTTTTAGCTTCTTTCCCTTCTCTTTGTACACTTCTTAAATAAAAAGTAATAATAATAACTCTTGTGAAGTTAAAATCCAAATTCAATTCCATTGATTCATCCCTTTGTTTATTATTTTTTCTATTATTATTTTCCATCAACAAACGTTCTGCCTTTCGAAAAAAAAACACCCCTCGAATATTTAAATGAATTTAATTTTTATAAAAAAATATTCGCTGAAAATTACTCCATCTCCTTTGTTTTTCAGGGTGATTCTGGGGGGCCTTTAGTAATGGAAAATGAAGACCGATGGATTCAAGTGGGCATTGTCTCTTTCGGTTTCCGATGCGGCGCCGAAAACTATCCAGGAGTTTACACCAGAGTTTCTGCTTATATGAGGTGGATCAGTCGAATTTTATCCGAGTACCAGTACTACGTCTAGTCAAGTGTTTTATGAATCATTCAGATGTGGTCTATTCAGTCTTTTTTATAATTAAATTTTATTGAAATTTCATAGACTTTTTTATTTTAAAATGAACATGTATTCATGCGAATTATTCTCTTTTTCATGATGATCAGAAATCTTTTTTTGCGATCTTAATTAAAGCTGGAGTGAAAAGGCAGGAGTGTATATTGTTCAGATAATCGACCGGTGCACATGTGGGGAAACAAGTGAAGCAAGCCCGGCAACGGATAACGTCGTTTTCCACACGAAAACACAAGTATCGATGCACAACAAAAGAGTAGACAAAAGTTGCTTCTGCACAATTCAACACATATGGAATCCGAACAAGACGATGGTGCAATTAGAGAGTTCGTTCAATAATTGACATCCCAAAACAGAGAATTCATTAGATTTATTGGTTTGGTTGCATTTTATTGGTCCACGTGACAGATATTGAAGTTTCGAGAAGGATCTTGAGATCTCGGATCCTGATACAAGAATCACCATAAATTTTGTATTTTATTGAATTTTAATTTCTGACACTAAATTCTTCTCCAAATACTCCCCAAGCTGACTTGGCACCTATTCAACATCCTCTGAGAATTTGTGTAAATCTCTTTTTCTTTACTATAAGATTAACTGCATAGGGAAATAATATTATATATTTGTAATAATATGAAATATTTGATCCGTTTTCCAGTGATAAGTAATTGAAATACTAGGCTATTTCGTTCCCTTTTCGCTTTTCTAACCCCACTGCGAATTCTTTTTTGCAGCTTATTTATAGTGGAGAATTGTGCCCTCAGATGTAATAATCAATAGTTATAATGATGGACTGTAGCATCTTGATCATATAGGGATATAAGAGGATGGTAATTATAATAGAATCTGCTTATCATCCGATTTTTACTCTACTATCACTCTACTCAAGAAGTGAAAATATCCATTCTAAAATGATAAGACTAGTATGAAAAACTTTATGAATGAATCCAAATATATAAAAGAATGAATCCAAATATATAAAACGGAGTTCTAGAGACTTGAGTTGTAGAGGGTCAATCACTGATCACAGTAGAAGGCCACGTAATTCTAGCAAAATCTCATCGCCAGGAAAGAAAACTTGTTACTAGTTAACGTGTACAAAAAAATAATAGATATTGGCAAGCTATTGTCCAAACCTATTACTCCTTATTTCGAAAGGTATACTCATGGGCATCAACAAATCTTCGTCCTCAGCTAAAAAATTTTTTCAATAGTCGACAGTTTGATGTAATAGGGACATTTATGCACAAATAGGGGAAAATAATATACAGCAATAAATTGCCCATTCCCATGCCTCTTTTTTCCAAAGGTATACTCATGGGCATCAACAAATCTTTGTCCTCAGCTAAAAAAATTTTTTCAATAGTCGACAGTTTGATGTAATAGGGACATTTATGCACAAATAGGGGAAAATAATATACAGCAATAAATTGCCCATTCCCATGCCTCTTTTTTCCAAAGGTATACTCATGGGCATCAACAAATCTTTGTCCTCAGCTAAAAAAAAATTTTCAATAGTCGACAGTTTGATGTAATAGGGACATTTATGCACAAATAGGGGAAAATAATATACAGCAATAAATTGCCCATTCCCATGCCTCTTTTTTCCAAAGGTATACTCATGGGCATCAACAAATCTTTGTCCTCAGCTAAAAAAAATTTTTCAATAGTCGACAGTTTGATGTAATAGGGACATTTATGCACAAATAGGGGAAAATAATATACAGCAATAAATTGCCCATTCCCATGCCTCTTTTTTCCAAAGGTATACTCATGGGCATCAACAAATCTTTGTCCTCAGCTAAAAAAAAATTTTCAATAGTCGACAGTTTGATGTAATAGGGACATTTATGCACAAATAGGGGAAAATAATATACAGCAATAAATTGCCCATTCCCATGCCTCTTTTTTCCAAAGGTATACTCATGGGCATCAACAAATCTTTGTCCTCAGCTAAAAAAAAATTTTCAATAGTCGACAGTTTGATGTAATAGGGACATTTATGCACAAATAGGGGAAAATAATATACAGCAATAAATTGCCCATTCTCATGCCTCTTTTTTCCAAAGGTATACTCATGGGCATCAACAAATCTTTGCCCTCAGCTAAAAAAAAAAATTTCAATAGTCGACAGTTTGATGTAATAGGGACATTTATGCACAGATAGGGGAAAATAATATACAGCAATAAATTGCCCATTCCCATGCCTCTTTTTTCCAAAGGTATACTCATGGGCATCAAAAAATCTTTATCGTATTTAATTTCAGTTAAATCAGTAAAGGTTTCATGTCCCTGATTTCATCAAATTGTCAGACTTAAAGCTGTATTATTTTAATAGGCTTGCATATATTCTGCTCATTGGATATATGAACTGCAGAAACAGAGACCAGTTTCATGATATCATAGCCTAACCCCCTGGGGGGGGCACCTCGCAACGGGGAGGAGTTGCTTCCGGCATGGTGATTGGATCTCGTCACCCTGGAGGGTACACAAATAGGTGGGGGATCTGACTCCTCCCGTCGATGACGGGACGTACTTCCTTCGGGGAAGGTTGCACCGTGGCCGGTTATGGCCCTTAGGGCTCAACCACAGTTCCCACCAGTGTTGCTGTTGCGGCGGTCCAGTCATTCAGTTTTATGGTTTAAATCCGTGTGCATTCGTGGCGGGTCGGAGAGTCAGATGGCTGACTGACTGACATCATAGCGTATAATTTCCGGTTCTTCTCTACATTTATTTTGTGGCATCATTATTTCAGTAATTTATTCGTTCTGTGAACCATGTAGATATTAAAGGAACCCTTCTTTAGTTTTCAATAATGGAAGAAAAACACTCGACCAAATGTTTGAGGACATAATGAAAAAAGATTTCGGTTTCATTCAAAACAATAAAAATGTTGTTGTGAAATATATTTAAAAATATGTTTAAACTTTGAATAAATCTAGACTAAAAAGTTTTACAGCAACTAAATTGAAAAGGTAATTTTTGGAATTTTGAAACGATGTAAAATTATTTGTGCTATAATGTTTTCGGAAGTTAAAGCGAAAAAACATCAAAGTTTAATTTGTTTTTTAATTAAAATGTCAATAAGAAAAAGAAAATTTCGTACCCATATGCTTATTCCCATCCTCCAAAGTATATCTCAGCCAAATTCGGATGCTTTAGGTCTAACGCTCTGGGCTATAGAGCGTATTTATCATTTTAGGGCTTTATTTTAAGTCGAAACAATATCGCTTATTAGAGTTTCAATTTAAATTCTGTTTTAAATCTATAAGGATCATATTCAATATTTTTCATACTGTTTACTTAAGGTATCCGATTACCTTCGGAGCACTTTTTTAGAAAAATATGGTGTAGACATACTCTAACCATATTTCTGGGTTTAATACTATTAAAGATTAGCAATAGAATGTCAATATTTGAAATGAACATTAAAACTTTTTGAAAATTGGCATTTAATAAAATACATTTAAGAAAATTCTTAAAAAACTTTAAATTGACTACACCAAAAACTATTACTCTCATCCGAACAAAACTCATACCAAAATAAACTGCATAGTTTTTCTCTAGGAAATGAACTACAAGCGTATGGTTATAATAATAAATAAAAATTTTAGAACCAGTCGAAGATTTATCATGAAATTTTTAGTAAATTTATGATGTTATTATTCAAAAAAGAGGCTGTAAATTAAAAAAAAAAACATTCATTCAACCTAAATTCTTTTAGTTCATTCCCTAGAAAATGGAAAAATGATAAAGTCCACAGAATTTAATAGTAATATGATAATTATATTTTGTGTTATTTGATTTGAAGTGATCAAAAAATAAGCAAAAATCAATTTTGTGAAAAATGCATTTAAAGTATAAGATAACATGTTTTAATAATAAATTATGTGTGTACATACTTAAAATTCACCACATTTATAGATTATACCTTATTCCTCCTCAGCTTTTAATAATTTTCCTTTTTTAATCATTTTTTTTCTTCCTGGCAATTTTTGTATTTGGCAGCGAATGCCGCCTAGATTTATTTATTCTGTTTTTGTCGAGCAGAGTTGAAACAGCATTAAAACGCGTGTAAATGCAAACATAAATGTCAGTGTAACTTATTCAAAAATAAACTTAGAAACAAAATTTTAACAGTTTTAAAAAGAAACTTGTTCAAACATTAAGAATACTAAATAAAAAAAATCAATAATTTCGCCAAAAAAAAAAAAAAAATGGGCTTTTCAACTCAATCACACCTTAACATTATGCAAAAAATAAAAGTTTGAAATAATGTATATAAATTAGTTTTCTAAAAAAAGCATTCTTTTTAAATCAAAATTGTGGAAATTAAAACAAAATTGCAAAAACGTGAGGTGGTGAAATCAATAATGCAAATTTGCTTTTAGTGACACATTTATAACATTTTTTAAATTATTATTTAAAAATTTTCTTGTAGTGTTCCATGCATCTACTTTTTAAAATTGCTTCTTTTGGTTTAATTTTTTGTTATACTGGTTTCATAGCTTCACAATTTTTCGATTTTGCTTTAATCTCCCAATTTCTTTATTATTAAATGTGATTATTAGAAAATTTTTTATTGTCTTAAGTTTGTAATTTTTATCAACAACTCAGAATTATAAATACTACGAATCAAGAAGCCAATTTTTCTTGAATTCCATATGGAATCCAAATCTAATTAAGATTCATTAATTAATTGCTATTTAAGTTTTGAAAACATTAAAATGTTGCATCATCTCCAGAAACACAAAATTTCATAACTTTAATACATTAAGAAAGCAATAAAAATCGATAACAAAATTCTATCATTTTAAATATAAAGCAAAACACATAGAATTAAAGTACGTAATAATAAATTTCATAAAAATTCTTTTATTGGTATACTAATAGCTGGATAGTTTAAAAATTATTTTGATCTTATTTTTTAATTGTAATACATAATTTTAAATATGGTATTCTGAAATCAATTTTTTTCTCAAATTTACAAAAAGATGGCGATCTTATCTTTATAAAAATCAAAATTTAATAAATTAATTTATTAAAGTATAATTAGTTCTGTAGTTTAAAAAGTTTTAGAATAGAATTATTGTCACCAAAATGCAAAAGTTTACAAAATTTTAAACCTCGAGTTCGTAGATAAATGAATGAAATTTTTGATTATGAAATTCCATCTTCACAAAACAAGTTCAAATTTAATAAAAATGTTTAAAAACGACACAGTTCCTTTGATTTCAAATGTACTATCACGCACTCACTCGATAGCTATAAATAGCACGAAATGAGTATTTAGAAATACAAATCAAATACATTTCAATTGGAATTTCCCACCCTTTTCTCACCAACCTTCTAGAACAAAATCCCCACATTAGAATAAGACTTAAAATTAGAATGCATAATTACAGTAGTTGGGACCAATTAACTTCTATCTTTTGCTTGGGATCTACCAAAAATCTATACTAGAATAATTTGACGTTCTTTTTTGGCGAAGTGTTACGCCCATGAAGTAAAACTTTTTCCCACATCTATTAAGAATCTCGCACACCTGATGTGCGAGAAAAAAAAAAAAAAATCATGCGACAGCTTTTTTAGAGTTCTCTAAGAGGAAATTGAGTCCTACTGGACTGGCAGACCGTTTTTTGTCTACTTCGGAATTGCCGCGTGTTGCCACCGAACTTTCCCTGTTGGTTTTTGACCAAGGTCACGACAGTCATATGTCGTAGCACGCATATTCGGAAACCAGAAATTGGAAGGGGGGACATGGAGAGAGGAGGAGGGCTAATTCATTCTTTTCCGATGGCTGAACTCTTCGGCGTCCTTTCAGATGTCAAAACAGCATGGTCAGTGCTGGTAAGTGGCTCTTTGATTTCTTGTTAATTTAAAATTTTATCTTTGGCTGTTGTTTTAAATTTTTTTCATAAAGAATTATTTTTCATCGTTTTTTAATGAAATTATTTCTTATAAAGATGATTAAATTACAGAAATTTTTTTGTATAATGTAAACCTCTTTAAATAATTGTCTATGAAATTTTATTAATTTTGAATATTAATTCATTGCTTTTAGATATTTCAATGGCATTTTAATATTTTAATATGATTTCAGAAATGTATATATTTATTCAGTTTTTTTCCTCATTAAAGTACAAAATTTACTGTTTTATTTGAGATTAAAACAAATCTAATAAACCCCTGAAAATAAGACATTTTATTCAGTTACTGATTTAATCATTTTAATGTACAAGTAATTGGTCAATTTAGTTTCAGATTTTAACTCATTCTTAACTTAATCAGCATGCTCATGGTTTATTTCAGTTCAATATTATATATAAGCAACTTTGCGAAAATATTAGCTTTTTGTAATTTTTCAGAAATGTATTTCATAGAAAACAGGGCTGAAGCAATTAAATTCTAATAAAATTATTCATAATTATCAGTTAGTGATTTCTTTAAAATATAAAAACATCTAATTATTATGATATATTTTAAAGAAATAATGACCCTAAAATAAATGTAACATTAAAAATTACTATTTTACAGGTCTTTTCAAGAGGAATACAATACAACTAGTTAAAGGATTTATTAATATTTCAATATTTTCTAAAATATTATAAATAAGTAATTGATTATTCTCTAATTTATAAAATGATTCAGCTTAAAATCTTAATGTCATTTTAATATTTTATGAAGGAATTATAGAATTTATATTTTTATAAGTTTATCTGCCCACTAGGCTAATAACATTATTTAATCGACCTGTCTCTGGTGTGCCTCTTTTAATTTAGCTAGGTAATAGATTAGTTTACAAATTCAGAAATTCATTAGTGAATTTACCATGCCTTCTATTTTCCTGTCATATTTCATACATATCACAGAAAGTTGCACAATATTCTGCAATATTGGGTGAAGTCATATAAAATTAATCAATATATAACAATATTATACAATATTTCGAATATTGTTGAATATAATATAATATTGTGTAATATATGTGTGCTACTGGGTTTGTAGCGTTAGTTGTATTGTTGAAACTTGCTCATTTGTTTGTTACAATCCTTCAAGAGCTTCTGTTTTAGAGAGTAACTAATTGCCAGTGATCACATAAATTTTCTCTATTTCAATTCAAAACACCACAGAATCGACAAAAGCATTTCGGGACGTTGTCTAGGGACAGGAATTTTTGAATAAAAACCTATAAATAAATTAGATTCGAATGAAATAACGAATTGTTAATATTTTAAAAGAAGCAAGAAATAGAAAAGAAGAACAAATATATTTTTTCTAAAATATATTTTTCTTTTTACTTCAGTATATCCCCGAAATCGGAATCTTTAGAGTTCCTTGTAAGTTGAATGGATATCCGCAAAAATATTTATTGTCAAAAGAAAATACACGATAAGGTTGCATTGCAATACATAATACATCACAGAACAGCTATACAATACAGAGTGTGTTTGGTATGGAACAATGACTTCATTGAATTTGATACAAACTTGAAGCCGCTTAAAAAAAGGCTTGATTGGAAATATCAATGAAGCTTTGCTGTAGTCGAAGAAAAAAAAGTATTCTGAGCTTTGATCTGAAGAAGAAAAAACTTTGCTATGTTGGAGAAATGATATAAGATTTTTTTTCGTTTGATTTGGAACATTTTGTTTTTCCCCAAGCTGTTCTTTCAGATTGGTCCAAGATTAAAATGCAAAATTAGTTGAGTTTTAAGAATGAAATAAAATATAATAATTTTCCTTTCAGCTTTTTCATCTCTATTGTTCAAGTACGGATGAATATTCTATGCAAAATAAAAGAATAATAAGGGACAGGCAGTAGAATTACACAGAAAAGATTACTTGTATAAAATGAAATGTAATTATTTTTTAAAATATGAAATATGCAGTGTCTTTATTCTAATCATAATCCAGTTTCTAAATCATTAGTGATAAGGATATTATTCCAGTTAAGAATAGTTTATATGATGAATGGAATTATGTTTTTAAGTTTTTCAAGTCAATACACGTACCGTTAAAAAAATTCTGAAATATAAATTTTTATACTCTCCTCTAGATCCTCTTAGTTATATTGAATGAAATACTCCAAGCACACAGAAGAGTGGAACTTTAATATTTAAAAAGCTATCGTGCCAAGAATGTTTTTCTCAAAATAATAATAATAATAATAATAATAAGACCGGGAGGAGCTGTATACAAATTTGTAATTTGAATTTTTCAGCAGTACGTTTATCGATTTGAAGAATCTAAAATGCATGATTCCTTATATCACATATCATGTACACTATATATTTGCTGTTTTACTATTAGTGAAAACCGGGTCACTATTTCATATCGGTTCTATCCTCACTTGAGACTTATAACGAAATGCGTTTGATAAATCCAAAAGAACACACTTCACTTCATTTCTGTATCCAGATAATAAAAGTTTTGTTCCATATATTTTAAATTAAGAAATGAGAATTCCCCATTGCTTTACTTTTTGAATAATATGTCGATTGAATTTCCAAAAATTGAATCCAGTTAATCCTTTTTTGAAATGAAGATATTTTTTTAAAAGTAAGATTTGAGATATTCTGAGATAAATGGTCAAAAGTTGGAATTGTCCCGTTTAAACTGGTTATCTAGTCTTATAAATATACATAACTGTAGTTCCAGATGATGAACAAGAAATACGTGTAACGAATATAAAACGTAATACACGTAAGACGTTGTTACACAATACAAGGGAATAACGCTGTAGTGGCAAATTAAATTATACAGAATTCATTGACCTTGTTACAGGATATTTATACACAAGAAAAGTAACTGCAATTGTGTTGCAAGCAACGGAAACTGTTGATTTATCCTTTTTTCACGAACTTAATGTTGTATATTAATTTCTAATGTTTTAACTAATGTGTTATTCATCATTATCTCATGTTAAATTTGTTTTGCAGCTGTTGCCAATCAGCAAGATGTGTTTGTGATAATGTTTGCAAAGGAACTTACTGATGCCATATCATGTACCTGATCTTCTTAATTCTTGCTTTCGGTAGCCTTTCTCGTTCAGGTAAGAACTAAAACTGCAATTATCAAAATGATTTTACGTTCGTGAACTTCAAGTTCTGTGACAGCTTTCGTTCATTATATTTTAAAGAATTTTCGAGCTAAGTGCAGAATTCGTTCTCTAACAATGACCGCCATTTTTTCTCTTTTTTCCATCCAATTGCAAAATGTGGAAGACCGCAGATTTCAAGGTTAAGTATTTATGGCACGCAAAATTCTGTGGTTTGTAAACATCCATACGTAATAAAGATTGGAGGAAATTTATCAGTTGGAAATTTGGCACGTAAATATCGTAGTCGGGGACTAACAAAAGAATAATGGTATAATAACGAGGTTTATTACAAAATGTTTTTGATAATATCAACTACATATATAAAACGCTAATGTATGTGGCACAGAAATCGCGCTTATTGTTTATTGTACAATGGCAACATTCAAATATCAACAGTCATACGAATTTCAGACTGCTTCATTCATTGAATATTTTTACAGATGCCTTAAATACAACGCTTTGCTCAGCTAATTAATGGAGCTGAACAATATTATTAGAAATATTTTGGAGATGTTTCGTCATCTCACCAAAAAGTGCATTCAATCAGAGGAAAGAAGATATAAATGAAATAAAGAAATATTGAAACGAAAAGTTTAATAGAACGCAAAAATAGGCTTAACTATCTCAGACTAATTAACGATTTTCTCGACAAGCACATCAAAATCATGCCAATCGTCCCAAAACTCGCCTAAAAAGTGCTATTCTCGATGGAATCTAGAAATAGTAACAAATGGCTTTTACAGACTGCAAAAAAATTGGTGACAAATTGCATCAATATATTTCAATTTTGGCGCCTTATTCATTAATTTTTAAATCTAGCCGTTTCTTTATGACTTCCCTATGGAAATTGATATTTGTATTTTATAAAACAATTATCTTATAAAAAATGATCTTTGCATTATCTTAAGTCTCAAAAAATTATCTTTTTATTGATACCAATTTATATATTAATGATATATGGCTTGCCAGTCTCAAATTCAAACTTAAATTTTTAAAAATGTTCTCAGAAACAAATAAGGCAATAAAAAAAAGAAAAAGAAAAACGTAAATCTATATTTCTAAGCAATATATTTCTCTAAAATAAGAAAAAGGTTTTTGAAATTAAGTGTGTGCAAATTTACGGTTCTTTAAATGTCTACTTCCGATTTCAAAAGTTGCACTTCCAGTTTATTGTTTATACTGCAATTTTGTTTGTGGCAATCGTAAAACAAAAATAAGGCATTTTTAGATATCTAAATATATGCCCTGCAATGGGAACAATTAAGACAAATTTCGAGAGGTTATAGAAAAATGAGGATTTTAAAAATTTATCATACACGATGTTTAGCATTAAAACTTCGATTCTGTTTTTAATTTTTCATAATCCCATTCCAAAAAAAGCGAAATGAACATCCTCTTTCTTCTCTCAGCGAGTTCCAGTTCTCATCTGACTCGTTGCAAGACATCCACAGGACGATCAGGGTTGTGTGTTGCCAACCGATTCTGTCGCTATCGGTCCGTGAAACTCATCCCCTGTGCTTCGAATGGTCCAGCTCTGGTCTGCTGTCCATTTCCGTCAAATGGCACCTTTGACTGGAGCACTGAAGACAAGGAAGCAGGACCCATCGTTTTTCCTGGGGAAACGGCAGTTCCACCTAAAGTAAGGAATGATCATTTTATTCAAATCAACTTTCTTGATGATGGTTTGGACAGATAAATGACATTGTTATACAGGATGATTCAGAAATTAGTGCATAAACTTTTAGTGGGGTTCGATTACACAAAAGCAAGCTAAAGTCACAAAGGAATGCATGATCGGAAAAGCCAATTGGATATGTTATTAAAGATAAATTATTATCTTTGCCTGTGGTGGGGGAAAACCCTTTATGTGGGTATACCGAATTTATTGTAGATAGAATGGATGCTAATGTATATTATGTAATATGTACTATAGATACAATATCGAAAATGTGGCTTGTTCTCGGGGAAGGACATTGTCCATAAAATTCAATACTTCTTCTTATCTCCAAATGTACAGCACCTTGAGCTGCGCCAGGATATTGTTCCAAAAAGTCCAGTGCTTCTGCTTATCTACAAGGTTACGGAATGTTGTGCTTGTGCCAGAGTATTGTTCCGCAGAGTTCAGTACTTCTTCTTACCTCCAAAGATAAGGCTTCTTGAATTGTTCCAAGGGAATTATTCCCCAGAGTTCAATGCTTCTTCTTACTTTCAAATGTACGATATCTGTGTTTATGGCAGGGCATTGATTCACAGCTTTCAATGCTTCTTCGTACCTACCAGAGGAAGGCATCTTGTCTTATCCAGGAATTATAGATAGGTCTATTCATAGAGTTGAATGCCTCATCTTCCAAAGCGGACATGCTAATTCCTCATGGTCGTTCAGAATCACGCTTTGTAGTCAATTCTATGCTCACAAAATATTCCAAATGCCATTACAAATATGCAAATATTTTGTGACATATCTTTCCTGGTTCTAAATATCGCAAAAAAAAAAAAAATACTTATTTGCTAACTCAGTATTTGAAATCTTTTGCATGTTCTCCGAATGCAGCCGAAACTTTAAATGGTTACCATTAAAATCTAATTGTTACAACATTCTCTAGTTTATCTGGTAATATTAACATACGGGATTTTGGCTTGTTTTTATGTTTCTTATCTTCCTTTTTTTTTTTGAATCGCTCTTTATAAGGTTTATTCTAAAATAAATTAAAAAATTGACGATGTGCAATTGTTTAAAATTATAATAATCATCATTAAAACAATAAATTCACTATTTTGACATCATATTTCGAGGTGGCTTTGCTATTAAGTAAAATAAACTATAAAAAGAAAGCCAACAATAAAAAATATTATCATGCATGAGTTATAAGGGTTTTTTTGTTTTTTTTTTACATAGGAAGGAAAAAATTATTCCGAAATAAAAAGAATTATATACCTTCAGAGAAAATAAAACTTAAAAGAAATCCCCCCCCCCTTCAATTTGGCAACAAATTAACTTTATATCATTAATGCACTTATTAAGTACCTTTTGTAAAAATAGTTTTTTGTATGACTACGCATTCTTTTCGATAACATTTTGAATTTAATTTTGCCGATAGTATCCTTTAAAGAGTTTTTTTTTCAAATATAATAAAACACTAGTGGTATAACAGTGAGAGGAAGAAAGTGATATTACATATACCAGAGTTAATGACACTAAGAAGAAAAAATATTGCTAACAATTTTGTAACCCTTTTTAAAAATAAATATAAAGGTGAAGTGAAAAATTAACATCATTAATTGTAAGCTATTTGTCTTTGCCTCATCAGTAATGCGATAAGAGCGAATAAAATCCCATTATGGCCCGGACGCCATTTCCCTTCCTACGCCATCTTCCATACTTTTGAAAAACAGTGTAATTACAGAATTTGTTCACATTTGCTTTCTTATTACAGACTTACAACACCAGGACCGAAGATGATGTCGACTCCATTGGTGTGGACATTGTATTCCCTGCTGACGGATCCGTCCGAAAAGAATACACTTTCAAACCGATTGGAATAAGCACAAAAGGGCCGCCAACTTCTGGACCTTCCCCAGTGACTCCAACCATGCCCAGGACGGTCTTCCAGAGGCCATGCAAGCCCGCAGAAAACAAACCAAAGAGATTCAACCCAGCTCTAGAGAGAAATCCAGAGGAAAAAGAATTCGAAATCATACCAATACCAAAGATTACGACGACCAAAGTTCCTATTTTCAAAAGCAGTGAGACTCCGATGAATTTTAATACCCCTGAAATACGAACTTCTGTTACAATTCATAGTACAACAACAAAGATAAAAGTGGAACAGCCTGAACTTACAACCGTGCATTCCATAGGCAGAACAACTGATAGTCTATTCGAAATTGCTGTTGCCACTGAGTCTGCTGAAATAAGTAGTAAGATGAATTTGAAATAAGTCTTTTGATATACTTCGTATGTGCAAAAGAAAGTACTTTTTTTAAAGAATGAGATATTAAAATTTAAACAATGGTGTTTTAAGTTTTGCAGTCACAATATTAAACCCATTTATCTTATTTACCAAATTTTTTTTTTTTTTTTTTTTTTTTTTAAATAAGGTAGTTAAATTTAAATGTATTTAGTATATATCAATCTATTATATTGAAAATACACGTGTGCTGTTCAAAAATATTTTCAAAAGAATGAGATGTCAACATTTTAATAACTGCGTTTAGTGTCTAACCAATCAGTCTCCCACATGCTTATTAAACATATTTTCTAAAGAGATTTCAAAATATAAACAATGTATTTAGTTCCCACTCTTAACATACCAAAAATGAAGTGAAACGATCGTTTGTTCCATTTAGGGAGAACATTTTTCATTATGTAAAATTTATAACCACTTTTGACGACTGACTGGTCATCCCATCATGAAAAATATTAATTTATTTAGGATTTTAAATTTTATAAAAATTGTGCTTTATTTAGTTCCCAGAAAGCTCTTGAAAGTATTAATTGCTTTAAAAAGAGCAAGGAAAACGAAAAGTTTTTCTGGAATTATATTAGCATTTGTATTAAATTTTGTTTCATAAACAGAATGAAATTGTATTGAATAGCTTAAATCTAATGAAGTTAAAGATTTTAAAATTTATACCGAACTGTTAGAAACAGTGTATTTAACTTAATTTATTATTAACTTTAACAGTGTACTTAACAGTAACTTTAAAGAATAGCATAGGAAAGTTCTATAAAAACTGGGAGGTTTGCATAGGAAAGTTCTATAAAAACTAGGAGGTTTAATTACAAAAAAATTAACACCACTTTTTGATAGCTTCAGTGCAATATATTGTAAAAAATATATATTTCTTTTATTGAATATCATCTTTAGATGAGACATAATTATTTGAATATTTTTGACAGCAGCTCCAAATTTATTAAGCACTTATAATTAGGTTTAGGTGAAAGACTGAAAAGGAATTAAATGAAAGCATAGAGCCTTTTCCTTTTATTTTTTTTGTATATCCCTCATAGCTGGGGTGGGATAATATAAAGAGAAAGATTGACGCCCTCAAAGGACGTGGCAAGTCTGCAAGTGCATCTTGCAAAACCGAGTCTACACTTTGGCCCCTTTTTTTCTACAATATTAACCATAAGGTCAGGTATATTTTCTAATTTTTATTATCTAAGTCATTGCACTTTTAGACTGTCGCTTGAGAAATATATGAATATAGTGATCAACAAATCTGACAAGCGACCAATGTGGATTCCTCTGACAAATCTAGTTCATAGTTTACTACAAATATAAAATTCTGATGATAAATTTCAGCACCAAATTTCAGCCATATAGATCTTTTCGTATTTGAATTATTATGTTCACAAGCACACGGAAAACAGAAAGACAGGATATCTTTTGTCTTTACTTTGGCATATAAATTTTGATTTTGTCCAAATTTTGATAGAAATGTAAGGTTATATGCCAAATTTCATTACTCTAGTTCGATCCATTTCTGAATTTTGTGTTCACGGGCAGATGGATTTAACTCCAAGAATGTATTTTCGAACTCGAGGGGAGTCTGAAATGTGGATATTTTCAGTCATCTCTATTTATTTGCTTACATATTTTTTTGATTATTTTCAAATCTCAATTTAAAAATTAATATTATAACCATTATTCTACAGTTAATTAACTTGGTAACTTGATATTTTAGTGTTAGTGAAAGAAAAGTTTGAATATTCTTAACTTGATTTGCGAAGTTATATCATAGCAATTTATTAGAAAAAATATCAGAATCTTCTGAGAAAAGCAATATTTATAAGTGCTTATTATTACTGTTATTATTTTGAAGCTTGTGGCAACACCGCTACTTCACCTAACATTGCTGGCGGAACCGAATCGAAGCCTCATCAGTGGCCCTGGATGGTAAGAATCCATTGGTTTATCAATTGTTTTAAAATTTAATACTCATATTTTATATTGATGCATTTTATTTATAATTATTAATATTCCTGAGATTTCTATGAGTTTCTATCTAAATTTATCTCTTGCTAAGCTATTCAATAACTAAAAAGGATAGATTTTTACAATTTGAAGTTTAGAACTTTAAGGGGAGAGTGGATTTTGAAATAAGCAATTATTCTTTTTATTATTTTATCACTAAAACAATGTTTGTATTCAACTAAAATAGCATTGTAAAATGCATGGTACAGTAAAATAAATACTTGGCTCAGAGAAAAAATTACATTTTAATGACTTTTTCAAAATGATTTTCTACTTAGATTTAATTATCTTTGAAATGTTCCTGGTATCTTAGCTTTTGAGCAAATTAAATAAAATGATAATGAACATTTCGACAAAACACTGAGAGAAAATTGTGTATGCATTTTATGTTTCAACTTTCTTTTCGGTAGTTAGAAGTCAATTTTAGTTCAGAAAAGCATAAAATTCTTATGCAAATTCAATGCCCGTACATAAATATCTTTCTATTCATTGGAATTACAAAATTATGCAACGTTTCACTTCAAACGGAATTATACAGCATAATTAGGGGAAAATAATAGAAAAAAATATAAATAATCCTTTGGAATAATAAATACACCTTAAGCATCATAAAATGTTGTAAGTCATTAATAAAAACGACTTAAGTATCATCATTAAGTCGTAAATTTTTTAAACTAATCATTTTATTTTAAGGAGTTTTAAAAGATATTTGACGTATTAATATCTTACTGCATATGCATACAAATTTCATAACTCTAAATGAATAATTTCCAAAAGCGCCCAATGAAGTCTATCGTTCTTTTAAATCAAAGAATATTCATTCCATTATTTGATAATAATTTTGATACAACTATCTTGCAGCTAAATTCAGCGACATTTTTGATAATAGAACGGTAAATAAAAAACACAAATCTTCGTTTTATATTAATTTCTCATGTGTCAAACCACGCTCAACAAACATATATAAAATTTAGATAAATAACCTGAAGCCACCAACGGCATGCAGCAATTTTTAACAACTCATACCATCTTGAAAATGAATGTAACGAACCAATGTAAGTTGTATCAACATATCATTTATTCATTGCATGTAATACATATTTAGCGTCAATAAATTATTTGATAGATTTGACACAAAACATTTTGATACAGCAGTGACTTGCTTCAAATTACAGAAAAGAATGTCTCTTCTTTTTGAATGAAGGTTGACACATTGAACAAATGTAAGCTATTACTTATATCATGTAATGCATCAATCTGCCACTACAAAAGAATCATTGTATTGAAGAATGTTGTCACTAATAAACTTTAATTTCTTACAAAAAATAATACGTTTCATTTTCGTCCAGTCATATCCTTCTTGTTTAATTTCAACTTGTCTTACAGTGCAGAGAGCAATTAAATCAACTTATTTGCATAAACTGCAACTTAATTATTTATATTTTATTTATTTATTTTGTTCTGGCTTTGATTTACAGTATAATGATTGCTACAGTTCTGAATCAAGTTTTATAGTGATGAATGCTGAGATGAAGTTTACCTTAGTTTATTGAAATTAATGAGCCAATACCTTTTGCAACGCTATTTCAGCTACACAACTTTTTTCATGTTTTTGAAATCCCACTGGGAGGCACCTCAGAAGTGAGGATGAGAAGCATCCGGCATGGTAGTTGGTTCTCGCCACCAGAGTGGCGAGAAATCAAATGGCGAGGGGTCGGCTATCGCCTATCAATGACGGGATGTGCTTCCCACGGGAAGGGTTGTACCGTGATCGGTGATGGCTCTTAGGACTCAATCTTAGTTCTCGCCAATGCTATCACGGCGTTCCGGTCATTCAGACTTTTCATGTACCTCAGGGAGGGTAGGAGTTGTCAATTTGTGATTATGTCCTTGAAAATAAAGGTCAAAGATATCTCCGGAAAAATTTTGCCATTAACAAACATTTTGATGAGTGCTAAATATGACAACCAAACTAAAATTCGCTTTGCA